>NC_088987.1:18212888-18512888 GCF_963932015.1 Anas acuta
TACCTGTCCTCAGCAGAGTTTTACACTGGGTCTTAAGCTGCTGATCTGCCAGAGCCATTTTTGGGCAGCGCTCATCCTCCCCAGCACCTTGTCTGATGGGCAGCTGAGCTGATAAAAGTCTCACTTCTTTCTTCATAGCTTCTACCAACTTCTTGTGGCTTTCAGCACTGGTTTTGGGAGGCGGACAAAGGAAGTGGAGTTCAGGCTGGAAGCTGCAATATGCTGCTTGTTTGCAGCGCCTTGTCTGGGGAAAACAGCGAGGGGCTCCTGGAGAGCTGGCAGGCACGGAAAAGGGATGTGGCTGGGGTTGTACCTAGAGGAGACTGCTGCTGGGTGCCAGAACCCCCTCAGCTCTGGTTTGCATGGATTGCCTTTCTTCCTGGCCATGCTGCAGCTCCTGCTTGGGCCATGGTTGCACTGGAGGATGTGGTGTAGGCTGGTGCCTTGTGTCCTGTCTGAGGGAAGCGTGGAGAGCAGAAAGTGGTGCCCAAGCCTGCCTCGTGCCAGGCAGGTTTCCAGTTCTGTCACTGGGAAGGTGGTGGCAAGAGCGGGAGATTTCTTCTCTCCTCTATCCTAGCAATGCCCCTCCAAAGGCATGTGTTTCCCTTGGCGTATGGCCAAGGCAGTAATCAGTAACTTGATTTTCTGTAGTTTCCCTGCAAGTTGCTGGCTTCTGCTTCTCTGTTTCCAGCAGTGGTCAGTGTGTGAAGTCTTTCCCCTGTAGCATTCATGAAGCAATTGAAGGTGAACAAGGGCTGCTGTAGCTGAAGGTGTCAAACCCAAGCAAAGGTACATCCCTTCAAACAGCGCGGGCTGTGGTGTTGGAGCTCCTGTAATCAAGCCTATGGCCGTGTCTTTGGCTTCATTTTGTATTATAATTTATTTGTAAGAAGGTTCCATTTTATAGCACAGGTAGTACTCTAGTAGCATCAGCCATGTAGAAAAATAAATAAAAACCTGACAGCGTACCTTGTAGTAACAGGGGTTTTGTCAAGCATAATCTTGTCCTTTTGGAGTTGTTAAGCAGGCAGCCCGGGCGGACAAGAAAAGGGACAAGGAAAGGGTTGTAAAGCCAAGCTCAGAAGGCAGGACAGTGTTTAAGTTACACAGCCCTAATGCAACTTGCATCTGTGCTGCAGTTTCTGATTGCATGGTTCCAAGGCTGCTGCTCACCTTGCTGCTTGTCCAGCTCCCTCTGGATGGCATCCCTTCCTAATGTAGGATCAGCGGCACCGCTCGGCTTGGTGTCACCTGCAAACATGCTGAGGGTGCTCTTCTGTCACTGCCAGGTGGTTGGTTGACAGCTGTAGCTGTGCGTATTCAGAGCATTACCAAAGACATGTGTATTTGCTTGGAGTATTCAGACCCTTAGAAAGGGTCCAAAACAAGGCTGCTGCTCTTGGAGTCCGCCCCCGCTGCTTTCTCTGGTTTGGGGCATGTTGCTTGGTTTCCCTGTACCTCACTGTAACGTTGAGGCAGCTTCTCTGCCCTGCTGGCCCTGTGAGTTGCCAGGGGTTCACGCCCTGCGGGAGCCACAAGCGGCTCTCAGAGGGCCGTGAGCTTGGAGCTCGCCTGGGGCTCTGTTGGCTGCGGTGCTAGCCTCGTGTCCAGGCAAGAGCACGGCTCCTGCGGTGCCGAGCTTCGCACACGGTGCCTCCGGGGCTCAGCCTGCGGGTTGGGGTGTAAGCAGGAGCCAAGGGCACGAGGCTGGGCTGGGTGAGCGTCCACGCCTGCACCGCGTGGCTGCCGGCGGGAGGGAGCTGCTGCTTTCCTGGTAATGGCTTAATGGTTCTCTTTTTAACCGTAATTAACCCAGCAGGCAGGGGTTTGATTATTATGTTTTAGAAGAGTTGTGGTGGCAAGGATTGTAATTTGGGGATGAATCAGCAGTACCAATTAAGCAATAAACAAACATGATTTCTTTCACCAGAACGCAGCAGAGTGCTTTGCTCTGCCAAAGCAGCCGGCGGGCGCTTGTTCGTGTTGCAGCTGGGGAGGAGAAATAATTTCTCACCTGTGAAAAGAAGGGAAGAAGAATTAATGATAAATTTCTTTACTGCTATCACTTCCTTTTTCTTATTTTTTTTTTTTTTTTACCTTGTTTGGGTTGGGGGCTCCTTTGGCTTTTGTTTTTGTTGTGGTTTGTTTGGTTGTTTTTTTTCCTCTTAAGGATGGGATTTTTTTTCAACACTGTTGTGGGGGGGGTTAATATGAAGTTCTTGCTTAACCTTGGCATTTGCAAAGGTGACTTCCCATCAGATAACTGCTGGTATTTCTTGCGGTGCTAATACTTGATCTGTAGATAGGCACGCACACATTTGGGGGGTAAAACTTGGTAAAACCTCCTTTCCCCCACCCACATGTTCTGGCAGCATTGTAAAAACAAAATGCAGGACCAAGGGGGTGATGTCCTATCTCCATCCTATTTGCAGGAGCCCCGTGTGCCTGGGTCGGGGGACAGCTGTCTTCTGCTTTCTGCCCAGCGAAATACTGCAGCCTTATTAGAGAACTGACATCTGGCTGGGGCACAATTTGCTCTATTTAAAATAAAAACAAAAGTTTAGCTGGCCTGTTTTCTTCTGCCTGCGACTCGTGTGATAAGAGTGTGGTCTGCACTGTTTTCTGGTGGTGTGCTGGTGACCCTGCTCTGCAGACGGGTTGGTCCTGGCAGCACGGTGGGAAAGATGCGTGCTGCTCAGAGGGGGAAAGCACAGCCCTGCTGGAGTGGGCTGAGGCTTCTCTGCCGTGTGCACCGGGCTCAGGCTGCAAGGCTGACCGCTTCGTTGCTGCACATCGATTTTTACAGCTGGAGTGGAGACAGGGTAGCCTTCTGACCCAACTTTATTTTGTTCTTGTACTTTGTAATCCAACAAAGCAGCGTAGAGAGAGCTGGTACATGAAGCTGCTCACCTCGCTGGCTGCTGGGGCGGAGGAGCAGGAGGTTTGCTGATGTTGCCTGTTCTCTTAAGCTTAGCCTGGGCGATTGAGCGAATCTGCAACCTTTTTCATGAGAGCTGTCAAAGAAGGTGGAGAGGGCTCTGACCCCCCTGGACGCTCTCCAGGTTAATTACGCCTTTTCGTTTTCCCTCTGGTGGCAGACTGGGCGGACTCCCTGGGCAGCCCCTTCCAATGCACGACCACCCTCTCCACGACAAAATTCTTCCTGATACCCAATCTTAGCCTCCCTGGTGCAACCTGAGGCCATTTCCTTGCAGTCCCTATATTGCCACGGGGATGGCCATACCAGGCCACGATCAGAAGGCGAGGTAGCCAGATCCCTCTCATGCCTACGGTTGGTAGGACAGAGCCAGGTGCGCTTACTGCCTGGAAGTAGCGCGTGGACCAGCGATCCTGGTGACTGCTGGGGCTGCTGCTGGGGCTTCCTAGCCTGGCACGCACGTGCAGCCACCCAAAAGCACTGCTGGTTGCCAGAAGAAGCACAAAACTTTGCTTTCAGGTTTAGCAGCCTTCCTGCCTTCCCTTCCTGCCTTCCCCTGGCCTGACGTAACCCTCAAAGATCTCTTTGGTTTCGTTATTTCTCATGCAGCCGCAGCCCTCGCCAGCCCTGGGGAGAGCTGGGCGCTGGAGGCCTAGCACCAAACATCACCCTCAGCCCTCTGGCCTGCTTGCAAGGACGCGCAGCACCATGCTGCCTCTTGCAGCCCCCTCTGCTGAGCTTTCTGCTCCTGGCAGGGCTGGGTGCTGTGGTGCTGCGGGCCTGGGGTCCTTGGGGTTAGAGGTGGCTGTGGTGTGGGATATCAGCGTGTTGGGATCTCTGTAAACTGTGGGTACTTGGGTTCCCGACAGCAGGGAACAGAGCTGCAGGACGTGTGGGGCAGACCCGTGCCGGGCCATGCACACAGGCTGGAAACTTGCCTGGGGCAGGGTAATTACGGGAGGCGGCGCTTTTTGTGCGGGTTGTGTGCACCGACTTGCTAAACAGTCTTGTGATGAATATCTTATTTAAGAGGATTTTAGGACACGTGTTGTAGTTACTCCTAGTTTCTTGTACAAATAGGGGAGAGGTTAGAGAAATGAACTCTGAAAAGGCTTTTTTGTATTTCTGGCCAAGGCTCTGCGTGGTCGTTTGTTGCTGCAGGTGTGCCATGTGTGTCCTGGCTGCCCACTGTGGTCCCAGGGCCAGCAGTCTGTATGACCGATACGGCTGTCTCACATTGCATCCTTCATTTCTTTCCTAGGCCAGAAAACTCAACTCGAGGTGAGATGTGGGCATGAAGAACTGCGTGCACAGCTTGGATGTGGCAGCAGCTCGCCTGGACCTCACCTGGCCACCCCGCTGTGACTGGAAGGGTTTTGCAAAAGCTGCTGTGGACAGCGAAGGAACCTGGAGATGAAGGTAACAGCCATGCCTCTCTGCCCTTCCCTGTGCCTCTTTTTGCTTTTGCAGGCCTGGCAGCAAGAGCATGACTGCTGTCAGCATGGTAAGGACACGTATATATGAAGGCATTGCTGTCTGTGGAGGGGCTGCCTTGAGTTGCATGAGAAGTTGGGAGGGGTGTGAAGAGAACTGGGAGGGCTCTCTGCTCTTCCGCTTGCACCTCCCCTCTACTTTCTGTAAAGCAAAAAATGTTTGTTCTGCTTCTGGGGGGAGCTCTTGTAAATGTTGATACGTACTGGCTAAGCTCCAGAGATAAATGCCTGAGATGCGGTTGCATTCTGACTTGCATAAAACTAAAATGAGATGTGTGCTGGGGCTCGCTTTGGTTTCTTTCCCCAGAAACCCCTTGGGGGTATTGCTGGTGGCACTGGGGTAGAGTAATTAGCTGGATGGGTTCACAGACAACCTCTGCTCAACGTCCCTGAAGATTTCCATGCTTTCACTGGTGGTGCCCCTACATTTTTGCCCTCTCCATCGCTCTTCCCTGACATCCTGTTCCTTATCACAGCACTGCAAGCATTCATTAGCTGTCTCCCTGGATGATTAGCTGGTCCAATGGATGATGAGCTGTGCTGCCTATGGAATGTTCCCAGTGCTTTGTGCTTCAGTGTGGGGCCAGGTTAGTCTAATAAGTGTGTGAATGGGCTACTCTTTGGTGCCCAGTTCAGTGTTTTGGTTGGGCACAGCAAGATTTTGGGTAACCTGACTGGGAAGGTGGTGGTGCCAGGAGCCCCAAGGTGAATGCAGACCTCTGCTTTGTCACGTTCCCCGTTTAACACCACCTTCTGCACATGGGAGACCAGAGGAAAGCAAACTCAGCAGGGGAGATTTTTAGTAGTGATTGCAAATATGGGTTTTGGACTTACGCCCATTTTCATGTGTGAAGAGGGTTTGAGAGGATTTCATTGTACAGTTGCTTTTTTTAATCCCTAACTTTCTGGCATCAGGAATGCCAGGCAGCGGTGGCCTCTGTCCCTTCCCCATTTCCTCCACCGCTGGAAACATGGTAGTCGTCCCTCCGCTGCTTAAAACCTGAATCTTTAATATGGAAAACGCACCCCCCTCTCTTCCCTTCTGGCCAGGGAACGCTTCCCAGTGTTGTATTACCTTTAGCATTGCAAACTGGAGAGCCCCAGCCGCGGTGGAGCGGCTCAGCAACCTCCTGCCTGTGGACTGAGGGCAGGGAGCGGCTGCTGCTCTAGTGCCTCGAGACCCAGGGGTACTGGACCCTACCAGCACCAGCAGGAGTGGGAATGCGCTGCTGGAGACAGGTGAGTGGAGGAGAGAAGAGGCACGGCACGTTGCCCTGGGCATCTTTGGCAGCTGTTGTTTTCCTGGGGAAAGAAGGAAACTGAGCCACAGACGGCTTCTGGTGAGAGGATTTTGGTGTAGAATAGAGGATCAAGCAGGTCAGCCATGGAGTGTTGCCTATGTAAAAACTTTTATTTGTGTGTGTGTGTGTGTGTGTGTGTGGAAACAAGGGGTTTTGTTTGTTTTCCTCCCATGTTCCTTGATGAGAATCCTCTGCTCATCAGGCAAAGAAGTGACTCACGATGTGACCTTGGGCTTGCTGCTGAGATAACAGGATCTTGGAGCGCTGTTTATCTTGCAGGAGTGGGACTCGTACTCCCTGGGAAGGTGTGGCAGCACGGAGCAGCTCCGTGAGCCCACGTGAAGTGTAAGTTTGCACTAGCCAGTGTTACTTTAGCCTCGGTTGGATGCCAGTCTTTAGGACAGCAGAAATCTAAGGCCAAGCTGACCTCTCAAGCACAATTTTTGCTTTTAATCCAGAGATATTCATTCTCTTAACCTACCTTGGTAGGACAAAGTCTTTATCTCCTTTTGAAGCGCTGAGAAGTTGGTCTGTTGGACAGTCACACCCAAACCTTTTACTAAATGAGGTTTTGGGAACCGTGTCCCCCTGGTACGTGGGGCCTGGGTGACAGACAGGAGGAGCACAGCCACGCACAAGGACGACGGGAGGCTCATTGTGCTGCCTCTTCAGCAGCAGCAGTTCTGCAGCGTGGGTGTCCAGGCTGGTTGAGCACACTCAGCACTGTCTTGGACCCGGTACTAAAATACAGTTTCCTCTAAAAGGGATGCGTGAAGTATTGTGCAAGATAGCAGAGTAATTAAGCATTGTGTAAGATAACAGAGTAATTAATTCTGAACACTTGATTCTGAAGCACAGTGCCAGCCCACCTGGGTGGTTTTCCTTTAGGGTGGCTCCGCCGTTGCTATCGGTTTTGGGCAGCTTTCTGGATTGGGAGCTGGTCGTTTGTGCTTGCGGCTCTGGGTCTCCTGGTGCCAGCCTGCTTCTGCCTGTTCAGGGCTTCTGCCGGCTTATGTTTACGAGGTCTGTGCTGCAGTCCCCCGGCTTATTCACTTCTGTGTATATTATTCTGGAGTAATTGGTGTTGGTTAGCAATATCAGGGTTTAAAAGAATGCCTGTACACATACCTATGTGTAAATATACCTGGGGGTGTTTATATTTGATTTTACAGGTGTGTGTGTGTATATTTGTGCTCTTAACGACAAGTGGTTGTGAAGCTGTACTTCTGTAAGCGGGATGGTGCTCTTGGCTTGGGTTAGGGTTGTACTCGGTTCCAGTCAAGGCAAGCAGGTGTCTTGCTCACCTTCTGTTCAGGTTTACGGGTGCAGTTGCTGGAGCTACTTCTGTTGCCAGCTCCTGGTGCAGAAGATGACCAGCTCAGGCGTTGCTTCTGATGTGAAGCTTCCACAGGAGTCGTACGTTGGCTCTGAAACCCACAGCATCTTGGTGAGCAGAGGACAGGAGCCCAGAACAGTCACTGCACACTGGGGGTCTGGGAGAGATGGGAGGAAAGCTGACAAAAACAAACAAAAAGCAGATAAGAGAAGGACTTTCAAAAAGGAAGGTTCATGGAGGGGAGGAGGAGCTCTGGAGACGGATGTGAGGATCCCACTGAGGCAGGAGGTGACTGCAGACCGCTTCACCCTGGGGAAAGGCCACAGAAATTTGAGCATCCCCTCATGCAGAGCCAGTGCTGAAAGGAGAGTAAAGGGCCTTAGGAAAGGTTTCCCAGGAAGAAGAGGAATGCTGGAGATGCAGTTATGGTAGGAAAGCTGCTGGTTCCACATTGGTCACGTGTGGCAGAAGCAGCTGTGTGGTGGGAGCTCCTTCAGCAGCACTGCACTGGTTTGGGGAGGGCCTCCCGGCTGCTGTCAGGAGCAGCTGTGGCAGAGGTTGTGCATCCTCGGTCTCTTAAAAATAGCTCTCTTAAAAACAGCGGCAGTCAGAGAAGTGGTTTTGTTAAGCGTAAACCACCAGCGCATCTGTGCTTGTTGCTCGAGCAAGTGTTTGGTTAGACTGTGCTGAACGCTGTACTTCCATCTCCTGAAACAGCAGAGCCCTCGCAGAGTCAAAGGGTTCAGGTGACCCAGCGCCTTGAGGTGAGCGTGTGGGGAACTCCGTCCCACTTCCTTTCTCTTACCTACATTGTTGCCTCTTTTGGCTGCAAACCTGCAGAGATCTCCATGAGTGCTTGTCGTCTCACCTCTTGCTCAGGTGGTCTGCTGTGAGCGAGCCAGCTGAGGACAGGTATGAGCATCCAGAAGCAGCTGTGGTCTGAGGAAAGCCAGCTTGGTCCGCCGAAGGTTGCTGTGCAGCTTGTGTGTGTGAGTACTGCGTGGTCTCCAAGCAGAACCCCAGGGACGTGAGGTTTTGGAGCAGTGGAGGCAGGAGCACCACAGTGTGTTGGCTTTGCCTGTTGTGCTGGTGTTGGGGTAGTTGGGGAGCTTTTAAAGCCCCCTCAGAAAGGGCATGCGAGGTTAGCCCCGAGTATTCTCATTGCTACAGCACGGGTGCTCCGCTGTTTGAGATCTGCTACAGGTAAAGCCTTACAGAGGCGTAGGCTTTTTTAGGGGTGCAGTTTAGGCTTTATATGAGACCCAGGGCGAGAGGAATGTAAAAGCTGGAGCAGGCTTATCATCTTAACAGACTTAAGAGAGTATTCTTAAAACTATTGCTTTCTATGTTTAACACTTAAGGAGGAAGAAGAATTTAGAGAAGATGACTTGCAGAAGTACTTACATGACTTACATAAAACCGTGGCCTCTATGCATGTTGGACAGCTTTCTGAAAAGCTTTTCTTTCAGCTACATCAATTTCTTACTGCATCCTGAATACATTATTTCCTAATTCAAAAATAGGAGGGGAATATAAGAACAGAAGTATGTGAGTATATATATTTGTGATACATCTTGTTCAGGTGGACAAATGGCTTGAGACAAGCCAGCAGCATGCACTGTGAGCCCAGAAGGACACCTGTGTCCTGGGCTGCAGCAAAAGAGGAGTAGCCAGCGGGTGGAGGGAGGGGATTGTCCCCCTCTGCTCTGCCCTGGTGAGGCCCCTCTTGGAGCACTGCATCCAGGTCTGGGGCCCCCAGCACAGGAAGGATGTGGGGCTGTTAGAGCGGGTCCAGAGGAGGGCCACAAAGATGATCAAGGGCTGGAGCACCTCTCCTACAAAGATAGGCTGAGAGAGCTGGGGCTGTTCAGCCTCCAGAAGAGAAGGCTCTGCGGTGACCTCATTGTGCCCTTTCAGTACTTAGAGGGGACTTACAGAAAGGATGGAGAAGGACTCTTTACTAGGGTAGATAATGATAGGACAAAGGGGAATGGTCTTAAACTAAAAGAAAATAGATTTAGAGATTAGGAGGAAATTCTTCACTCGAAGGGTGGTGAGGCACTGGCACAGGTTGCCCAGAGAAGCTGTAGATGCCCCATCCCTGGAGGCATCCAAGGCCAGGCTGGATGCGGTCTTGGCCAACCTGATCTAGTGGGTGGTGTCCCTGCCTATGGCAGTGGGTTGGAACTGGGCGATCTTTGTGGTCCCTTCCAGCTCAGGCCGTTCTGTGATTGTATGATATCAGTGGAAGCAGAAGGAAATTAGCTGAATTGACCTCATTCTTGAAGAGGGGGAAAAAAAGGACTACTGAAATGCAAATTAATAATCACAAGATAGTTTGAGAGGACATTGCTAGGCTTTTTTTCTAGCTCTTTGCTCTCATACTGGGAGTGATGCACAGCCTTCTAAATGAGAGGGGATGAACTAACTAGGGTACCTGGTTTTGGGGATTCTCAGCCAGTTTTGCTGAGGGTCTGCTGCTGTGATTACCTGAGGATGGGAAAGGCATCTGTGTGCTTGCAGGGGAGTGGGATGATGAAGAGATGGACTCAAGTAATGGATACAGCACAGGCAGATCTGTGCACCTGTATGTTCAGATTACTGTTGTGCTTGTGCCCAAACTGCAGCAGACTGTGATTAGAGTCAACATTTGGTTCTCCCTGTGTTGAAAACCAGTCCTGCACCCAGAGATTTGCCAGGAGACCCCAGAATGGCCACTGTGTACCTCCAGATCCCTTTGCAAGCTTGGACGTGTTGTGGTAGAAGCCTGGATCATGTTCTGAGGAACTGGAGAAGGGAAAATTGTGGGAAGGAGATGGGGATACACCACTGGGGAGGATTCCCTTATCTGTAGGACTGATGATAGTGCATATGAAGGGTCACCTCTAGTTCTGGTCCAGAATTCCTGCTTTTTCCATGCCTGGTGATTGCCTGTCCTCAACAGGTAAATGGGGATACTGGTTGTCCCTTAAAACTGAGTAAAAGCAGGCAGGTTTGTTTAAATAAAATAAATGAGTAACTTTAACCTAAAGCTTGATCTGAGCTAGATCAAAAGTCAGCCTTGTTTAAAGTTTTGTGAACTTTAAGCCCAGTGCTTTCCACTTGGGAGGTTAGGTCTGATGTTAAGCAACAAGAAGGACTTGCCATGTCTCAAATGAATCAGGCAGGTGCTGGAGGTGGTGTAAGATCACCCTTCCAGGCTCTAGCCCCGTGTGGGATGTTGTTGTGTGCAAGATGACAGCCGTGTGAAAACAGCAGTTCTTGCTTGAAAGCAGCCAGGCGCGGTGTCAAATGCTGCAGACTTCCTGTGAGTCACCTGCCTGCTGCTGGCTGTGGGAGCCTGTCACATACCACAGCTCAACTGGATTTTGCTTGCGGGTGAAGGAAATCTGAGTTCCTCGTCTGCACATAAGCGTAGAAGTCTGCTTCAGAGATAGAGATCATTTTGGCATGTCTGCTTGTCTGTGCAGCCCATCTAGACATTTTGCTGCAAGAGATAACTGTATGTAGCGTATGCCGCACGATCTAATCTAAGAGATGAGTTTTGCAGTATTCTGCACGTTCTCTGTGATTTGTGAAAGTTTGGTTCAGCTGAATGTTGAGCATTTGATGCTGACATTCAAACTCTTTTCTTAAGGATGGTGGAAGCCTCACTGATGCATTTTGGCCTCCTCTGTTTGGGTTATTGACATACTTTAAATAATTGCATGGATTTTGTGATTATGGTTCCTGAATGAGTGATGCATAATGGATTAGATTCACAGTGAGGTCCGGGGCATCTGCTGCAGTGTGCTCCTTAGGATCGGGAATACACCACTGAAGGTCGTCTGCTGATCACCTCATGCTTGCTGTGCTCCCATTTGTTTTGGGAAACGGTTTTGGCTTAGGCAGGGCTCGAGTCAAGTGGAACCTAATGAGAAGAAGATTTCCAGGAACAGTCTAACTCCCCGCAGATACACCGGTTGCTTGGCTTACTGCAGTTCATGGCCGCAGGACACCAGCAGGACTCACAAGGTACACCCTCTCCTATATGCCTCACAGGTGATGTTGTGAGCTTCCCTTCAGGATTCACTCAGCAAAGATGAAGTCAGTCTTGGCAGTGCTGTGAAATGGCTGATCTGAGGACAGAAATGACTGATGCAGCGAGATGTTAACGCAGTATTGAAACAGAACCAATTTGTGATGTTACAAAAGGAAAAAATGCAGTACAGATAAGTGTGTCTTTCCCTTGGGGCACAAATTGTGAATTAATGCTGTTAGGTGTGTGCTCATCTCAGGGCAAACAACATTCAGGATCCTCCAGCTGCTATGGCTAGGAAATTGCTCAATTTTTAGCAGTTACGTTCAGAAAGCATGGTGAGGGTGAGGAGCGAAGTGAGTGTTGTAACTGGAGATGGCAATGCTTGGTGCTTACTACCGTCCGGGTTCCTTGCGTTCCAGTTGAGGTTGGCCTTTCCTGAAGCCACTTCCTTCGCAGAAGAAGAAATCTGGCTTCTTCATGACCAGGTGGCAACAAGGGGAAGGGAGGAGAGCTGCGTGCTCGTGCAGCCTGCTTCTAGGAGCTATGACCTTGTTTAGCTGTTCTGGAGTCACATTTTTGGCTACATCTTCCCTCAGTACCTCATCCTTCCTCCCAATGAAGAAGGTGAGCACCTTCCATTTTTCTTTAGGTCATAGAAGAGCTTACAGCCTGCTGAAATGTGTTGTGCTATAGCCAGTGCCAGAACCAATGCTGCGCAGAGGAGATAAAATGGCTGCGGCCTCCTTTACCGCTTCAGGGAGCAACCCGTGTTTCTGTTGGATTTAGCTGTCTAAAACGCTTCCTCCATGCCTGCAAGCCACCACCTGGCTGTGATGAAAAACACATTTGTGCTGAGATTTGTTGTTGTTTCGCTTTTGTTTCTGTTTGTTCAGCAGCCCTGGTCTCCGTTTTGTGCAGCTGGCTCGGCGGCGTGCCCTGCGCTCAGCCTGTCTCCGGCCCATGGCTGCCACGCTGCGTGCCCTCAGGGGCTGCTGCCCGCTGCCTGGGTGCCTGCATCTGTCTCCTGGGGCCGTGCGGACCCCGGGGAGATGGGCCACCACTAACCAGGGCATGGGGAAGCAGAATGACACCTGGCAGAGCTTGGGAACCACTGCTGCTGGGGCGGTGACCAAGTCGTTCGTGTCCGCAGGCCCCATGGCGGCAGCTGTGGGGTGGCATGGGGCCTGGTGGAGGCTGGAGTTTTCTCTGAGTTTTCTGGACTTTGTACCTGTCTTTTCTCCTAGGAAAAAGCAGGCTGATAACAGTTGGAACAGGAGGTGTTATTAAATAGGCTTGAGAGACACTACAACAGTCTTTATTGCCCTTTTGGCCTCAGTAAACTTTAATTAAACACACTTCAGTATCACAAAGGTAGTGTTTTTTTCCCTCCAGCAACTGTGTTAATCCTCTGTAATTAACGTACTGCACTTAGATCACTTTATACCCTGCTCATAGGCACAGCGGTCCTTCACTGGGATGCTGTCATGGTATAGTGTGAGGAAATAAAAAGGGGAAATCTCCAGCTAGATGGTATCCAGCGAGTGCTCTCTGCTTGCCGCGTGGTGCCAGGCCCCACGTCCCAAGGAGGAGCAGTAATGGCACATAGGGCCAGGAGGCATCTGTATGCTCCTACATAGCCTTTGTGGTGCTAGATCCTTCAGCTGGGAGCATGGCCGTTGGTTTTTGGGTGGACGGTACCCTTGTATGTGTCTGTTTGTGGTGGGGGTCAAGGAAAGAAAACTGTGAGGAGATTTTAAGTGAAGTGTTTATCAGGGAAGTTTCAGTAATATTTTCTGTTCTTATAAATACATATGTGAAACTTTGAGCAGGAGGAGTGTTTTAAGTTCCTTAAATGCCTTTAAACATACCTAGATGCCCAGATTTATGCTAAATGTTTATATTTCATGAGATTTATAAAATTGAGTCTCAATCAGGCAAGGTCACTTCCCTGGTGACTTTCCTATGGGCTTACTGAAGGTAGATACTTTTTAAACGAGTACCAAGAGGTCTATTGACCAGTTACCAGTAACTCAGACTGGATTTTAACAAACAAGTCCTTGAAGTTTGTTTGTTTTTTGCACATGGACCAGCTTTCTCTTCTGCGTGTCTGCTCTGCTTTGTGAAAGCTGCAAGAAATGCTCAAGCGTTTATTAAATCTCACAAACACAGTTTTAAAGCTGGGTCCATCGCAACACTATCAGCCTGTAATTTGTTTTTGAAATAGTAGCTGGGGGTCAAAACCAAGGTAGAGCTGTGCTTGCTGCTGTTCGCATCTGAAGCCCAGATAGGCCATGAGCTCGCTGCGAGGGGACGTGACTTGTGGATGTGCCTTGGCAAAACACATTTGCTATCTTCTACTGCAAATATTTTGGCTTCAGAGATCCTAGCTGCTGCTTCAACAGTGAACAATATTCAGGATGTTTTGATATATAGATTCCTACATATCTGTTATGTGGGCTTCTGTCTTACAGCATGACAGTTAACCTGGACATGGGTTTCCCCGGTAGCTTGTGCTTGGTGATAACCACTTGGCCAGGGCACTTTCAGCCCTCATGGCCTGCTGATACGTGACTGGAAGAGGTATCAGCTTAGCTTGCTTAACACTGATTGGGGGGATCAAAAGCAAGTGTTATGGGGTTATGGAAAAACATTTGACTATGGTAACGTGGTTTTCCCCTCTTCTGTTTTTGTCAGGGACAGAAGAATTAGTTGTCTGTAATTTTGATCTTCCTCTTTATATTCCATTATTCAGTTTCCTTGCATGGGAAGGAACTACTTCGATTTTGAGAATTAATTGAAACTCTTGTTAAATAATTTCTTTTTACAAATTCTCTGAAAATCACATGTTCTGATGGGCTGTAATGGGTGTCCGTTCTAGTCTTGTTTGCTGTGGTCGTGGTGTGCCTTTTGTTCTCAGCGCCTGATACTTCTTGAGGAATGCTCTTGCCACCTTTATGTCTCTCTTACATTATAGAATTATGGGTTTCGTAATGATAAAAAATGATTTATTTTAAACATTGCAAGAAATCTTTTGCTTGCCATGCAGGGACTTTTGATAAGTGCTTTCTGAAACCAGTGGCTTCAGAATTGCCATTTCAATTCTGTGCTCCGGTGAGGTTGGTGTGGCAGAGCGCTGTGGTGGGTGCCAGCTCTGTGTATGAAAAGAAGAACCAAAGCTGAGTATTGCTGCTGGGCCAAACAGCAGGCAGTGGATGTGCAGTTGTGCAAGTTGATTCCAATCTCTTAGTTGGCATTGAGCTAGGTTCTTCTCTGAGCAAGTTCTAAAGAGTGATTGCATTGTCCTTGAAGAGATGGAAAGATATCATGCCCACCTGGAAAAGGCTGGCGTCACAGAAGTATTATCCTGAGGGGCTCTGGCTGGCACAAAATGTGTTTGTTGTCCTGGGGCCATGGCATACCGGTTAGGTGTCTTGGTGTGCGAAGATATTTGCAGAGGCACTAAGTGTTGACCTGCCACATGCTGCTAATTTAAAATAAAGAATTGCTGCCCTCTCATTTTGAAAGATAAACACCCTGGAGAAACACATTACCGGAGAAGAGAGGAGAAAACGAGGAAGTAATTTGTTTGATCTGAAGTCATAATATAAAGTAAATAGTCCTAAATGAGTGCTCACACCCTGGTTTTTATAGCTCAGGAATTTCTACTGTTGGCTTCAGTGTGGCAATTGTTATGATAAAGCTTAAAAAATAAATAAAATAATTTAATTAGAATAAATTTAATTAATTAAAAATAATTTTAGATGATGAAAACCTCACTAGTAAAGTCATGATACTAGTGGGGCACAGGTATGAGACAAGCAGTGCTTTTGGGAATCAGTACTGTACATGCATGGTATAATGTGCTTTTTCTTTTGTTCTTCAGTTTGAACATGAAACAGGCAATTTTAGAAATGAAAAGCTTGTTACCAGCAATGTTCTCCAGATCTCTTACTACAGAGTGAGGCTTTTCTGCAGGAGAAGTCTTAAACGGCAGTGCTGCTTGCAACAGACTCTCATGGGAATGTGCCCATCATGAGATGACTTCTGTTTTACACTGACCTCTAAAAACTCCTTTCCCCCACCCCCCCCCCACCCCGGAGCGAGCATTGCCAGTGCTTCCAGGTCCTTGGAAGTGATTCCCCATCAGGAGAGCAGGGGAGCTCTGGCAGTATGCCCCCCCCGTCTGAGCAGGACACGCTGCCAGAGCCTCCTGGGCTGATACTAACCCTGTGGCTGAGCCATTTTGAGTATTATTCTCCTATACACAGCAGGGCCAAGGACTGTTATGTTACTACAGGTCCGGGGCAAAGGGTTGTGCTTGCGGCTTTGCAGAAGGAGAGGATAGGCTTTTTGGTGTTAACAGTTCTCCTAACAGCCTGGTAATGAAAATGGCAATGTGATGCACTTGTCAGAGCTGGAGATCCTCCCTCTGCATATGCTGAGGTCTCAGAAGGGGCAAGGGGTCAGGACTGTCCCTGGTACTGTCACTAGCCATTACGTTGGCATAGCTGTACTGTACAGCTGTGCTAACTCCTTGCTTCCTCTCTTGGTGCTTCAGGACTGAAGACAGCCCCTGTACACACATGCTGTGGAAGCGTGATAGCAGCAGGGTTCCCACCTCTGGAAGCTGCACCCCAGTGCTGCGGGGCACACTGCTCCTGTTATGAGGAAAAAAAAAAACAACAAGGAACTGCTGAGAAGTAAGTCTTCTCTGTTCATCGAATTGAAATCCATGCAGCTGGATTAACAGGCCAGGCTACACAGAGTGCTAGAGATTTTCTGAAACCTAGCTCTGCAGGGGCAGACCTTTAGCTTTAACTTTAGCTTTAATAAACGTGTTATCGGCTCTCACCCTGATGTACTGAGTCTGTGAAAAGTACAGTTTCTTCCACTGCAAAATGGCACAGTCATAGTTTGTTTACAGCTATAAAGATTCTTGATAATTCTTCCTTTTTTTTTATTTATTATTTTTCTATTCCCTGGGACAGTAATAGGATTTTTTTTCCCTCCGTTTCCCTGGGAATGTTACTTTAATTTGAATGGAGGGATTCATGCCCTGCAGCTCTGTGTCTTCCCCCTTCAGGTATCCTCTTCTTTTTAAACACTTCGATGTGAGCTCATGCTGCTGGGCACTGCTCCTTCACAGGCTCCTTGCAGAAGCTGCTGGTGGAGGGAAGGCACAGCACTGAGAATTTACAGAAAATGAACACAAGCTAAAAGGTGTAGTTGCAGTGTAAAATATTCTTGTGGGGGGCAAGAAAACACTCAAAAATTATCTAGCAAGATCTGGGAAGTAAAGCTTTCCTTCCTTGTATTCGGTCATGGTAGAGTTGTGGGTACAGATGGAAATAAGCCACGCATAAGTGAAGGAAATCTGGAAAGAAATTTAAATGTTGTATATCCAAAAAAGACTGAGGAACAACTTGCTAAAGTATAAGGTTTTTGCAGGTACATCAGAGGCAAGAAAACTGCTGGCAAATGATACTGGTATGTAAATGGAGGTAGCAAAGAGAAGCCTGGTAGGGCAGGTGGTGTTCCCCACTTGTCCCATCCCCAGACGCCACACCTCTGGAGCTGTCTTTTAAATTGAAGGTGTTATTTGACATGGCTGCTGAATACTTTGAAACAACTTGTCTGTACCAGCAGTTCTAAGGGGCTGAAATGCGGAAATCCTGAGTAGCAGCAGCCTGTTCACTGGGTCCCTGACCCGGAAAAATGGGAGGTAACAAACAGGATGAGACATTTCAAAGGGACTGCAGTGAGATCCATTGTTTCAGACCAGTAAACAAATTAAAAAAAAAACAACAGTTGGCAGCTCTAGTATACATAAGAATATGTAATGGAGAAGTCTCATCCTCTGTTTGCAGAAGAGGATGTTTCAAATCTATTTACCTCTTTCCTCTTTTTTCATTTTAAGTTTGCAAGCCTGCAGAGAGGGAAGGGAACTTGAGTTTTCAAGTTTCTGGTGAGATTGCTCACCAAGAGCCTCAGAAAAAACCTAAGCTGTCAAGGGATAAGAAAGTTCCTGTCCTGGATTAGTAACTGCTTGGTGGGTAGGAAGCCAAGTGGTCAGATTTCACAGCACCACAGGACTCCTGCAAGGATTCACTCCCAGATCTCTGCTGTTCAGCAGCAATAAATGATCTGAAGAGGAGAGGAACAGCAAGGTTGTAAGCACGGCTTGCTTTGTCCACAGGGGACTTCTAAGACCAGAGGAAAAACCGGGAAGCTGCAGAGCGAGCTGGAGATCCCAGGTGACAGGGCAAGGGATGTTTGTGGTAGCAGAGGTGCAATAGAGCTCCTTGGGTTTATTCTGTTCCTGACCTCTGTGTGATGGGGGCAGCTCTCTGAGTTATGCTTGTAACACACCGTGAACTTCTCGCAGACAGCGCGGAGCTTGGGGCTTAGAGACCAGCCATGAAGGAAATAGAAGCAGAGGAAGTTGTGGAAGGAGAGCAAAGCAGCCTGGCTGTGGGGCCACACGGCCTGAGCTGAGTGTGCCAGTGCCCTGGGCCTGTGCCCAAGGACGTTGGTGACATGCAGGGGGTGCTGAGGGAGTCGGCCGGGATGGCCAGGGGTATGGAGAGGCAGTGCAAGGGGAGAGTGAGTCAAGCAGGGTGCAGCTTGGAAGAGCACCAAGCAGAAAAAGGAGGGAGTTGAGAGGCACACAGCCATGGGTGAAGGCAGGAGGGGTGCTGGGGAGCAGTCGGGTTAGCTGCTCTGATCCGGAGAGAGGAGGGGATGTCCCTGCAGAGAGCAGCACTGCAGCCTGCGTCACCCCCAGCTGTTCTGCACGCGGGAGGGGGCTCAAGATCAGGCAAATAAATCTGTGGAGGGCGGGCGTTAGTACAGCCAATGATACAGCTGCAACCCTAAACATTTCTGGAAGCTGGGTGTATTTCTGGGAGAGAAGCATATTCACATGTTTGCCCATAGTTGCATGGTTTCCATATATATCCGCTTCTGGTCGCTGTAAAAAACAGGTGAGAGCTTGCCAGGCTTTTTGTCTTAACACAGCAAAGCCACCGTCATAAGCACTTCTAGGGCAGATCTGCTGTGGGTCGTGGAAGTGTGGATTGCCAGCTGTTCTTTGCCCGACTAAGGCAGCTGTTCTTTCCTACCACTCGGCAGACAAAACCACCGTGACCTCGGCTGGTGGTCTGCATCAGGACGCGAGCCTCCAGGCTGAGAGAACGCAGGAGGCAGTGTTCTGACACTTCGTGTGTTAAGACCTGAGTTCAGTAAGGTACTTGAACATAAAAGTTAACTAAAGGAGTGCAGGTTATGATGTAATTCCCTGCCTGCCTTGACGATGCAGCATTGCTTATCTGCTCTCTGCAGAGGGCTAAAATTTAGCCCTCGAGAGCTGGCTGCATGGAGCTAGCTTGTCCGCTGATAGCGGAGCTGATGCAGAGCCAGACTCTGTCACCTCCAAAGAAGCACACTTGTGCAAAGCACACTGACACAGAAGTGCTTACAAATGACTTACCTACAGGTCTTGGAGGAGAGCACCTCTCAGGTGCTATCCCAGCCTGCCCAGAAAATAAGTTGTCTTCCCTCTTGGCAAAAAAGACTCTGCCAGCTTACAAATCAAAGCAGAGTAACTGTTTCCATTGCAGTTATCGAGGTGGGGTTGCACCCTATGAAGTGCTGAACTGAGTTTTCCACGTTCCTTTGTGTGGCCTGGGAAGAAGAGGTGCTGTGACTTGTTCAGCATCTCCTGCTGCAGGGCATCAGGAGAGGCATCCCAGCAGGAACTTGCACCGAGCTTGGGCTTCCCATAAGATCACTCGTCGAGATGAACTTGCTGCTCCTCTGGGTGATCCTAGCCATGGGAAACAAAAGCTGACAATACGGAAACATGCCTGCTGTGGCCGCGATCTGGAAGCCTGAAGTTTCGTGGAAGTCAGCCCCTCATCGTGTGTAAAGACGCAGAACAGAGTCAGGGTGGGGGGCTGTGTGACGTGTGTTCAGAGGGAGGCGTCTTGGAGCTTCGCACTGAACTGAGACATGACGGCTCTATTTTGGTGTTTCTGTTTCTCTATATATAGATTTTGAAAGCACTGCTGTCTACATTAGGGCTGCTCGCAGAGCCCGGGGCAGGCTGGAGGCTGACTCAGCGGTGCAGTGGCTCACGCAGCACCCTGCCTCTGCCGCGCTGCCAGCCCCTGCCCGCACCCGCTCCAAAGCGCTGCAGGTCAGTGCAGAGCAGCAAAGAGGGGGCAAAGCATCCTGCGGTGACCACGACAGAAAAGGAGCTGCGAGCAGCATGGGGAACCTTTTATAAGCCGCTTGTAAGAGAGGCTGCAGTGAGGTTTCTTATCTCCTCCCTGCACACACGCTCCTTCCCTATTTGCTGGAGCTCTGCCTCCAAAATGCTGCCGACCAAAAAGACCTCAGCGTGCCTTTCTAGCGCTTGCTTCTCAGGCAAATGAAAAAACAGGTGGTCTGTCAAGGCAGAGGAAATTATGGCAATGAAAACTAGAATTACTTGTGCTTCTTGATTTATTTACCTGTTTGTTTATTTGTTTCATGGTTTACGAAGTGGGGGTAGAAGAATGCCTTTTAATTGTGGGCTGCACTGTGACAAGTCAGGATGATTAATAGATTTAAAAGTAGTCAGCACTGGGATACGTGACTAATTTAGGACCTAATCCTATGAACTGGAGCATTTGTAATTTAGCTTACAGGGTATTCTACTGACTCAGTGTTCCTGCAGAAACAATTTACTTCTTGAAATGCATCACACTGTGTGAAATCTTCTCTTGCTGTGTTTCCTCAGTGGAGTGAAGCTGTGAAGTCTAAAATACGTTCTTCTGGACAGTGTTCTGTGAGGACCTGTGGATAAAGTATTATGCAGTAGAGTAATCTTTCACACTACGTGCTCTTACTTTGAAAAAGCAGGGAGTCTTCTATGCCGTTGCTTTTGAGGAGTGCATGAATTACAGCAGGCAGCAAGATATTTCCCCAGGAAAAGTTACCTTTTTTTTTTTAATATTATTTCTTTGTCCCTGTGCAATGTTCATTGCATATCCACAGCTGGAAGCAGCATCCATCGAGAAGGCTGTCAGTCTGGTGGGAGCAGATAGCCTATGAGCAGGCTCCCAGTTTGGCTGAGGCTAGATTTCCAACTAGTAGGGAAGATGAGTGGTGAGCAAAGTTTGAACCACTCATTCTGAGTGGGTGTTTAAGCTTTTAAAAAGCCGGTGTGTTAGTAATATTTTCTCTGCTGAGCATTCCATGCTTGGGTAACAGTTTTTATGGGACTGCTGTGCTTAGCTGAGAAATTTGTGTTGATCTCCAGAGCCATGAGGTTCTTCCATAATAGTTTTTTTTTTTTTTTTTTTTTTCTTTCTTTCAGGTGTTTCTTGAACTCTTCCGTGTGTCACACAACCGTTGTGTTTTGGTATATCCTGCTTTGACTCCGGGCCAAAAATCTGCCAACAGCCAACAATGACTTGAGCTGAAGACCTACTGTTTTGTCCAACAGGTAGTATTCGGTAGTTGGTGGCTTCTAATAAGTCACAGCTTAGCATGGCTTGCTTTCAGCAACTTGTCCAAGGAGGGAGTTGGCACTAGTGCCTTGACTTGAGGCATGGTCTGCATGCCTGCCTGCCTCCCTGGGCGTGCCGGGAGGCAGTTTGTGTGAAATGGTTTCACTGGAGAATGTGGCTTTGTAGAAGAGGCATGAAGGCAGAAACACCTGAAGGCCATCTGACATGTTTTCTGTTGGCAGTGTTTTTCCATGCCAGAAATTTTCTCTTGAACGTGTGTAACTCTCAAGGTGTTTGTGCCTCAGCACGGTTCCTACACTGGCCCTTTGTGCTACCTGGGCTAAGTTCTCCTGCCACTGACATGCCCCCTTTTATTACATAGGATGGGAGCTGGAGGTGGCTGCTTAGATGAGGTAGCACATAAGAGGACAGGCAGCGCTGTACAACAGGGTCTGGCTTTACTTTCCATAGGGCTGACATACATAGAATAACGTCTATCAGAGGACATTTATAAACCCAAACGTGCTGTGGATTAATTGGCTCCCTGCAGCTGTTTAGTGAGGTCTCGCACTGAGAGTACACTCAGCCCACTGCAGATTTGCAGAAGTTTCCTACGTAGTCACCAGATGTGTCAGTGTTGGGCTGGTGAAACTGCTGGTGTTCATGAACTCACAGGTTTTTTCCACTGTAATGTGTCTCATTATGTATGTTTTGTTAGTGTTCAGGCCTGTGGTCAAGTGGAAGCTCAGTTTTGGAAATGCTCCTGCTGGGATTTGGTTATTGACTGACTGGGATGGGAAGGGAAGCCAATGCAAGTCTGTTCATTTGATTTTTGAGGTGGTGGACTTTGAAATGAAAGCTTTACAGAGACTGAAATGTTAAAATTGCCCCTCTGTTCTCTCTCTCCCCTCTTATTGCCTGCACACTTCTGCTTATAACTTTACACATAGGCATGCGTGTGCACGCCCCCTGACTGAGGTGTGTTCCTCTCTCCCAGGACCAGCTTCCTGCCCTGTGGTAGTTGTCCCACTTGGATGCAACGTACACTATGGTTCACATCAATGTATTGAAAAAAGTTATGTGTGGTCTTGTGGTGATACTGATAGCTCTGACAGTTTGCCTTTGGAAAGAGACAAGACGAAGCTACTATGTTCCTTTCAAGACTGAGAACGATGATTCACAGATTCACAGGACTTCAGAAAAGTGGAACCTGCTTAAATCACAGGACCTTGTCCATGAAGCAGCTGGCGGAATGGGTCAGATGCCTAAAACTTTGCTCAGTAACGAAAATAAAGTAAAAGGCGGCATCTCTGGAATGGTGGAAAAGTCCAAGAAAGCATCAGACTACATGAAGGTATGGGATAAGGACAGCTCATCGCAAAATCTTATACCCAGGCTGCAGAAGGTCAGAAAAAACTACCTGTCCATGAACAAGTACAACGTGACCTACAGTGGGAAGAGGAACACCGTTAAACTCAGCCCAGAGCAGCTGCTGTGCCAGCTACGGGACAGGGTGAATGTGTCCATGATACATGGATTGGACAGTCCATTTAACACATCCGAATGGCTGCGATACCTGCCGGAGAAAAGCCTCAATGAAACGGTGGGCCGTCTGGGTCGCTGTGCTGTCGTGTCCTCAGCAGGGTCTCTGAAATCATCTCGTTTGGGACCAGAGATAGGTTGGTATTTTTCTACAAGGATAAAGTCATTGGTACTGTTCTATAACTTGCATTGAACAGACGGGGGACCTAGTGGCGTGTTCTTACTCTGCTGTAGTCATGGGGGTATTTAAAATAAATTGAAATATTTTCCTTACAGTTTTGCTATAGTCAGTGAACATTACAGCATAGGAGAAGATGGGAATGATGATGAGAGATGCTTCTCAATCCGAGTGTTTACACTGCACAGTATAGGCTGCATTACGACGCTAGCTGATGGTGCCTGTGAGCATTAGACCTGGGACAAGCCTTGGCCATATCTGCTGGCATGAGCAACCACTGGTGGCAGCAGCCACCTCTCAGTGGTAGAAATAGAAGCGATTTTAATACAAAACAGATGCAGTCTCAACTCTGGAATCTTGTGAAGATTTGATTATGGTGTAATACTGCTCTTCTTCAGAAGGAAAGCAGTAAGTAGAAACATTTCCCCAAACGGATAAGCCGCAAGGGGCTGGGTTTTGTTGAGAGGACATGACTTATGTGCAGGCAGTTCCGTTCTGGCTAGGCCTTTTAATTTTCATGATCATGTTGACATCACCAGAGGGCAGAACTAATATGGATAACAGGAAGTCTTGGCACCTCAAGTGTTTGTTTCTTGAGGGAGTGTGGGATGTGTTGAGTAATGCCAGTGTGCTCGTTTCACACTCAACAGTCAGGAGCTTTTTTATTCAGAAAGACATCTGCAGAGAAGGAAGTAAAAAAAAAAAAAAAAAGAAAAAGAAACAACACCAAAGGGGGAAATAAAGACACAGCCCTGATCAATCTGCTCTAGTTGACCTAGTGTTGGGCAGAGAGGCTGGGTGTAGGCAGTCTTCAGAGGTCCCTTCCAACCTCAGTGACTGATTGTTGCTCGTGGCTTTTGAGGAGTGACGCTGCCTCACTGAGCCACAAGGCAGTGGCTGCGTTTGGGTGGCCTGCCAGATGATGGTCTGTGCTGTGCTGTCTTCTTGATACATTAGGAAGTAGGAGGCCATGTTTATCTGAAGTTAATACAATAATTCATAAATGCTGAAGCATCAGTCTTATAGCGTGGATTATAAAGAGGTGTGTTTTGATGCTAAAGCTTACAGAAAGCAGCATGCAGGGAAACCAGCTCTCCAGCCTTCAGCTCTGGGTTTTGTGCTTGACAGAAAATTCGCCTGTGCCTGCAGGTCACTCAGCTTTCTTCACTCCTTATTGTCTGAGGCTCAGTTG
Source organism: Anas acuta (assembly GCF_963932015.1). Classification (NCBI taxonomy): domain Eukaryota; kingdom Metazoa; phylum Chordata; class Aves; order Anseriformes; family Anatidae; genus Anas; species Anas acuta. The sequence continues at coordinate 18,236,384 of NC_088987.1, forward strand.
AGATTCATACTGTGCTAAACTGACTGCAGGAGTTTTAAAGCCTGTGGTTGTCTCTCCTGTAGAAATTGTTTGCAAGCATCAGTGTGTTAGGCTATCAGCTGGATCAGGTCCCCTTGGCCTGTACTAAGCTGGAAGTAGCCTTCATCCTTTGAAAGAAGGAGACGGATAGCCCTTTGATGCATTATTGATGAACAACCTAGGGAAAGCCTTCAGAATTGTGGTCCCAAGCTGCTAGGAAGGGGCTGAACAGTCTGAAGTGTGTTAAAATGTGCTGAAGGAAGCAATGAAAAAGGCACTGTCAGTGTTAACCAAGGTAGCGTTGCCTCCTGATACAAATCGTGGTTGACAGGTGGTTGATGGAATTGTTTCACCTAATAAAGAACATTTGAGGCCAGGTAGGTCAATGCCTGGGAAGTCAGACATGGCTTTTTCTTTGAGCACCTCCCTGGGCTTGTTTAGGTTCCTCCTGAAGTTCAGTCCCTGAACGTTTCTACAGAGGTGACCTGATCTCTTGTTTAACACTCTCCTCTGACCCAGCTGGCTTGTTTCCAGTGGTGTCCATGTTAGGCTCCTGCATGTCAATACAACAGCTCCTTTCTCCCTAACGAGACCCCTCGGGAGCCGAGGGCATTGCAGCAGCATGTTGTACCTCAGTCGCAGCGCTGCGAGCATGCTGGATGTGGAAAGCAATGTCACTGTGCCTGCAGTCAGTCTCTTCCTCTGCCCCCAAACTGCAGCACCAGGCTGTTCCAAGTCACCGGGGATGAATTCTGGAGAGGTCACTGTAATGTGCCATTAGCCCCGCTGGGGCCCCAGGCGAGCGTGTCTCCTGCTTCAGTCCCAGACCTGACCCCTTTCGCTTAGGCGATCATCTCTGCTAATGGTTCTGCACGGTTTTGGGTGCTCGGAGCCTGCTCTCACTGCAGCCCCTTCAGCTGGGCAGTGTGAGTAGTGAAGGACGCAGGGGTGTGTGTGTAGTTTTCCCTGACACGTGTCGGTGTAGGAAAAGCCATGGTTTGGTTGGAGGAGGGTGCCAAAAAGAAGCTAAATCTGACCTACTTGAAATGAGGCATTTTCCTAGATGTTTGGAGGAGCACAGGGGGCTGATCAGGTATCATTGCTTTTCAGTGACGAGGAAACGCTTGCTCTGTGCAATCACATTAGGACAGCAAATGAGCAGCAGTTGGTGTAGGGAGGTCTGGTGGATGGAACAGGAGATCCTGGTAGATGGGCAGCTCTCGCCTTACTGGCTTCTTGGTGCAGGCAAAAATTACAAATTGCCAGGTTGCAGTGGTCGTGTGCCTGCAGCCAGGGCACCGTGCTGCCCCAGGGGGTGATGCCAGCAGAGGAGAATGCAGTGAATCCCAAAGCGTTTAGCAAGCCGGGCCTGTTAAATACACAATGATGGTTTTATTTCTGCAACGTGGGAGGTACCCTGGCCGACTGAAGCCAGCTTCATTTGCCTCTGTGATCATTCGACACATTTTTCAGGCGGGTAAACCTCCAGGCTGTGAGAGAGGACAGTGGCTTACAGTTATTTCCTAAGTCTTTATTTTGCAGCCAGCCACATGGTAAATCACTTGTGCATCGGTCTGTGTCCCCGTAGTGTTAGAAAGGAAGAAGAGGGGAATGGAGAGACATCCTACGCTGTCCTGTGCAGTGCAAATACTGCGGCTGCTCTCTGAACCTGCGAGTGAATTGTGCTTTGAAAAAGTGGATTTCTAAAAGTGCATTGATCATGGAGCTAGGCTAGCACTTCTTTCACAGCATCTGGGCTGGTACTTGCAGTAGTTACAGGGAAACTCTCCAGCAACTAGCCAAATTGCATGAGAAGTGTGGGTGAACAACCTACTGCGCATCTCCCCTGTAGCTGCAGGAGCAGCTGCCGGCTCACTGGTTTCCCTCTGTTTTCCTTTCAGACAGCCATGATGCCGTCTTGCGGTTTAATGGGGCTCCTGTCAAAGGATTTCAGGAAGACGTGGGGCAAAAGACAACGATTCGTCTCGTTAACTCCCAGGTGGGTCTGATGAATGTGCCCAGATGGACCGAGAGTGCCACGACTGTGTGCTTCTCTGCTTGGGAGCTGCATGGTAGGGAGCGGCTTTCCTTCTAACAGGGGACGCTGGCAGGTCCTCTCCTCATTGCTCAGATACCTTCTGAGCTTACTGCAGTTAAATTACCAGGTGCTAGCGAATGCCTGCTTGCATTCTACTGTAAGGCCAAGGTAATTTGTTTTTCAGCTTGGCTCTTCCAAAGCCCAGCTGCACCCTTGCTGTTGGGAATTGGGAATGTGAGGCACAAGCATCACTGTAGCTAAGAAAAGACCAACCTTAGGTGTCTTCAAATATATTCTTGCTTCTTGCGCAAATGCTGGGTCACCGTCTGCCAGGGTGGCTGTGCTCTGTTCTGCTGCTTGCTGCCTCTCAGTTCCCCTGTGCTAAAACAGGTCTCAGACATGGGGCATGTCCTTGCTCAGCCAGTCTTTTTTTTTAGCAGATGCATCTGGCTGCTGACATCCTTCCTCAACTCTGTGTGACCTCTCCGTGTTTTATCATTTCCTTTGGGTGTATGTTTTACAATATCAGATAGCGTTATCGCTTAAGAGGACTCTTTCTGGAGAATGTGACTATTGCCTCATGGTGATAAGTCATTAATCAGTGAAAACCTGTGCATGACCTGGGTGATCCCAGGCTTAGCTGCACAGGGAGGAGGGCGGCAGCCTGCCTGTAGAGGTGTGTAATGTATAGGTGTAGCCACATCATTACACTCCATGGAGATGTGCCTGCAGCCGTGGTTGGCATTTTTCACCTGCCACCATTCCCTCTAAATGGAGATGCCAGCTTAGAAAACTTCAATTATGGGGCAAGAAAAACTGTTGCAATTTCTGGAGGCTGAAGTTACCTCCAAGTGCGCTGTTGGTCTAGCTGCTGCCCAGGGCTAAAGGTGCAAGTCCCTCCATGGGAGGCATCTCCCTTCGGGAGTTTCTAAGGTTGTTTAATAACTGTTTTAATATATTTTCTACAATAAGCAAAACCAAATTGATTGGGGAACAGTACCCTCTCGGTAGTTTGCTCACTAGTCTCTAGGACATATCAGGGGCTGTGTGGTTTTAAAAGCAGGGTGGGGGTATCTTGTACTGAACATCTGTTAAAAAGGGGAAGATTAACGGGTTGATGTCAGTGGTGGGGGAGAAATTTGGGATCTTCAGATCTGGGGATAGGCTTGTAGGTCCACAAGCTTCATGGATGTTCTAAATAAAGAAGTCCTTTAATACCTTGCTTATTTTCTCAGACCTTTGCTGTTTCATCAGTACTGCTTCCTTTAATGGCATGTTTTCCTGCAGTCTTATGCAAAGCATCAATTTGTGCTGGGAAAGGACTTGCATCTTACAAAAATAAGGGCTGAGGACTCTGGGGGGGGGAATGCCAATGTCGTTATGTAGGACACGATTCCTTTCTGCAGAAATGGCCAGGGAGCAGAGCACCTCGCTCCTCCCAGCCCTTGTTTACAGCTCTTGGCTGGCTTTTCATTGCAAGGGAGAGCACTGCTTTGGCTGTGTTGGCTGTTATTGGCACTAACGAGTCTGCAGGGAGGAGAAGGAAGGAGATAGCACATCAGTGGAATGAAGTAAGGTGGGGATGGGAAAGAGGGAGCATGCTTAGATTGTGGGGCAGTGACTGCAATAGCTGGAGGGAAGGAGCTTGTTTTGATATGGTCGATTGTACCAGGAAGACAGGTGCTGTATTAACAAGCTACTTGCTAAACAAGCTGGCTAAATAACAAATCTAGCTAGGAAATAAATAGATAGAACCACTGAAACGAAAATGAACCGCCCAGGTGCCTTGCCCTGTTTCTGCCCTGCGTGGGGCTGCATCCCACCCTTGCTAGGAGGAAGGGCAGCAGGCGCCTGCCGCCGCGCTCCCCCTGCCAACCCTGCTGCAGCCCTGTGCTGCGGTGTCAAGGCGTGCTGCTGCCCACTGACCCAGATCCTGCTGCTGCTGCAAGGAAAGGAGGCCGTGCAGCACACGTGGTCGAGGACAAAGCCTAATCCGCTGGAGCTGAGACCAGATGGAAGGCAGCCCTTGTTGCTTTCTGAGTAACAGACGGGCTGGCCGCAGCATCCACATGTGCTGGTTAATGGGGATGCTCAGGGAAACGCTCTGCTGCTGGAGGCAGCCTGGATGCTCAAGGATAAATTGAATAGACCTTACCAAGATCCTTGGAGGGCATGGGGACAGATAGGAGCTGATTTTTATGACGTAGCTTCTCTGGGACGTAAAGTTCTGCAGATGTGTGTTAGGCTTGCGTGTAGGGAGGGCAGAAGGTCAGCCCCTGTCCTCGGACACCACTTGCTTTTTGCTGCAAACCTGTGCTAGCACTGGCTGTTGGGGGCTGTGCTCGTCATGTCTGAGCTGTCGAGGGAGTTGTGTCCTCACCTCCGTCCTGTGGGGCTCGCTCAGTAACTGGTGGTGGGGTGGCTGTGGCTCTGCTCGAGGAAGCCTCGCTGCTAAGCCACCTGCGGGTGCCGGCAGTGGTCTGTTTGTCACCGTGGTGTGTTTGTTGTTCTCCTTCAAGCTTGTCACCGTCGAGCAGCAGCAGTTCCTGAGGGATGCGCTGTATAACACTGGGATCTTAATTATCTGGGATCCAGCACCATATCATGCAGAAATTCATGAGGTAAGGCCGAGTTTTCTCTAAATAAAATCAGATGCAAATGTTTTGAAGTGCAACTGTTAACTCGCTTCCCCCTAATATGGGCAACCACTCATTTTAAGGCCATTCTTGTTCCCCCCCTTCATTGTCATGGCTGTATCCATACCTACAAGAGCATCCCATGCAGCTCTGGTCTGAGGGGAGCATTTGCCTGTTCCTGGTCCCTGTGCAGGGCTTCAGGCTGGGTGTAACAGGTCACTACATTGACTTTTTCATGGGCTGTTGCCAGCAGCAGGAGCCCACCAGTGGCTGCAGCTGTTGCAGCCCCCCTGCAGAGGGATGATCTCTCTCTGTTGGCTGCTGTAAGGTTTGCTGCTGAGAGATGCTTGGGTATTTAGAGGCACCAGTCAGACATAAGAGGTACTTGATGCAGTATGATTGGATTTGAAAACCCTCTGAAGATCTTAGCAAATGTCACCTCTCTGTGTTAGCTAGATTTTCAGTTGTGGGTGTTGCAATCCCCTTAGCATTCGCTTTGCTTTTTGAGCACAAAAGGGGGCTATTTGATAAGCGATGAGCTTTGGAGGCTCCAGGTGAAGCAGATAGGAGTGAATAATCCATTTTTTACTTTTGTTTTAAGCCCTGTCTGTATCTGAGAGTTTTTATGCCCCTCTTTGCTCTGGACTGCATTTCTTATTTTCTCACCAATGTTTATTTTTTTGCCTAGTCCCACCTCTCGAGGAGATGTAAGGGTGTATGTACAGCCTGGTTATGAGTCAGTGAAAGCAGGATGGGATATTTTTAGCGTAAAAAAATCTATCAAAATGACTGTAAGAAAACAGAGAATTCCTGAATATATTTATTGAAAGTGGAAGTATCAAGATGCAAATCGGTTCATACTGTTTGAGACAGCTGTGCTGAGGACACTTGCCTGCAGCATGGGCTGCTTTGTACTCCAGTGTGGAGAGGGGCAGGGGTCTGTATCACTTCAAGCAGACTTCTCAACCTCATCAGCTACTGGGGTTTTCCATCCGTTATATGAAAGAGTGTGCTAGTAATAAATCTGACTTCTTGCTTCTGTTTTCCAGTGGTACAGAAAACCAGACTACAAGTTTTTTGAAGCCTACAAGTTGTATCGTGTTAGACATCCAGAGCAGCCCTTCTATATCCTGAATCCAAAAATGCAGTGGCAACTCTGGGATATTATTCAGGAGAATTCTCTGGAGCATATTCAGCCTAACCCTCCATCTTCGGGAACGCTTGGTGAGATAACTGCCTTCTAAACTTTATGTTCAGTTTGCAGAAACTCTTCAGCATACCCTTTTCAAAGACAGTTCTGGATTTATGTTGTTCAAAGGCTCATCAGGCTCAAAGGCCTGATTGTTTTATGCCAGAATTAAAGCATCCTATCTTGAAAGTACCAGCTTGGTTGTGTTAAAATAAGCAGTTTGCAGCACACTTCTGGAACAGCAGTTCTAAGCATGGCCTGGTTTCATCTGGAAACAGGAGAGTAGATAGCAACATTGAGACGTTCTCTAAGATTTCTAGCTCCTAGAGTCAAAGCAGTGCAACTGCACATCGGGCTGAGAGGAAGGATGTGGCTCATGCAGTCTCAAATCTTGTCAGACAAAATGTATTTATATAGATGAAGCCTAAGTGGTTACCTATTTTATATGTGGAAAAAAAGTAATATATATATATAGCTAAAGGCTTAATGGGGTGCTAAGGAAGGTCAGGCTGAATTGTTGCCCTGAAAAGGTCAGTGATGCTTCCCCCTTATTCAGCATGCTAAGGTCTTGTTTGTTAGCATGCTAAATCCAGCCTTTCATTGAAGAGGCTCGCTTTGCATTCTGCTGTTGCAAAGCTTTTCCTTCTTATCAGAGAGCAAATCTCACGACCATTTGAATGAAAAGAAGTGAAGTTCTCAGGATCCTACAGCTATGTTGAAGTCACAGCACAGAAGCGTGGTCTTGTTCCCCACGTGGACATCAACTTGCTGCACTTCAGCCACTCCTGCCTCTACTCCTGTCTTTGCTGAGGAGCAGGCATGCTTGAAATCCATGTAAACACGAGTCACTTTTATTTCTGCCAGTTAAAGCCTATTTTTCTTCCACAACCTTGCCCTTGTCCTGTACCTATTACATCATTATCGGGATACGCGCAAGGCAGTTGCGTAAGAATACAGTCAGTGGCTTCAGGGGCAAAAACATTTTAACGTTAGGTGCTGTCCCACTTCAGACAGCAAATTCCTCCGTGGCTTAGCTGTGGCCAGGTTGCCTGCTTGGTAAAACAAGTAACTTCACCGGGCACAGGGGAGCACAGACATGCCCCGGTTTGCAGCTCCAGGTTTCTTGGAAGGGTCGGAGTAAATGAAAATTGTCATTTGGAAAGGTGGATGAAAATATTTCTAAAATGTAACTTATTAAGTGCTTTCACAGGTGGGTTCTCCTAATGTCTTGTAAACTCCTTGTTCCTCTCATCATTGCTCCCAGTGTCTCAAGTCTCAGCTACTGCATGGCTTTCATGTGCTAGTACACATCGCTGCTATTTCCCTAGTATACTCGTGCTATTTCTTGCACTTCTTCAGCTCAGAAAAGTAGCCAGTCACAGGATGGCTGAGGTTGGAAGGGACCTCCAGAGATCACCTAGTCCAACCCCCCTGCTCAAGCAGGGTCACCCAGAGCATGTTACACAGGATGGCATCCAGGCAGGGTTTGAATATCTCCAAAGAGGAAGACTCCACAACCTCTCTGGACATCCTGTTCCACTGCTCTGTCCCTGAACTGTAAAGAAGTTCTTCCTTATACGGTGATGAGACCTCCTATGGTTCAGTTTATATCCATTACCCCTTATCCTATCATTGGTGAATATGGCTTATATGGCCTCGGGTAAATATGGCTTATTTCAGCCAGATCATGTCTGCGCCTAGCACTGGCATCAGCGGGCTCAAGTCATTCGTGTGCCTGTCAGAAGACACAGGAGGGCAGCACTGCTCTGTTCCGAGGAAGCCGTGTGAGCCTGTTCCATGCCTGTGCATTTACACCAGGAGCCATCTCCAAGCAGGGTCACTTCTGGATTCTCTGCGTTAAAAAGAGGCAGATGGGAGAAGGTGAAGGAATTCTCTCTGCTTACCCAAGCAGGTTTGAGATGGGCTTTTTGGTTCGGCTGAGCAGAGCACACAGCTGGCAGACACCCACGGTTCCGTGAATATCTTGGTAAATGGCAGCACTCTTAAAAAAAAAAAAAATGTCCTTGTGGCATGACTGTCATCCTAATAAGCAGTCTGCTCTAATCAGGTCCATCGGATGGGGCAGAAAACAGCTCCGCCTGGCTAGATTTTTCTCCCTCTCACCTGAACCCCCAAGAAAGGAAACCCTTCCCATTGGAGTGGGATCCTTCATGCCTGGCCATCAGTCTCACCAAAGCGGTTTGTGAGTTTTCTGCTTTGAAACGGGGACATTTGTTTCTTTCCCTCTGCAGGCATTCTGATCATGATGACGCTGTGTGACGAAGTGGACGTGTATGAATTTCTGCCTTCCAAGCGGCAGACTGACATTTGCCACTACTACCAGAAGTTTCACGACCGTGCCTGTACCATGGGAGCTTACCACCCTCTCTTGTTTGAGAAAAACTTGGTGAAGCGTATAAACCGGGGCACAGACGAGGACATTTATACTCACGGGAAAGTTACTTTGCCTGGCTTCCGAAATGTGCATTGCTAGCAAATCAATTTTTAGTGCGTTTAGAACTTTATCCTGACTGTTAAAGCACTTTTTAAATCTGGGTTGTGAGATTTGTTAAGTCTAAGCACTGGTGTGTTTTGACAGCTCTTCCATGTTGCAATACTTGCTCTTGGGACTTCGTTGCATAACTTTTCCAAACCGTAAGGCAGTGCAATACGTTGTGGTACGTCCACACGGTATCTGCATGAGCCACTGCAATAAATTTACTCCTTGTGGAGCAAGGCTCATGCGGCCGGTGGAGATCCCTGTCTTCATCTCAACTGCTGATGGTGTGTGGGAAACAGAGGAGATGCTTTCTAAGCAGAGATTGCACAAGCCTGGATTAAATGCTGATAAAGTTCAGGTTGCTTCAAAGGGATTATGACAGTTGGAAACCTGGTCCATTGAGAAAGAAGGAACTTACTGTAAAACTCATTCCCATCATCCTAGAGCTCCTGGGAGCAGGGCTGATTTATGGAAACACTGTCAAAGCTGGGTATTGATAAGCTAAAATCTTGGTTCAAAATATTTGATTTTACAAACAATTAAATAACCATAGCAACTTCCTTTCAAACTGTAAGACTTTTGAAATCATTCAGGTGGCATTTTTGGCAAATCAGGAGGGAGGCGACTCACGATTCAGTGATTTGTGCAAGATATATTTAGACTTTTTAGTTGTTGATTTTTTTTAAATAATTTTAAACATATTTTTTTAACATTTACTTCTCCAATATAGTTTTGTGCTTGGTACAAAAGAACCCTTATTTGAAAATATTTTGGGGTTGATGTTCAAAGGCACAAATGGGGAAACTCATTGGAAGCTGGTACTTCTTTCCAACTCTCTGCTGGTCTACCTTTGTAATTATTGGCAAATTATTTTCTGGCATATTTTCAGTAACAAAAATGCCACATAGCTGCTGGCCAGATGATATCCAGTTCTCTGCAAACTAACCAAGGCAATCTCACAGCGGTTTTGTGCTTTCTGAATACATGGGGAGCAGATGCATTGCCTCCATTCTTCATCAACACTGGGGACAGGGAGAGTGTGCTCTGCTTCTCATGCTAAATCCCAGGCAGAGCTGAGGAGGGCACCTTTTCCCTCCTCTTTACGAGACAACTCTCCTGTGGCATCATGGTGGAAGTTGCAGCTCCACAATCTCTGTACTTCAGTGAGAACACCTTCTGTGTCCTTTTCCATACCAATGTATTTCATGATGTCTGTAAAGAAAGCCTTTTCTTCTGTTTTGAATAAATCCTGTGAAGTCGCTGGCCCATTCTTACCTTGGTGAAATCAGTGTGAGTATTGTTGTTCCTGGGACTTGGGGACTTGGGCCAGTCTTGCAGCAGAGCAGGCAGAGCTGGAATGGGCACTGCTGACGTGCTGGTTTCAGGGAGCCCATAGCTCTTGTCCAGCTCTTGGTGAGAGTGCTGCCATGGAGCTGGTGCTCTGGGGTTGAGAAGAAACTCTAAGGCTGGCTTTCTGCATGCTGGCCTTTTGGGATGGATTGGATCTGTCACTGCTTGTGCATTGTATGTCATGAACATATATTTGTCCATTTGTTTATGTTATAGTCCTTACACTGTTGCCCACAGCCACTAGGACAAGAATGTAGTGAAGCCCCTGTGCAGTTCTCTCTTGTGAAGGATTCATTTTCTTCCTTTATGTTGAACTGCCAGGGAAAGGAGAGAGCCAGCAGGCTTTTCCCAAAGTGGCTGTCTGCTCTTGCCATCTCAGCTTGTAGCATGTAACAGTCCTACCTCTGGCCCTTGGTTTAAGGGACTGTCTGTCACAGTGGTTTGCCTTCTTAGGTTGTGTTTCGTTGGGATTCAACCTGCTTCTTCCTTTTTTCTTAGGTGATTTCATTTGTTATTTCACACAACCTCATTTTCCCTCATCTTCCCTGTTGGGATGACCTTGGGCTGTGTGATAGATGGATGTTCCTGTGCTGTGGAGGAGCAGGTGTGCCTGAACATGGCTCTGCAAAGTCCTTCTGGTGTTCTCGTGGGGGCCTCCTGAACCAGCTTCTTCTCCTGCAAGAGAAAAAATGCCACACAGGCTCCCTGGGGTCTCTCAGAGCCCTCAGTTACTTACTGGCAATGGTGTTGCACTCAACATGAAATTTCAAACATGCTAACAATTTTAGCTAGATCCAACATATAATTCACTTATGCAGTAAACATTTTTTACGGGAATTATGATGGAGCCTAAAATAGGCCAGTGTTAACCCTCTTTTTTTTTTTTTTGGCTGTATAGATACAAATCTGATATAAATTGCAAGTGATGACGAGTCTGGTATTTAGAAGAGCCAAGTTTACATGAGTGGGCAATAAAAGCTAGGCTGTAACAAAAGCCTTATGCCTCCTACGGTGTCTTTCTAAAGGTTTCCAGACTTTGAACAGCTTACTTCCTACCCATGTGCAAAGCAGGAGGAGAGCAACGCTGGTCTGACAAAACTGCACGTCTTTGTTGTTCTTGTCATTTTGCTTTTACTAAAGAAAAAGGGGAGAAAAATCCCAGAAATTCAGATTCAATGTAGCTGAGTCAACACACACATCCTCACCTGCCCCAGATGAGTACAGTGGTTGATTTGCAGCTCGATCTGACAAGGCTTATCTGTTTTATCAAAAAACATGGTTAAAAAAAACACTCCCTGGAAAGAAACACAATCCCCCTCAGCCAAATATTCCTTTTGTTTGCTGTGTGTGCACTCAAGTAAAGGTACAGCCACAGCTGAGAAGAGTTATTCTTCTCTCTCGCATAACGTGAAGGTGACTCTTTCTAACCCAGCACTTTTGATGTTTGTTTTCACTTGCAAATTTTACCAGTCTAACAGGGAAACATCTTCACTTGCTTCAGGTGATGATACAAGGCACAGCACAGGAAAATCAGATACTGTTTTGGAGCGGATTACCTGTGCATGGCCATGGAGGTGTTAGATCGTAGCAAACACACCAGGAACAGTATGCCAAAGAGATGGAAATGCCCTGGTGCATTTGCAGGGCAGATGAACATAGGAAAGAGCCTGTGGATGGCTGTGTAAATGTTAACTGGTGTCCTGAAAAGGGAGCTGCCCCCAGCCCCATGTGCAGCATGCTGACAGCTGGAGCTAACGAGCTAACTGGGTTGTAGCAGGAGCAAGCTGTGCCTCGGCTGCTCTGGGGCTCACTCCAGGTGAGGAGCAGCCTCTTTTCTCAGGGTCTGCACGTGAGGGCTGCTCTCTGAAAAGAGAGCTTACAAGGAGGAGGACGTGCCTGTTTGTAAAAATGTAGATGAAGGAAAACTGGTAAGTGGTCCTCTTAGCTCTGTTCTTGTATGCAAATATATTTCTTAAACTCAACAAGCTGCTTAGCAGCGTAAACCTGAAACTTTGTGCGTGAGAAGGGTGAAATTTCGTAAGGAGCACTTTGTTTAACAGTCAGGTCAGTTTTGGAGCTTCTCCTACACATAGCACTCTGCTACTAAACTCTGTTCAAGGTGCAGGGAACAACACTAATTTGGGGAGAAAACTTAAGCAGTGTGTATTTGAAAAAAAACCTCTATTCAGAGTATGTTCTGGGAGGACTATATCTAATGCATTTTTTTCCAAATAATTTTCCAAAAGCCAGAGAAGATGCAATCTTTAAGGGCATAATGCTAAATTAACCTCTTACCTTGTTTATTTTCTGCATGAAGTTGATCATGTTAGCTAACATAAGGGGACACACAGTTGTGTGTCTTCTTACTGCAGCTGTTCTTAAATTCGGAAGCCCAGAAGGAGAGGGGAGGCTGTGCCATGTGGCTAATGTGACACCGAAAATGATTTTCGGTGTGATACAAAAATAGATGGTGAGAGAGAAGGGGAGGAGCAGAGGGAGTTGACTGAAAGTGCTTTAGTTTATTGCAAGTAACTTCTGGCAGGAGCTGGGTCTCTTTAAACAGAAACAGAGATGTCCCAAAATGCAGCGAACTTGTTCTGCGGTCTGCATGCCACTGCTGAGCGTGCTGCCTGTTTTGAAGGTCAATGCAGACTGAAAGCTGTATTTCTGGAATAAACTCAGCTCGAAATGACTGTGTGCCCGTTCATGCAGAAATCCTGCGGCGCCCTTTTCCTGCCTGGCCCTGGAGCCCTCTACAACAACAATAGTATGGTACTTCCATGAGCCCACTCGATTTTAAACCCATGACAAAACCCTCAGTAGATGACAATGGCTGTTCTTCAGGTCAGAGAAAGTTAGACTCAGCCTGGGCATTTGTGGTTTGCAGGTTTCAAAGAGCTCTAAGATCTCCCATGGGTTTGTGATGACCCTGGGGTGGAAAGCAGTTTGCTGTAGGGGACCAGCAGGAGCTTGCAAAATCCCTGTTGCAGACGGGCACCGTGTAAGCACGGCAGAAACTGTCTATGGAGGGCTGAGCTTCTGTCCCCTTCAGCATGAAGAAATGGTCTGTGGTGTATTAGCCCTTGTCAGTGCATGGGAACCTCAGAAGGAGGCCTGCTACACCAGGGGGATTGAACCGGGTTGAGCCCTTGACAGGTTCAGCCTGTAGGCCACCTTTACAACTAACCTGCTTCAGTCTAAAATACCGAATATCTGAGTCCTCTGGTACTTAATGAGTTAAAGGAAGCTCAGGGCTGTAGGTGGTGAAAATAATACTAGTGTTTGTAGCATTTGTTTTAATTCACTAAGGAGAATAACAGCATTGGTGTGCGTGAGAGTAGGTCGTACTTTGTTAAAAGCCAGTTTCAGCTACATCCAGCAAGATAAAAATAGGGAAACTGAACTGCATGCCCTAACTTGTGGTTTATATATTACCAAATCGGTGTTATTTACAGTGTATGCACCATTGCTTAAACATTAATCTTAGCGAGAGTATGGAGGGGGAACTTAGCTTTTTCTTTCTCACCTAAGCATTCCCCGCCTCTTCATAGGTGCTGAAGAGCGGCATTACTGTTTTAAAACGCTTCTCAAAAATGGAGCCAGATCTTTAACTGGGGTAAATCAGGGAAGTTGTAAATCATTTTCATGAGCTGAGAATCTGTTTCCCTGAGTTGATTTTTTTCCTCAGTTATCTTGATGAGTGATATGCTATCTGATTTTCTCTCAGCTTACCAAGGTATGTGTATATTAAAGGTCAGGCCATGTTTCCTAAGAATACGTGGGTGAGGGGGGCATTTACACTTGAATTTAGGAAAACAGGTGGAGCAAATGGTTAAAGCTGGGCCTTGTGTGGCTAGAACAGCTGCAAAGCAATCTGCTATTAGGGCAGTGGAGTTTTCCAGGTAATTTAGAGGCTGCTGGCTCATCCCAGCTACCAACCAGAAAGTGCATTTTAAAACTCAGTTTCATGGCAGAAGAAAAGCCGCTTCCCCTTCAATTATAATTATACAGGCTTTGTGAATGGGGAAGGTCCCAGCTGAAGAATTAAGGGGAAGTGATAAAACTCTTCTCGTAAGAACTGAGATGCTCTAAGCATTTGTAACAGGAAGCAACCTAACCTTGTTCGCTAGCACTGTCATGGCAGATAACTTGAGTCTGACCAGATGTAACTGTAACTGGTTGTCTATAGACACTCTTTCCTTCTTTATAATGATTAACAGATCTAACTTGCATAAATAAGGTAAGTTTGGTGGTCTCCTATCTGTATTTTTGCTACTTTAAATTCTAGGCATTGTTTGCATCCGTGAGCAACTTGGCAGTGCAATAGTGATTTGGGGTTCTTGCTTTTGAGTGGTGTGAGGTAATGGTATGGCTAAGCTGTGCATCCTGGCAGCAGCTGTGAGCTCTGTTTCAGCTGGCCTCCAGCTGGCCTCTGCAGTGGGTACAGGGATGTCACTTGCTAATGCGACACCCATCTATAAGAAGGGTTGTGAGGAGGATCTGGGGGACTACAGGCTTTGGAAGTGCAGAACAGGCTCATAGCAGAACCATAAGAAGATGCAGACTGCACAGAGAGGGTAGGGTGGGTCATTTGCTCATCGGGCTCCTCGCATGCTTACTGAGGGATGCTCTGGACTGCTGTGAAGAACAGCAATGACAGCAGAGCTGTATGCTTATTGCTGTTTTCTCAGAATATATATATATATATAATTTTTTCAGGAATTGAAACCGTATTTTCTGGTTTTGAGATGAAGCAAGTCCCCTTCACTCCTTGTCTTCATCAGTATGTGGCATTCTGGTTAAAGCCTATTTCTTGCAGAAAGCTGGCCCTCCTAGTTTCCAAGCTGAGGTCTCAAATGATAGCTGTGGCTGAGTTGGTGTTAGCTGCCTTTGAACAGCACAGGTGGGATACCAGACCCATCCCTCGCAGCACCTCACAGTCATTTCCATGATGGGTTTGTGCGCAGGTCTGTGCTGTCCCTGTGGCATGGGGGGTGGACACAGCGCCTCTTGATCTGACCTGGTTTGGTTCTCTCACCAAGTGCGGGTGGCACAGCTGTGACAATGGCAATTCTGGGCTTTTCATCTCTTTTTGAGGCTTGGTATGCCTGTCCTGCAGTCGTGTATCAGCAGGATGGTCAGCAAAACCCGAATGCCAACCGTGGCAACTCTGCTTGCCTCGAACTGAACTGTGACAATTTGGGCAGGAATGAGGTGTGAGGGGCATCTGACTGCAGATGTTGGTGAGGGAAGCTGATAGAAAGCCTCAACATCGATCTGTATTCATAGGTGAAGCTCACGCAGTCCTTGCTGGATTAGCTTCTCGTTGATCCTACCCAAGCTCTGCTGAGATGTGAGCATTGCACTGGGTGGGGTGGGCTGCTTGCCTGCTGCTCTCTGTCATCTGGTTCACGGCAGTGCCAACCTTGGGTTTCTCTTCCTAGGAGTGTGAAACTCAAAACAGTCCCCCTGTGCCAGAACAATCAAAGAGCGTCCTGCAAGCAGGAGGGGAGGAAGTTCTCTCCAGATTTCTGTTTTCAAGACGTGCAAGGCAAACAAGGGCAGAATGAGTCAATGTGGGTGGGACTGGGGTACACAACACCTCCAGCTGGGGACTGGGCTTTGGTGTGGGTGTGTTGCTCCAGATTTCGTGGCGAAAAGTTCATCCAGCTCTGCAGGCCAGTCGCTCACCCAGACTGTTGCCCTGCATGTAATACAGTAATGGTATGTGTGGTAGAAAATGTATTTTTTTTTAACTGCGGTGGAAAAAATTGACAAATATGTAGCCTTGGTGATACACATTAACAAGGAAGTGGCATATCAAGAAGTTAGATATTTTTATCACTGTTTTCCATAAAAGGGACAATACAGGGAACCACTTCAAATTCAATCAGTTTTTCAGTTCTATGACCCATAATTGGTATTAAACCTAAGCTTGTGTTATCCCTTGCTCCCTCCTGCCTCCTTGACCAACTCCTGTCACCTGAAGCTTGTTCACATCCACTGTGAGAGGGTAGAAAGGATTCCTGTGACTCAGTGGGTTGTGGATCAGGCCCTTAAGCTCATGTGATGGCCGAGATTTGGGAGTTTGAGAAAAAATTAATTGCTAGCATGTAGAGAGCATCTAGCTGCATTTTTGTTTCCTTCCGTACTAGTTCAGACAGTTCTTATCTAACTTGATTGCGAGAGCCTTTGTTTTCAGGAGACTTCAAGATTTGGCCACATGATGCAGTTTTGGGAGAAGATGTGAATGCACAGAGAGAAAATGTGACCCACAGCTGATGGCAAACAGCATCTTCTAGGCTGCCATTGAATTCCCATGTCACAGCCCTCATAGTGGGGTGCTCTTAGACCTCATCTTGTTATATGACTGGGGCTTATTTTCTGTGCGGTTTAAAATTTGTGTGTCCAAAAGCTGATTAGCTTTTCAAGCTATGTTGCTAACAATGCCTCTAGCCTGGTGCTCTGGAAACAAACATCTCCACTGTGTGTTAGACGATAATACAGAAATATAAATGTTGTTTTTTTTTCAGCTCAGTGTCTTGAAACCCTGAAGGTTTGTTGCAGTTGGATCTGTGTCGAGAACAAAAGAGCCTTCAGAGACTGGAAGCTGATAGGCAGTTTTATTCTTTTATTTATTTTTTTTAAATTTTAACTTGAGAAATCGAAGTCCATCAAACTGCACGCTTCTATGCAGTTCCTAAAGTTAATTGTGAGGGCGTAGCACCTTGGGAACCTTTTAGAATAGGTCGGTAGGAGATCTCTAGAAATGGGCCATGTCCTACTTCTACGTGCAGAGAAGTAATGCGCAGAGTGCCTGCTGTTCACTCGTAGAATTGGAGGTTTCATTTTGGCAAAGGCCACAGCAGTACCTGTTCCTGTTAGACTCGAGCAAACAGCTTTGAGCAGGAATGTGTTTGGTGTGTAGACGTGATGCAGGTACTGCTCACTCAGGTGATCCTTTGTCTCCTATCCAAAGCGTGCATGCTGTGAGCTGCAGCTCACCTTTCCCATTGCCCTACGGTCGCTTCCTATTTTCCTGTTTGAGGCAAAACTGGGACTGCAGTCGTGTGAGTGTGGCACAACTCTGGGCAGGCAGCAGCCAGCGAGCACTTTGCATTTCCCAGTCCCTGCAGTCCCCAGGGACTCCTGTAAGGCTAGGGGACACAGTGTATGTTACAGTTCTCCATGAATCAGCAGTTTCCCCGAAGCTGGACACAGTGGCCTAATTGCATCATCACTCGTTATCCTTCCCATGTTGTGAGCAGGTGGTTTCTGTAGGTCTGCGTTTGGCATTTCCCTAGGTTAAGCCATATGAAAATGCTTTGTGCAGTAATCTTCCAGCATAAGCAAAAAAGCATCCTTGGAAAAGATGATACAGAAATTAATAAGAGCTGAGCTGATGCCATCACCTGAGGTCACACTTGCTTTTTGCAAAGTGTGCTTTGCTAGCATACCCCCGCTGTGCCCAGCTGCAGCTGTGTGGTCACAAGAGAGCTGAATAAATAAATAAATACAGGAAAGTTCCAAAACTGGGCCTGCGAAACCATCTGCTGCAGAACCACCACTAACTCAGTTGCTGAATTCAAATGCAGCTGGGAATGCCTCAGCATCTACTTCTGAGGTTTCTGGTGGCGATGAGGCTGTATTTCAAAGCTCCTCTGTGGATCAGCAAAAACCAAACTTTTCGCTTTTTGTTTCCAAGGTGAGCTGAGGCTGCAGGGGCTCTGTTACAACACCACGTATCGCAGTGCTTTGGTGGGCATCAGCCATGGGCGACTGCAGTGTGACCGCTGCACCAGCGCCTCCTCGGGAGTCACTTTGAGCTTGCTCCCTCAAAGCATGCTCTGCACAGTCCCATGCCACTGCTTGCTTAACTTCGAGTTAAAAATTTGCTCTCTGTTTACCTAATGATGTACCTCTGGCTTGAAGAGTGAAGCCCCTGATGTGGAGGTTTCCAGGAACCAGCAGCTCTTCCTTTGAAGTTGGAAGGTGTGCGCTCCACCAATGGCAGGGTTTGGCTTGTGTTTGCTTGTCAAACAGAAAAAAAAAAAAAAATAACGAGAATGGGAGAGCTGTAAAATAAGTTTCAGGAAATTATATTCAAATAAGTAAGTAAAAAAAGAATCATTCAGATACCTAATGACCAAAGTGCCTGCTGTGCCAGCTTGCAATTCCAAGTCCTGATTGGTGGTCATGAGTGTCCCATGTCAGTGCAATTTTGCTGCAGTATAAATATTTTAAAGCTATTTTACTGAACTGAATACACTTCAGAAATCCTGTAGTGCTACAGAAGTTGTTTCCACTTACAAACCTGAGTAACCCTGTGCCCGATGTGTAAACCTGAGAGGTTCCTCTCTGTGCCAGATGTGAGGATGCAGCGCTCCACCAGGAGACTGCAAGAAGTGATTTTGTGCTGCTTTGCCAGTGATTCTCACTTATCAGATTTACAACATTCAGCATGATTTAAGAAGTTTGTTCCTGTTCTGCTGGGACTCCGCTGGCTTTTATTGCCATATGCTGTACGCTTGCAGAAGGGGAAGAAGCAAAAAGCTGCACAGTGCTGCAGTGATGCTTATAGCTGCTGCCTCTGGGGGTAACTTCACAGGGCTCTGCTGTGTGCTCTTCCCACAGCACACACTTTCCCCTAATAGTGTGGTATGTGAGCAGATTGCATGCTGTATTGTGCTGCTGATGTTTGTAAGTCTGATACATGTATAATTTGAAGTCTGAGAAAGTTCATCATTTTTTATTGATAATAGATCAGAGCATGTTGTCAATGCACAAGAATTTACGGTTTTGCTGGTTTATGTAGTTTTTCTTTCTTGTCTTTTGGAAGATGATGAAGTCTCTGGATACTTTCCTCATACCTGTGGATTCTGAACTTCTACCAGCACATCAATCTCCCCTCTGAGGATGGGGCACAGACTGCAGCTTGGACACAGGAAATGTTTGCATGCGCGTAAAAGTACAGCGGCCTGTACCCGGGCAGCAGGGGCTCTCGGGGCAAGGGCTTCCCCTTGCAGGAGATGAGATAGGTACAGGGCTAGGAGCCTGCTGTTCCAGTCTGTTTGTCATAAACTGGAGGAAAAAAGCATTTTTTTATTCGTCTCAGCCATTTAAATATGTACATGTGTCTGTCCCCCTTTTGCACGTTTTTTTGTTTGTTTTTTTTTTTTCCTAATTGTAGTTTTCTGGCATGCTGTCTTCCTGGAAGCTGGCGCTATTACCGTTTATTCTCTCAGGACTCAATGCCTCTGTTGATCTCTGAGTCACTTTCCCAATTACAAGTTAATTTTTCCAGTATTGTTCCTTGCTGCTATGAGCAGTAACGAGAAACACTCCTCTCTCTGACTGAAATTTCCCGAAGGGAAGAAGAGACGTGGCTGTGGTGTGTCTTTGGCCTGTGACTTCCTTTGCAGGGCTGCTAGACCTGGGTATTTATTGAAACGTGCTGGTTGTTTCAAAAGGCATCTGGGGGGAGTGCTGGGGCTCATTTACCACAGGTAACTGCAGTGGGAGGGTGCCAAACCCTCGGGGTTGGGGTGTTTTGGTGTGCATCTTTCTCCCCTCGCCTTCCCCAGACTCCTGGCACACCAGCTTTCACGCTGGCCCTGGTGCTGGCTCTGCAGGCACAGGGTCAGCCTGCTCAGGAGAAGGTCAGAGCTGCCCGACGGGTCCAGAGCTCAACTACAAACCCACAAAAGAAATGGCTTGCTGTCTGGGTAGCCTGAGATCGCTCCTTCTGGTTGTTGAAAAATGCAGGTAGTTATCTGTTTGTTATTCAGAACGGGAAGTGCTGTTAAAAGTGTTCTTAAAAGGTGTTTTTACCACAGTGAAATCTGCAGTGTGTGGCCCAGCCCTTGCACTGAATACACTGGTGTGGGTCTCTGGTGGGGCAGCTGAGTCTGTTGTCCTTAAAAAGCCTGCAGGGAAATCACACACCTGAAAAACGGGGAAACGGTGTTTGCTTCGGGGTTGCTCGCCAATGCGGAGAAATGTCGTGAGTCAGTAAGTCAGTATCTAAAGGGCATCAGAATGTGACCCAGCTCTGCCGCCGGGTTTTCAGGGAAGAGACAAAAGCAGCAAGCTCGTCCGAGCTGCTGGAGCTGCAGTGAGGACAGCCCTGGGCAGGAGCAGGGGGATGGCAGGTCACCCCAAAGCAGAGCTGACATCTGACCCAGGGAGCTGCTGCTTCAAAGCTGGCCGTCAGCAAGTTGTGGTGTCGCTCGCCTGGATCTCATGCCCGTCCCGTAAATAAACCTCTGCCTTGATGGATGGCCAGTGGTTGGTTCTGCCTTGGAGCCAAAAGGGTCAGACCCGAGCCCCTTGTTTGGGGGACCAGGTCTCTTCATTGGGGTGCTCCCATTCAAGAGGCGGCAGCCCCGTGGCCCGCGGGGGTTTCTGTACCCAGCTCCCTCCCCAGTGCCTCCCAGCAGGGCTGGCTGGATTTTTGTGCCCCGTGCTGTGATTACCTCACCCTTATCTGGAAGCGAGTTTGGAGAAGTACCGCTAAAATAAACACCACGTCTCTCTTCTCAGAAACACAGACGTCTGTCTGGCAGAGATGCCTGCAGCCTTCCAGGTTAATGAGCGGCTCTGGCGGGGCGCGGGGCGGCAGCGCTCCTCAGCCCGGCACTGGGGGGAAGCTCGGTGTGTGGAGACCTCCCCAGGGGGAGCCTCCCCAGCCTGCACGGCCATGAGCAGCCATGGTACGGATGCCTGCCTCAGGGAGCATCTTTTCAAAAGATTGGATGAAGTTCCTATTTTTGCGTCTGATTGTTCTTCTGTTGTTCCACAAGATATTTTTATTCCATCATCTTCTGTGTTTTTTTCTTTTGCAAAGTGAAATTGTTTTGTGATAAAGCACTATGCTGTGTTAAATAATTCTGGTAATCGAGAAATCTTGGATGTTGTGTCCTCCTAGCTGCATGCTCTCAAGGGTTCACATATCTTCCCCAGAGCTTGTATATCTTATGGTACTCCTTTGATACATATCTTACATCTGGTAGAATAGTTAGCTAGTTGTAATTCTTTTTTCTTTTACTGCATTTGTAAATCCAGCCATCAGATGTGACGAGGGGCTAGTGTGGGCAGGCTTGCCCTTTCTCATGCCTTGCAGCAGAAGAATCAGGGCTTTAATTTCATATAGGCAGAGGTGGTAGACTAAAAGTTGTTCATATGGAAAGATTTTTCCACAGAGTGGACAGGACTGAACGAAACGCTGGCAAATGCTGTGGATACCACGAGTTCCTCCTGGAATGAGTGGGCAGGCGTGGGGCAGTCTGTGCAGACCTTCTCCTCCACCTTCAAAGCCCAAGCCCAACAGTACGTTTTAGAATAAGCTTTGATAAATGAATCCTTCCTATCTTCCCCTTCAGGAAGGGTCAATCAAGTGAGCCAACATTTCCCATCAACGTGTTACGTAGTAGATTAACCTTGTGGGTTTATTCCGGTATTTACACTGCGTGTTTGTCGATACCTGGATTAAACAGCCCAGGCAGTGGGGTTTATCTGAGCACGCCACAGTTGATTCTGGCAAGTAGAGTGGATTTGGCTTGTGACTGCTTTAATACAGCACTCCTACTCCTCCTTTTGTTTGTGCTCTGAAGAGAGTTGTTCCTACCAGGCTGAAGGAAATCAACAATTCTGACACGTTGGTTAATCAAACGATTGTTAACATCCAGGGGACTTTCCTAGTAGCAGTCAAGCACTGTTTATATTTTAATAATCACTGTGGTTGTTAGCAAGGGTAAAGAAAATTGAGTCCTTCAGCAAGCAGTGCTCCGTTCTCACCATGCTGCAAGTAAGTGTTGATGAAATTTATTATTTCCATGCTTTTCCTGGTGGCCCATAGACAGCCACCATTAATTTTCCTTTAAGCACAGCTCATGTGGAGGTGTTGGAAACACTTAAGACCTTGTTCTCAAAGATGATATGAGGAGAAAAGCATCAAGACTTTTTCCCTTCCTGCCTTTGAGCCTGGGATGGGTTTCCATGGTGTCTGAAATCCTGCTGTAAGAGTTTGTGCCAGTCTGAAGTATAATGAAACTGCTGCTTAGCTGCCCCCTGGGGTGTTTGGGTGGAGCTTTAACAGCAGCCCCGAAGACTTTAATTGCACTGGGGATGATTGGATGATTTTACCAACTCATGAACAAACATGGGCTTATATAGTAAGTCATAAAAGCCTCTTAGACACGATTGTTCTCTTGTAAGGAAAAACTAAAACCTCAATTTTGAAAGAAAAAAAAAAACACACCATCCCTCATCTCTATTTATACTAAAAATAAACATAATGTTACAAGACCCTCTCTTCTTTTGGGATTGAAAAGAGAAAATCTTGTCAATTACCGTATTTGAGTGAGTTCTCTTGGCTTTTTTCCCGTTTTCCTCCACCTTGTTTGTATTTCAGTTGTCAGATGGCCATTTCAAGGTTAAAAAAAATGTATTTTTTTTTTTTTTCCAATAGAAGCCATGACTAGAAAGTACTTGTTGCTCCTGTATCGTGCACAGAGACATCGCTTGGGCCCTGGTGCACCGTCCCTGCGCAGAGCTCTCACCCTGCTGCAGCCCATGGGGGGGTTGTGAGGGGTTGCTGGAGGTCTGCCTGACTGTGGAAAAGCCCTGGGGAGCCTTCTTCTCAGACATTTGAGACCTCGGTGTTTTTCGTGCTAATTTTAAACTCAGAGATGTTTCTCATGGAATATTTATAGACTCGTTGGCTCTTAAAAGGCCCAGAGGGCCCCTCCGTAGAGCAGGCCAGAGATGTCACCCGGGGACACTGGCCAGGATAGCAAACCTTTATTTTTTTCCTACTCACATGCAGGATCCAGCCTCCCTTGTTAGCTGCACAAACTTACTGCAGCTTCCTACCTGGGCGCATTTGGATGGAGCGGCTGGGAAGTGTTCGGGAGGAGCTGCGTACGTGTGTGGGATGGGGGCCAGAGATGCTCCAGGCAGTCCTGTCATTGCAGAAGGCCTTACACAGGGATACCCTAATTTTCTGACTGTATTTGAGTTACATACGTGTGCGAGGTGGGATCTTTCCTCTGTGCAAAAGTCGCTCCAGTCTGATGCAAGTAAATGACTGCACCCTGACAGTTTTCCAAAGCAAGGGGCCGACCTGAGGTGTTCTGAAAGGACCACAACAGAGGTGCTTAAAAACAACAAACAAGCAAAACCA
This sequence comes from Anas acuta, assembly GCF_963932015.1. Taxonomy (NCBI): domain Eukaryota; kingdom Metazoa; phylum Chordata; class Aves; order Anseriformes; family Anatidae; genus Anas; species Anas acuta. The sequence continues at coordinate 18,259,298 of NC_088987.1, forward strand.
AATGCAGAGTGGGGTTGAAGGAAGGGTGAGGACGTACCAGGAGGAGGACTACTCTTGGAGGAGACAGGTTTGTGACAGCAGAGTATTGGTTTCAGGCTGGAGCCCACAGCCACTCAACTGCCACTTCAGCCTGCCGCATCCCCTCGTTCCCCCATTGCTCCAGTGGTGTGAACAGACCTTAAACTGGTGTAGCAAAGCCATTGGTCTTTGTACAGCCAATGTGGTGTACAGGCACGGCAGAACCAGCCACAGGGTTTAGAAAGTATTAGAAATACTTGTTTGGGACACTTTGTGCTGTTATCTATGACTGCTTGGCTAAATGTGTTTCCTGTGTTTATGATAAAACAGGATTGTGTCCTCTTTGACTTAAGCCTCTTGTACCTTGTGTTTTATACCTTTCTTCTCATAGCTGCTGAAATTCACGCTTCAGCCACTTCAGGCTGCATAAGTACATTGGCAGGCAATTTGGAACGAGCAAAATCAGGTCTTCTGCATTCATCCCTCCTGTGTTTCCTTTCAAAGTATGTTTTTCTCTTTGGCTCATGGTGCCTGTTGCTAGAGCTGTTTGTGGCGGGTACCAAGTGCATTTCAGTGTATTTGGATTGCTGCTGTTTCACTTGAACCCTAATTAGTGAGCCTGTTCTCAATTTCTTTGCCTTCAGAAGCACTTCAGGCTTTTAAATCTCATATTTGAGAGCTATTTTGCAGGGGCTCATTAGTTGTGAGTATCAGGCTTTGATTTACTGGATGAAAACATGGTTACAGAGTCTAATGCTGGCTGCTGCGTGGCTGGAAGCACTGGGAAGTCTCTCCTTAGCAGCATCAAACGTGACGTGGCAAATGCATTGCCATCAGGATGTAGCAGCAGGCATCCCTTGAGCTCGTTAAGATCTTTGGCTTCATTTTCGTCTTTAACTATAGCTGTAGCTTAGGGTGCTGTGGGAACGTAGCTGGGCCAAGCTGCCTTGTGCAGAAGCCACCAGCTTCTCGTTGGGGCGCCTCATTAAAGAGGAGGCTGTTTGGGTCCAGGGCAGCTCCACCAGCTGGGGGAGTCAGGCCTGGGGCAGAGCCTCTCTTCACACCTGTGTGCCCCTGTGTCAGCATGTGGGACCATGCCAAAAAGGTGAACTTGGTTTTATCTGACCCATTTCTTGTGATTCTGGGCCCAATTATCATTTCCTGGATCAGGGCAGGGCTGCTGTCCCACTGGCCTGTCCCAGTGCTGAAGCTGCAGATCAGCTGTCAACCATCTTGGTGTGAATTTTTCCTTTTATTTCACTCTCCCATTCCTGAAAGCACTTCTGGTTAATGAGAAGAGCAGTTAAGCAGCCTGGGTCAGGATTTCTGCCAGTCCTGCGCGCATTTGGGTCAATGCAAGTTTGGAGAGGCTGTGCTAGTGCAGGTTGTTTAATTAGGACACTAAAATCCAGGCTGTGTTTATGCTGCAGATGCTATACAGATGCTGTTAATTTCCTCTTGTACTGGTTTAGCTTAACCATACATCTGATCCTTTGATTTACACCCAAATATTTATGCAAAGTCTCCCTTGGGACTTTCCAGGGGTTGGTTCTGCATGCAGTGAAATGTCTGCTTTAAGCTAGACAGCATTTCCCTGGCACACAAAAATGGGATGCAAAACAGTTCCAGGAGCAAATTTTCAGTCGTTTGGCTATTTTTCAGACATGAAGGGTTCTGAAGAGCAGATAAGAGACGGCTGAATGCTTGCCTGCTTGTTGCCCATCCCACAATACCGCTTGTAACACTGATAGGGAATACTAATAGCAATTTGGGATTGTGTTCTCAGTAATTAAACCTGCTTCCAGGAAACCACTGCTGCGTGTTCCTTTAGAGGAGTTACTAATTGCCATCTGTTAAGCTATTCTTTCCCTGAAACAGTGATGGCAAGGGATTTGGGGCTGCCTTTCCAGCCCCTCCTGTGACAGGGGAGCACAGCGCAGGCACTGAGAGAGCACCCCAGCCCCTAAGCTCCGTGTAAGTCTCTGCCTTGGAAGAAAAGTCCCTGGCACCTCAGCGATGCCACGAGCCCCTCCGGGCCTGACAGTCCACTCTGGTCGCCTCCTTGTGCAGTCTTGGTCGTGGTTTTTTTGCTTCCAGGATCCTCTGTGGTGTGACCTCCTGGCAGAGCTCAGGTGAGGCTCTTACCAGCCATCTTTCTGCTGTTGCCTGGCAGACAGGGAATTTCTCCTTCCAGTGTAAAATGCTCTCCTGTCCCCTAAATTCTGCTTACCCCTTGCCTGGAGGCTCTCACTCAATGCCAGTGTTGTTTTGTCCAGCCTGTTCTCTGGATCAGAGGTTTCTGAACGTTAACAGAAGGGGACAGCGGGGTGCTAACACAGGCACAGAAATCATTTCAGAAATGCTGTGAAATGGGAGGAAAACGAAAGCTGCATCACTTACTGAGAGATCCCCCCTAGGTCTCCACAGCGCCAGGCACTGATGAGCTGGAACCCTGGTGCTGGACTCTCCAACATGTCCTGTTTGCAGGGCACATCCCTGTTTCTGGCTGTGATGGGGCTTTTTCTCCTTTCCTTGCTCAGCCCCCAGCCCTGCCTCACAAAGCCACCCCCAAGGGATGCTGTAGGAGGAAAAACGATCAATTTGGGTATAACGACACGGGATTATCTCTGATAGAGGCATTGCCCTGGGCTGTCACTCCAGGGGTGCTAGCAGCAGACGTTTTCCTGTAGGAGTTTTCCCTGCTGGGACCTTAGCTGGTCCCAGGTTAGCCTGGACACATCCTGCCATGGCTCGAGCCGTGCTCCTCAGCGTATCTTGCTGCTGTCTCGGGGCTGCTGGAGTTTTCTGAAAGGGCCAAGAAAACCACAGTCAGACTAAGCACGTACCCAACCCTAGCAGTAAAACTTTGTGGTGGGCCTAAGGGCCATGTTTAGCATGGATAAATCCAGTTGAATTTGTCTATCTGCTGCATTGTAATGCTGTATGTAATAAGAAGTGAATTCAACGAGCACCTGCAGAGAAGATAACTCCTCCACAGGGTCTGTGCTGTTTCATGCAGTGATCCTGAATGATAACCTGCAGTTTTTAAGCAGCCCCAGCTGATGTAACCCACTACAGGGCCACATGTGTTTGAGGTGATGCTTGATTGTCTTTGCAGGACAGAGACCGCAGCCTTCAAAGTCTGCCACGTGCGTGGAGGTCTAGCCAGACATCCTCACGTCTCTGCAGCGTGACTTGGCCTTGGTTTGTGACAGCTTTCTGTAAGCAATGCCAGCTCCCACAGCTAGCCGAGGGCTCCCATCCTTCCCCTGGGTAGCGGGGTCAGCGGGTCGCAGTTACGAGTTTGGAAAGTTTGGATGGGGCTGGTGCCGCCTGGCGTGGGAGCAGCGCTTGTTTTGCTCGGATGCTTTCCCCTGCTAGGCAATGGGAACGTCTCTTTGACGTTCCAGGCAGTTCCATGGGAGAACTTGCAATAAAAAATAAATAATGAGGAAATGAAAGTGTTGCTCATACCACAGTGAAAAAGTCAGGGAATTCTCCCCGAGGCCAAACGCGGGCACAGAAGGGAGCATGTCCTCCTCTGAGATGTGAACAGGGCTGGGGGACAGGCCTGCAGCAACGTTGTACTTGCTGGGGATTTCTTGTGCCCCAATAAGAACACCCCCAGTTACTGCCAGACCTAAAACCAGACATTTCTGTGAACGTTTATAAAAGTTAATGCTTCTGTTCTAAACGTTTCCATAAGTTTAAGTCATCAAAGACAACCTAAAAGTGCTACAAGGTTAATTTCAAATAATTCCAGCTCTTCAGGACTTGCAAAATTAATATTATCAGAGATGAACAGGCGTGGGGACTGCACCAGGAGAAGTAGCAGACGTTGCTCCTCACGTGAGCAAAGCAGCACAGTGCTGCAGGTGGTATTGGAGCCCCTAAGTGCCTGCTTTTGGTCAGTGTTTTGCCATCTCTGAAATGACTTTTTTTTTTTTTTTTTTTTCTCCCAAATTCTGTTCTTTGCAAAATTTTGATGTTTGAACTTTTCTGGTCCAGAGCAGACGTTGCAACGTGTGACTTCCCTGCACAAGGGGTGCTCTGGGTTTTGCTGAGCCCCGTTTTTCAAGATGAGCCCAGAGCAGGTAGTCATGCAAGGCCGTCTGCACAGTGCCCCAAGAAGCACCAAAAGTGCTTACGGGAAGCTTTATGGAGAAGCCAGCAGGGGTATTTGTGAGCTGAGTCACCTTGAGACTAATTAAAAACTGTTCAAAAAGCAGCACGTGGCTGTAATTGCCCACCCAGGGAATTCTAATACCAAGTACTTCATAAGCACCCTGTGAATGTGCACATTCAATCTTTTATGACACTTGTCTGTGAGTTGAAAGAAAAAAGTGTTATTTGCCACAAGGCAAATAATGTTGTTAATCTCAATATTTCCATCAGTGGGAGGTGAGTATTTTGCTCATACACCCACAGGCATCAGGAGCTCAGATTTATGCACAGACGTCTCAGAGAGAGAGCTCACGTTTATCTTTTCCTACTGTATTTAGTGCAGGTGATTTTGTATGATATTTTCCTATTGTTCAGATCTTATTTTGTTTTTAATTTGCCACAGATTGGTGTAAAATTTTACAGGATGATCGGGCTGTGTGGTGAAGCAGAAGCAGCTGGATTTGGGCGAAGAGCTGTGGCATGTGTGGGATCCTAAAGGAGGGAGAAGAGTGGCATTTTGCATTGTAAGCACTTGACCTTGGGGCTCTGGTGGAGAGGCACTGAATTGATTTTGTTTGTTTGTTTTCATTTTACTATTATTTGTATTTAATTATTCAAAGGAAGCCCATACAACCCTTTCCTCTTGTTTCAGGTTAAGGTCAGAGAAGACGGACAAACCTGTATCACCTTAATGCTCTTTTTAAGTATTTACTCCCTTCCTAAAAAATACCTCGCACTTTTCAAACTCATTCTGCCAGAGAATGGCTTCACAGGTAAGAAGGAAAAGTTTTAGTTCATTTGCCAGCAGTAGGAAAGGATTATTTTCACCCTACAGTTTGGGCAGAAATGCTTCCAACACGGTGTTTATGTGGTGAAGCAGTGGGTGTCACGGGCAGGAGAAGGATATGGAGGAGACACTGATGCAGCAAAAAGCAAGGCCATGTTTTAAATAGAGGTTACTGTGGACACAGCAAATTCCTGGCTGATATTGCTGATACATACTGCGCAGAAATAACAGAGTCATCACATTGCTGTGAAAATAAATGAGTTTTCAGCAATGGCTATGGTAATTGCTCGGTGATGTCCAGAACCAGAGAACTAAAATTCTTCAGACAGATCAAGGTGAACACCGCTTGTGTTAGAAGTTACCCTCAGAAACAGTTTCTGTGGCTTAATGAGCATTTCCTTGAAGCTCTGAAACAATGGGCAGTGGTACGGTGGCGAGTTTAGCAGTAGCTCACTCTCTCTCATATTTAAAAGAAAATTTTCTTGGGGAGGATACACTGACATTCTTCAAGGCAAGTAAGTTGCTGATACTACCATTCAGAAGCAGGATCAGTTTAGAGTTTATGTTTAGGGATGCTTTTGCATCCCATCAGAGTCTTTGCATTATGTATAAAAGCTTACCACTGCCTGTGAAAAACCTGGGAACATGCTACCTGCATTTCTAGCCGAAGTACTTTGACTAAAGTACTTTGATTAAACATGAAGTTGGTATTAATTTTGGGAGCAGAAAGTGCAATTATTCCCCAGGCTGGGAAACCCTGCTTTCTGGAGGAAGCAAGGATGCCTGTGGATTGTGGGCAGGGGGCTGTACAGGCTCCAGCAATGGCAGCTGCACACAGAAATCCCTGAACACAGAAATCTTTGCGTTTGGTTTCTTGCATGGGACAAAGCGTGATTTTATGGGTAGTAGAACACCTTACATGCAGGAAGAAATAAAACATCTGTAAGAAATTGCTTTTGCCACAGACTGCTAACTAATTTCAACCAGAACTCCATCTTTTTTGGCAGAGATGTAGCCTGCAGGGAGTTGAGCCCTCATGCTTAGAAATCCACACAAGCTTCCTATCTCTTAACAGATGCTGGAGATCCACCTGCAGCATCCCCGTGTTCACTTGTTGCCCAAGCAGAGGCTCCAGAGTTCATCTCTGAGAGCCGTGGCCAAACACAGATGCTATTCACAGCAAAGCAAAAACTTCTGCGTCAACCAGGGCAGCGGATATTGGGCATTTCAGTAGGTGGCTTGTGAGGAGTCAGTGTGACTGCAGAGGTGTCAGTGTCCCTTCCTGATGGCTGGGGTTTTTTGCTTCCCCAGTGGCTTCAGCCCTGCTTGAGAATGACTTCAGTACTGCCCGAAGTTGTCCCACAGACCCGCGTTGCTCATTGCAGTGACGGCATCGGAGCACTTCTAACGCTGAGCTCCATGTGGACTCATGCAAGGAAGGGACCTGTTCATCCTCAAAGCAGCACAAAAGCACGTGAGTACCAGTGAGCCCAGCAGACAGATTATTTGGCTCATTAATAGTTTGTGCTTCCTGGCAAAGCCAGCTCTGCATCACAGAATAATTTTTTTTATTTTCTTTCTGTTCTTCTCAGCACCACAGCTGCTGCACATTCTGTAGGGATTTTGTGCAAAAGATGCCCAAAAGAGAGCAAGAGAAAGGAACTGTTGCAGAAATGTTGCTCCCTTCCTACTGCAGAAGACTTCTTGCCCATACTGCTTTGTGCTCTGGCAGTAACACAGAGCATGAAAACCCACCTTTTTGTCAGGTCCCAGGATGCTGAGGATAAAGCTTGGCTGTTGAAGGCACCTTCACATGTGTGTTCCTCCTTTATGGGGTGGTGGCATTCTGGGGCAATACTTGTGGGATCACAGTCCGGAGTGGTGCTCAATGAGATGCTTCTCCTGTGCCTGATGATCCAAACGCGTGACTTGGTAACCCCACCTCATTCTCTCTGCACTGGGTAGATTAATACAACTAAAAGCAAATATCCCTTGGGGATAAATTAATGGCTCGTGGTCACTTATGGATTGGCTTTGGCTTGCTTTCAAGGGCTAAGCTTCATGCTGGGGGACTGCCTTCGGTTCGCTTTTGCTAAAATCCACCCCCTTGCCTTGCCTGGACCCTGCCAGCAGCTGGATCTGGATCATACGTGACACTGCTTTTTAGCACTTTTTTTTTATTATTTTATTTTTTTTTTCAGGGTTCACTCACACGCTTTTGGAGAAGTGAATCAGATTTCTGATCTTCAGAAACCAAAGCAGCAAAATCTCAGCTCAGCTGGGAGCTGTTTATGGGGAGGCAGGGGAGGGACCTAGAAACTGAAGTTCAGCATCTGTGTTTTCTGTGTGAGAAACCGCAGACAGCAGATCACACCTGGAAGGATCTGAAGGGGGAGAGGTCTCTGCCAACCTCAGGAGCAGCATTGGCCGTGCAACAGAAGTGATGCATGAAGCCTGAGCACTCCCCTGTAGGGTCTTACGTTGCAGCCCTTGCTGTGAGATGAGCTGCCTTTCTCCCTGCGCCCTGTGCGAGGACTGTCTCTTTGCTTGGTTTTTGTGTTTCCTTGAATTGGTTGCAAATGATATGGACAGATAACAGCTGAACAGTCCCAACGTGGCAGTGAAGGCGGGATAGGGGGAGAGGGTGACAACAGGACTGGTTTGCTGTGAATAAGCCTTCTGACCTCCCTGCAGCTGGCTTCGAGCTAAAACTAAAACTCCAGCTGGCTGAGACCTGAGTGACTCTGTCAAAGTCCAGCACAACCAGAAAAAGCACAGTGCTCGGTGCCGTTTTTCTGCAAAGTGGGGAGGAGGCGGCTCCTCCCTCACCTGGGTGCATCGCTTCTGTTCCTTTCTTTATCCATTCATTTTGTCTTTAGCATCAGCTTGGAACGACGCCCTCTTGGCAGCCCGCGGCTGCTCTGCCAGAACCCCGCCGACCTTCTCGAGGGCAGCTACTGCAAAGTGCAGCTGCAAGGCACTTTTCCGCCTTAAATTCTTCCATTTTATGGCTCGGCTCGGCTGCCTGCCTCTGCCCAGCCCCGGTTTGCGGCCGCGGAGCTCCACCGTGCGGCCGGCCCCGCACCGGGGGGGGTCGGGGGAGCCCGAGGGGGTCCGGGGCACCTCCGGCACCGAGGGCTCAGCCCCGAGGACCCTGCAGCTCGAAATTGGCTGTGCTAGAGGAGAGAGGGCGATAACATCCTGCAGGCTTGCTTGGGAGGGCTTTCAGCAGCTGTTGCTGATGGCTCTGGTGCTGGGGGGGGCATAGGAAAGTTTGTCTGCTCACAGAAATAAAGGCTGCTGCACATCGGGGTTCGCAGGCCCCCTCGGTGTAGATAAGGTGAAGCTGCCTACATGTGGCACTGCCTGTGCAGGCAGGCGAAGGGCTGTGCAAGCAGAAACGGGGGGAATGGGGTTCACTTGGCTGCTGGGCACTCAGGAACAGGAGAATCTGGGTGGCACACTCAGAAGCTCTGATGTAGTTATAAATATGTGGTCATACAAATAACACTTGGGACCAGCTTGTTTGAAGAGTAATGGAGACAAAAAGAGACTGCTGCCTCCACTGGCAACAAAGCTGAAAAGATCATTCCCACAGGCTTGAGATGGTTTAGGCCGTTCGTTGAAAATATGTAAAATGATCATTTTGATAACGCTCTGAACTGACCGTTTTGTCTTGTGATAAGATTTTCAGTTGAATATTGCGGAACACTTCTCACTCCCTACTAAACAGAAACACAGCGCTTACCTTAAAGAGAACACACTTGTTGTGAAATTGTGTTCTGAAAAGTAAATCTATGAAAAACATCTGTTGCGGTTTTGCATTTATTTGTACCCATTTTTCAAAGTTTACCCAGCATCTGTGCAAATTCAGCCAAGTTACCAGATGATCAGATAAACTGATGTGCTGCTGCGTAGCACTTTGGTTGCAGATCAGATGCCAAATCCCTTTGCTGTGTTAAATAATGAGTGAGTGACAGAGCAAGAGAATGAGAGATTTAGGCAGGGCAGAAATAGCAAAGAAGCAGGGTGCTTTGCACAGGTGGTGAGCTCTGTCCCTGCAGCACCTGTGTCTGAGCACCCCGGTCACTCTCCTTTTGGGGATGTGGTCTTCATCTTGGATTTTCTGATGCTCTGGTCACGTCTGGCTGTGACACAGCCTGGGGGACCTATCTTCTTGAAGTCTTTTCTTGTCATGGATTTGGGTACTTAATGGTTTAAAAGTTTAGAAATCTGCTTAGGGGTACCCCTTAAGAGCCTGCAGCTAATTGATTTGCAATTGGATGAAAACATCGAGGTGTTAAAGTTCCTTTGGAGAGCAGGACCTGGGCTTTGAGGGCAGAAGAAAGGAACTGACAGTGGTGGATGTTTTTGTCTCAGGAGGTGCATGGCATGAATGGGTTTTGGCAGGAGGACACCGTGAGCACACCTCCTACTGGACTAAATATAGCCGATGAAGTTATGGTAATGAAAATAACTCCCGTTGACAGTATTTGGAGAGTTACCTTTTACACGGAAAAGAGGCTTTTATGAGTAGCAATTATTATTTTCTACATGTCTCTCTCTATTCTGACCTCAGTAAATCTCAGCATAGGTAATCACTGAGGATTAAATGCTGCAAGGAAAAGAGTGAGAAATGATGTAAAAGCAAAACTCTGGTTGGTTTTGACTTACAATAAACTTGAGTTACCTGTCTCAAAGAACATAACACCTAGCCTGCTTCCTACTGAATAAATCTGCCCTGTTGCATTCATTTCCATAAGAATTGGGCAGACAGGGAAGAGCAGACCAGGGTTGCTTCTCTGGATATTCAAGAGGCAAAAAAAAATGCAAGCAGGTGCCTAGGAACTGTCACAGGTCCCTAGGAATGTGCAAACAGACAGGATAGAGTTTGGATGCTCACCTTTACAGGTGAAAAGCAGACTTATGGTAAGAAGCTGTCCAGTCCTTCCCACTGCCATCAGAACGGAATGAAAGTTCCCCAGATGTCTGTTGGTCTGACTGCTTTCTGGGTGTCTCCCTGGCATTGCATGGCTGGTTTTGTGTGGCTTCAGAGACAGGTCCTCAGCTATTTGGGACAAGTGTTGGGAAGAACGGGGGGAGGCTGGGGGACGCTTCTGCCTTGTCTGTCCTTGCCTGCAAAGCACTGGCAAGGGACAAGGAGCCAGATGCGTGTTATGTCAGGGAATCTGCTGTGAGGTCATCACGGTGGTCGGACATCCTAACACTTAGCAGGATTTCACTTGCCAGAACTGCAGGTGGTTGGCTGCCAGTCACATGTGTGATAAACTTATCTTGCCATTAATTTATCTGGACTCTGGTAAATTACCTTGCCAGGATTGAAATTCTCATTGATTTGTCTGGACTCTGTAGTTCCAATTACTGTGACAAAATCTAGTATTTTCTACCCTACATCCTTTGGGTTTGGCCAGAGGTGGCAATGAAGTCATATTTTTCCTGGCTTAAGTTCCCCCCCAAAACCACCCATCTAACCACTCATGGTTGAACATTTAGCATATGCGTGAAGCTTTTTCCTCTTGCTTTTGGGAATAAAGATGATATCATCACGGACTGCAAGCATGTTATCTGATGAGTTTACAAATGATTGTGTGATCCCTGTGTAAGTGCTGCTCTTTGCTATACGGGGGCAGCCTTGGAACAGACTTTTCTATTTGGTACTTAGTCTCATTTCCAATTTGGGGTTTGTATTTTTTTCTTTCTTACAGATTTCCTTTAAAAAAAAAAAAAAAAAAAAAGACAGGGCTTCGTGGAAACAATGAGCACAGAGCTACCGCTCCAGCTGAGCCTGGAGATTATGTCCTCCTCCAGGCACGGCCTGGGCAGGGGGGCGCAACTCGGGGAGACTGAAAATTAAAACTGAGCTGTATCAAACTGCAAAGAAGGTGTTAATTTAGCTCTGAGGGCTATTAGACACCAAAAAGACAAAGAAAAGTGTGTGTGTATATATATATACGTATCGTAATAACAGTAGTAGAAAAGTCAAGGTCCTTTACAAAATTTCTGGTCTACAACCAACCTTTGTGCCAAGAGATCCCCGTGTGCTTTAGGATGCAGAGCAGGTCCCTGCTCCAGATCCCAGCCCTCCGAGCTAAGCTCGCTCCCACACAGCCCCGCCAGGGCAGCAAGCAGTGCAGAAGGTGACAGTCCTCTGAGAAAGTTCATTGCATTAGTTTCCCTGTGACAGGTCACCACACAGAGCATCAAAGTGGGTAGATAATAGGCTGTGAAAATAAAGAAAAAAAGCTAATGGCTTTTTCTTCTCTTTCTCAAAACCTATTACGGCTTCTCTAAGTGTGCTAAAAGCCAGAGCGGCCGGTGCACTCGAGGCTGCAGCCATTTACAGAAATGATTCCTCCAGAACTGGGAAGGGATGAGCGTGCGGGGAGCTTCTGCCCACCAGCTGCCCAGGGAGCGGGGTACTCCCTAGGCAAGCTCAGTCGAACAGAAGGGGATGCTGTGTGCAGGAACCACAAAAGCAGGTTCCCAAAGAGTGTCCCATCCACAGAACCTGTGTCTTGTCCTCCAGGATGCTCCACCTCACTGCAGCACCCCAGCAGCTTGTCCTCTGTGCTCAGGGCTGGCTGAGGTCTTTACAGCTGGGCTTGCCTGGAGCATGGGTACCCCCTGAGCTGGTAGCTGCAGGACAGGGCTGCTTGAAACTCAGAAACCACCAGGGTGTGGCAGACAAGTCAGCAGAGCCAAGGCTCTGGACATACACCAACATGACTGCGTGCACCTCTTTTAGGGTATTTTCTAAAATTAGGGGGTTGGATATGTAGCTTCTCTTGAGAGTCACCCCCCGGGGCTACCAGAAGAGGATGTGGGTGAAGTGCAGTGGTTTCTCCCCCCAGTTGTGAAGCTAGGGGGAGTGTGTTGCAACTGCGAGCCTCTGAGTTTGTATCTTCAGCAGTTCCCAATTGCAACCAATATCTCTTTTGCTTGTGTGAACAGCACAGTGTCGTCCTGTAAACCTGGCATCCCCTTTGGAAAGGCATTTTATGGAAGGCCAGCCCTGAACACAGCTTCCGAAGCTGGAAGGCATTGGGTGTTTAAGCTTTGATTTTTCTACAGTGCCTTCTCAGGAGTATGGAGATCATGTTCTTGCCATGTAGCAGCTCCAAGTCACATCCCACCAGCTCCCCCCATGCATCCAGCACTTGGGGGCTGCAGGGTTAGGAAACACCCAAGGACTTACACGGATTCCCATGTAAATCCTGCCCTCAGTTTGAGCAGGAGCTGCTGCTGCAGGGCCCGGGGAAGAGCTGAGGCTGGAGCTGTGCTGTGACCCAGGCGCTTGGGGCTCTTGTGACAGGGCTCTCTCTCCCTATCTTCTCCTGGCACCATTTTACACCCACATAGATCTCTGTGCAGATCTGATGTTACAAGCTCCTGACTATGCGAGTGGGTTCAGCGGGTATCAAGCACTGACACTGAATTGTACTTATTTATTCATTTTTTACAAAGCAAGAGGTTTTCTGTATGTGCTGGTGGCTTGTGATGTTATCCAGAGCACAAGGGCTGGCTCACTAGTTGTGTACTCCAGGTGTGAGGAGGGTGCAGCAAGGACTCAGCCTTGCACAAATACACGCTGTAACGAATGTGCATGCTCCAGAGCTTTTGAAATGATGGTTCCTGAGAGTTTTAATTAGTATCTCAAATGAGCTAGTCTCCCCACTTTGCCTGCATTAAAAATAATTTGAACTACTGTTTCCCTAAATGAATTAAACCTTCATGGCAGCAAGGTACTTTAGCTCAAGGTACAAGATATGACATGGCCTGCTGGATCTAGGGCTCTGATCTCCAGCATTTCAATGACCTAGCCTGAAATACCAAAGCAATCAAGCAGAAGATGTGTTCGGGATACTGGTGTGTTGGTGGGACTGCGGGCGCAGCTAGGGTCAGCTCATCGCTTTACTTTTCCATAGGCACAGGGACAAAGCCACATGCTCCTTGTGGTGGGGAGGCTCCACTGGCCCTGCTCTGGGTAGCTCTGCTGGCCTGCCACCATGACAATCCCTGCATGTGGCTCAGATGTGTGGTCTCTGACTCGGCTGTGGTGGTTAAGGTGAGAAGCTTCTGAGACATTGCCTCTTCAGTGAGGACCTGGTGCTCTCATTTAGCATGGGAAGCTCAGCAGCAAGTCCATCAGCAGGCTGAGGAACCCAGTTGTTGAGCTGGGGAAAAAGTTCCTCAAATGAGCCACATTTTTCCTCTTCTGTTATGAAATCTAGCATCCCTAGAGGCAGTATTTTTCTTGTGGTACAAGTTGGCCGTATGTTTATAGTCCTCTGAAAGCCCACAGCTGCAGCAAGTGCTGGTTCTGCTTCTTGTGCCAGGTTTTGCCTGACCACAGTGATGCCAATGAGTCTGCTTTGAGATCTGGGAGGTTTTGACCCTCGAATTGTTTTAGGCAGGAATGACTTTGTACCTGTAGGCCCCCTATGTGCCCCCTGACCTGGTTTAAGACTTGCAGTCCTCCTGCATTGGTAGGGTCAATCTTACCCTCCCAAGGATGTGGCTGAACCTTGCCCCGAGCAGGGGCTTGAGGCCCGGGGAGCAGCAAGCATCCAAATGTCAAAAAGAAATGTCACACCTATGAGCATCTGTCCACACACCGTGGAGTTAATCCAAGTTTTGGAGAGGGTGCAGGCCCTCACAGAAAAACTCTAAGCTGCTGGTGATGCTATTTTCCTCTGAATGGGGCTTCCTCCTTGTTACAGCATCCAACAGAATGATTAGAAAGATAGTAGTGTTAATTGGGAATTAGCTGGTCCAAACCAGACTGAAAGCAAAGTTAAGAGTCAAGCAGAGACTTCTTGTGACAAAAGGTTTGTGATGAAATGCAGCTGAGTGGAAGGGAAAGGAAAGGAGGAACCATAATTTTTTGAATTAAGCATGCAACTAAGTTGAGCAAATCACTTCCCTGTGTAAGCATGTGATGTTGGTTTTGGTTGGACTTACTGGCACCAATTATTTCTTCATGAGATGTAAGCCTGTCTGACTGTGACAGTGTCACTGGGGATTTAGATTGGTGCAAGAGGGAACAAACTGCAGCCTGCACTTGGTGCGGCTGCGTGAATTCTGAATGGTGAAAGGAAAAAAGGTGCTCGGAGTAGCCCTGCTGAGAAGGGCAGTGAACGCTCGGGACAGCAGCGCCATGCTGCTCAAAGGCAGCTCAGTGCCCTGTATCGGGGCCTTAGCCTGCTTGCTAAGCATTTGCCTTGAAGGCTCTTGGTGCTTAGGCGTAATTAAGAGCTGACACAAGAAACCTCCCTCACAGCCCCCCTCCGACCCTGGCCCCCACTGTCCTTTCAGACAATAATTCTCCTTTGGCCTTCCCCAGCTAGGATGTGCTTGGGGGCCGGTGCCCTCATGGTACACCCTGCTGTGGTGTCACTGCTGAGAGAGGGCAAGCAATTAAACCGAGCAATTAGGGGCAATGCAAAGCCGAGCAACCTGGCATCTATAGATGCCACAGCACTGAAGGGAGCTGCTCTGTGGGGCTTCTGCAAAAGGCCTGAAAGAGGGGGCAGGCGCTCCCAGCATGCTGGAGGCAGCGTGAGGGGAACTGAACTCCGACTCTTGCACTGCTTTGGTTAAAGGTGGCTTTGGGGCAGGCCATGGCAGAGGTGTGGTGGGCAGACAGCCGCCGAGGGCAGGGGAGCAGGCCGAGAGGGACAGTGGCAGCACAGGGGGCTCGCTGCCCCTGAGGAGCAGTGCCCGGCCCTGCAGTCCTGCCCCGGGCTGCCTCTAGGTGCAGGCTGGGCTCTTCCCAGGTGAATCTGGTGCTGGGGCCCTCACTGTCCCCTCAGCTCCTGGTGGCAGCCAGCAAGGTCCTCCCCAGAACAGGGGGTAAGGCTGTGCCCACAGGGCCACCCTCCTCTGGCTGCTGCCACGTGTCTGTGGGCATCTTCCATCGACACTCTTCTGGTGCATGCTTCTGATGTGTGCGAACAGCAGCTTATTTGCACTTGTTGCCCTCCCAGCCACCAAATGCTCTGAGCTAGGGCAATAGGAAGTGCTGACGTGCTGAGAGGTGAAGAACGGAGGCGTGTGGCACCTGGGCTCCTTCTCTCAGCTCAGTTTGCCCCCGTACTCCTCGGCACTGTGCTGCCCATGGCCAAGGTTGGTTCAGGCAGGGACACAGCCCCATGGTCACTCCCGTTAGCCCGCTGGCTTCAGCCTCTCACAGGAGATTTCCTTCCCCCAGGCCACCAATACTGCAATGGACGCTTAAAAATTATTTTAAACTATTAACACTGAGGTAAAGAAGCAGGGAACCTGAATATCAGGCTGTTGTGGCTAGCGTAACCACAAAACTTGGGCTGGTTTAGACGTCACTTGACTAACCCCAAATAAGGCAGAAGATAGCACTTCTAGAAGAGAGGTCATAGGAAGGTGTTTATTTATCTGTCAGCTTGGGGTCCGTATCACCAGCATCTGGAAAATGTGCTGTGGTCAGATGTTTGCAGAAGGGACCTGTGGGGAAACTTGCTACTTTCCTGAGTAGGAAGTTGTGGTCAAAGGCTCTCACACAGATGAAATATCACAGAGAGAAGCAGGCAAAACCCCAGCCACCAAATGAAGTTCCTCGTTCTTTGGGACCCAGCTCAGTGTTATGGTTTGTTTGTTCTCCCGCAGCCACTACAAGCGGGATGGCGTCTTCGGGGTCAAATCTCCTGCCTGAACTTTGTTTCTTCTGTCTAGAATGCACAAAGTTCTTCCTGTGAGAGGCCCATGGAGGGTATTTTGACAAAACCATCACGTTTTTAGGGCATGCAGGAGCAGGGAGAGCAGACCACCTGTGGCGTGAGGTCAGCAGTTTTTGTAACCACTGACTACTGGTGGGATGGTGCAGAGAAACCAGTGACTGGGTGAGAGTGAAAACCCCTCACTGCTGACCTGTGCACACTCTGTGGGTGCACTGCTTGTGGCTCCGCTCCCTCACCTGGGTTTTAGCAGTGGGGTGCTGGAAGTCAAAACGTCCGAGCTCAACCTAAACTTACATTGGCAGAGCCTGGAGCTGAACTTTCCAAATCACATTTTCTTCACTTCCAGTCCATTCAAGGGAGAAGTGTACCTGTCTCCCAGAGTCTGCTGTTCTGCCAGGTTCATGCTCTTTGCTATTCTGCATTACTCGCTGAGTGCAGTATGTCCACACAGCTCCGGAAGAGGGAACAGTTGATATTTATATACACGCTCATGTGTTTTCCTGTGCTGAAAAGCAGAGAAAACATGAACAACTTGATCTTTGAATCTAAAAGGCAGTCCTGCAAAGGCTAGCAGGCAATCCAATCTCTGACATACTGCACTTTACACCAATGCATGCACAGATCTTAATCTCATACCACCCAGCAGGCACGGGGTAGTGCCTGTTTGCTTTCAGGTTGTTCCCATTGCACAGTTTGTTTTTACTGAATGTTCAGTAGCATGCACAGGAAGGAAATAACCATTTGCCATCACTGGCTGGTGTCATTCAGACCTACCTGGTAGCTGTGTAACGTTATTGACGTAGTTGATGTATCTCTGGTAGAAATCAAGTATTTGGCCATGTAATCCTCAATGAAACAGGGATCTTCACTGTAGCTGGGACAGGTGCTTGCAGCGCTCGTGTGCTGTGACATTATCTGTGTGTTAATGGAGAAGGGATAACAGCGTGCCAAAGACCCTCAGCACAATCCTGTCACATCCACCCTGCTGCCAGCTCCCTTGTTGTGCTGGGCACAGCTCATGCATATGGTTTAGAAACCCCTGGCATGCTTGAGCCCAGATGGGACTTTAGGTGCTGGGTATTGCAGTGACACCAGCACAGGTCACCCATGGCATTTGGGGAACCAGGTGAGAATCACCTCCTCCATGGTCTACCCTGGTGGCACTTGCCTCAGTGTCCCTGGCTGCCTGGAGACACTTACCAAAAGGCACCCTTGCGCTGTCCCCACTGGTGTTTGGTGCAGCCTGTCAAGGGCACCAGCACCAGCTGTGGCTTGGTGTGCAGGCAATTCAGCTGCCATTTCTGGTAGGTGCGTGGATTTGGGGGCTATGCTGGCACGTTTTCCCCCCAGCCTCTGTGAACCTGGCTGCTTTCCTGCCGCTGGCCTCCCATGGCAATGAGTTGTGCAGTTTAACAATGCACTACGTGAATAATACACGCGTCTGTACACAGGGTAGGGTCATTTGTCTGTGAAGGCAGGACCACTGTAGGACATGGGGACCCTACGTGGTGACTTTGAGAATGAGAAAGTGGCCCTACATCATTAACTTTAGATATATTTTCCTGCACTGCCTCTCTCTGTCCTGTTCTGCTTGCGGGTGGGCCCGCTGC
Organism: Anas acuta; assembly: GCF_963932015.1. NCBI lineage: Eukaryota > Metazoa > Chordata > Aves > Anseriformes > Anatidae > Anas > Anas acuta. Next base: position 18,276,610 of record NC_088987.1, read on the forward strand.
CTCGGTGCCTGATGCGCGAGCAGAGCCATGTTTGTGATGGCAGGGGAACCTCACAGCTCAGCTGCACGGGCTCACCCGTCAAACCACGGTGTCATGTAGTCTGGAAGACAAGTGGAAAAAATGGTCATGGGATGATGAGGGCAATGAATCCAGAGGGCACTGAGCTTTAAGGACACCTTTGTTTTTAAGTCTATCTGTCTTTCAGTGTATTTAATTCCAGTCATGCTCAGAAGACAGCAACCATAAGCAAAGTCCAAAAATATAAGCAGAAGCCTCTAGTCCTCACATGGGCTGTATTGTAGGAGTGATTGCTCCTCCCAGGCTGAGGATAAATCAGCTTAGGAGGAGCTGACTTTTATCATTTTATGTATTTATTTATTTATTTATTTTTGTCATGCAATTGAGAGAAAGAGGAAAAAAAATCTGCTGGATCTCTTCAGCTCATCAGCTGTCACCAGCCTGGAACAGGGCACTTGGAAGCAAAATGAGTCAGAAGTGTTTTTAGTGGGTGACACACAGAGATGTGAGGAGATCCCTGTTTGTAAGCCCAGCTATGCTTTGTTCAGGGGGCAGCTGCAGCCATACCCAACCTGTCTAATGCTGTAACAATGCATCACTCAAGTGCCTCCGTCCTGAATTACTGTTAGGTGTGACCTGCACACGTATGAGGACAGATCATCAGTGCCCTTCAGGCTGAAGTCCTTCCACAACTAAATGACTGCACTGCAAAGTGACCTTTCAGGTTATAAACACATGGTTGAGGAGTGGAGAGGGAAAAATAACAATTAAAAACAAAACAAAACAAAACAAAAACACTAAGAGCATGTTAATTCTTAAATGGTGCCCTCAAAGGTCACCCAATTTGTTACAAGAAGGTTTGCATCATCCCATATAGGCGTTCCTCCCATTTAACACCACAGCCAAAACCACACAGTCTAGTCCCGTTCAGAGCAATGTATTTTAGCAACACACAACCAGATCTAATCTCTTAGTTTAGCAATTTCCTGTGCTGGGATTTGGTAGGAAACTGATGAAAAATGCCAAGAAAATGTACAGACGAACTGAGGAGCTCCCCTCACCACCCAGAGAAAACAAGAAGTGGATTTTCCTGGTTTTATTTCATGCACTGAAGTTCCCTGTATGCTGGAGCAGGCAAACTGCTGCTGGTGAAGCTTGCCCAAGCCTCATCCTGCGGCTCGTCATGCCGAGTGCTGGCAGGACTTGCTGAAAGTGCTGCCCTGCTTGGGGTGGGCAGGAGGTGACCCGTCCTCCAGATTACCGGGAGAGCTTTCACGGGGAGCTGGCATAGAGCAGAGCAGTCCAGCCACTGAAAAGTCAGTATCAAAGATGCTGCTCTCTGCTCTCCTCCTCAGCCCAAAGCTGTTCTTCCCAACACCCAGAGCTGCCATGTGGCCCAGACAGGTCGCTCACACAGGGGTGCATCGTCCCCTGGCCCTGAACAGCACCATGTCTCACTAGGGACTGCGTTTCTGCCCCCACCTGCCCCAAACTGCCTTCAGAGCCCCACAGGGGAACTCGTGGCTAGGCCAGGCACCCACCACGTGGGCGGCCCCATTACACAGCAGCTTCGAGGCCACCGCCATGCGGTGAGACATGTAGGTGTGTGGCAGCCCTGTGACTCGTGAGTCACTGCTCCCCCCATCCTACCTCGCACGGCAGGGCCAGAAACGAGCCCACATGTCGGAATGAGCACGGGCACCAACGGCATGGGGAGGGCCGAGGCTGACGGCTTCAATTTCCCCACAAACACAGGGAGCAGGAGAAACCAGAGCACTTGTGCCCACCTGTGTGGGGAGGGGACCTCTGTGGGAGTGACAGGCGGTGGGCACGGCTGGGGCAAGCTGCTCGCTGCAGCCCGGTTCTGTCAGTCGAGTTGAAGCGACAGGACGTGGTTGTGGATGCGTATGTGGGGCAAGCTGGCTGTTTCTTGGTTCCCCTCAGGCTTTTTGGCAGAACAACTCGCTGTGCTGCCGAACGCTGCCCGGGAGGCCCTGTGTCCTCATCCTGGCAGTGCTGAGACAGAGGTGTCCTCACACAGGTAACTGGCAGGCAGGCCGGGAAGGTGAGCAGAGCTGAAGAGGAGCTCGAGGGGTGATTTTGGCCCTGTCCACCACAGCAGCGCCCCTTTGTGCCCCCCGACATGTCTCCATGTGGGTGCCCAGCCCCTCCACGACAGGGCTATGGGTGTGACCCCCCCAGGCAGGGGCAGCCTGGCTCCCTGGGGTGGCAGCCGGGATTCTGCAGAGCCAGCACTGATGAGACACATCTCCACACCATCTTCTCACTCTGCGGACACCGACACGCTTATCTGCAAGTTTCCCCTGGAAGGGAAACACCCTGCTGTGATGGTTTCCACTGCAGCCTTTCCATCATGACGTTGAAGGCCACTGTTACCCTGAAGCATCACTTCTCACAAAGCTGTGGGGAGCTCTTACTTGTCCCACCAGCCTGTGGCTTTTTCCTCTCAGCAGTTCAGAGCTCACAACCTTGTGTACCAGTGACACGTGTCATCTCCTTTCTACTTCCCCTCTGTCACCGCAAATACTCCACAGCGTCAAGAGGTTGCAGCACGCAGACACTAAGGTGCAGCATTTCTGTTTGTAGCTGCTCCTGTCCCAGGCACAAAGTACTGCACCATACCCAGATTTTTGGGGACAGCAGCATGTAGAGGTGGAGTTGGCATTTTCCACAGGAAAGCTTACCCTGTTCCTTTCTTCTTCCCTGCCCAAAGGCATTTTCTTCTGCTGCTCTTCTCCTCTCCTTTTCCAGCCAGGTGTGCATGTGAGCAGGCAGTCCTGGTGTGCTCTTCCCTCTGGCACTGCTGCCTTACTCAAATGCTCTCCCTCTCTCCAGGAAAGGCAGGAAACAGCATCCGGAGAACCACAGTCCATCTCACCCTGATCTCTGCTAAGCAGACAGAGGAAATCATCTTGTAAATAATTTCAAAACCTACTGAGGACAAGAAGGTGATTGGTTTTACAAAACTATGCCTGATAACCACAAAGATAGCCACATCTGAGTAGGTGACATGCTATTGGATGTGAGGAGCGAGCAGTGGCGGTGCTTGCTCTGAACTTCGGTGTTGAAAGCCTTTCTGTCTCCCGTGATGGCCTCGTAAGCAGAATGGCAAAGTGTGGGCTAGAGAAATGGGCCGTGAGCTGGACTGAAAACCGCCTGGGCTGCTGAGCTCCAAGCACTGCGGTGAGCAGCACGGAGACCAGCTGGAGGCCAGTCCACAGGGAGGTCCCTTGGAGGTCAAAGCTGGGCCAAGTTATGAAGATGCCAAACCATAGCAGCCTGGCTGCTGGGACAAAACGCACCCTCAGCAGGTCTGCAGATGGCACAAAACCAAGAGGAGCAGCTGATACACAGGAGGGATGTGCCTGCATTCAGAGGTATCCGGACAGGCTGGAGGAACGGGCCAGCAGGAACCTCATGGGGCTCAACATGGGGAAGTGCCAGGTCCTGCACTTGGGGAGGAACAACCCCAGACACCAGGCTGGGGACTGACCACATGTAAAGCAGCTTGTAAGGTATTACAGTGGGCAGTGATCAACTCCCTACCAGCTCTACTGCACACTAATTATGGGTGAGACAGCTCCCTGCCAGCTCTATTGCACAGTGATTATCCACACCAGCTAAACAGCCTATTAGCGAGCCCTTTGGGGCTTACAGCCCTCTCTCCCTCCTCCAATTCAGTGCACATCCAGCTGCACAAACGAGCTAGCTATAGATATCGTGTCTTCCTGGCTTTGTCTAGCTAAGGTTTGACCACAGCATTTCAGTTCTGCACTCACCCAGTATCCCCGCTAGCCAGTGAGCACAGCATTTTAGGCAGCGCAGAATGAGCACGGAGCCCATACTGGAAAGCATTGCAGACCTTTGGTCAGCAGATTGTCTGATGTTCAGGACCAAGCTGACACAAGATCCTCTCCCACGCAGCAGGAGGAGGTGCTATAGAAGCCTTCAAGTAGTTGTGAGCCCTTGGTGCAGGCACCTGCCTCTGTGCAGCCCGTGCCTGGCCTCCCACCCTGCTCCTCCAGGCGGGGATGCGCACACCCTACATGCCCTGCTGCCAGCGGGACCTGCGGCTGATTTTGTGGCATTAAACCCACAGGTAACATCACTTTTTGCTTCTTTCTCTCTTGCTCTGCATGAACTGCTGCCCAGGGGCCTGCTGTGGCTGGGAGGATGTGGAGGAGGCACCCTTTGGAGGATGCATTTTGCCACCCTAGTGCAGTCCCTTCTGCGGGGACCTGTTTAGGTTGCTGTTGTTGAGACTTCTCTGTTCTTACTCTGGGGTGTTCAGGAAGCTCACAGCACGTTACTTTCCAACAGCATCTGGCAGCTGGAAACTAAATTCTTCCCACCATGGGAGATAAGTGATTCCAGAAGTGTTGTTTTTGTTGTTGTTTGTTTGTTTGTTTGTTTTTCCTGTCTAAATGAACCCTTGCATCCCCTTCCAGGGTCTTTTGAAGCAGTTCTGTGTTTAGGATGACCACCTTGCTGTTTTCCTTGGTTTAACTTACCTTCCAGCATCCTTTTCATGGACCAGTTCAGGCACTTCACAACCAGTTGGTGAAGTCACAGAGGATGAGGAGGTGGGGAGGAAAGGACTGTTAGTTTCTCCATCTTGGGCAGGAGGCATCAGAACTAGTCTAAAAGTTAAACAAAATGACTTCCAGAGTTAAATAACAACTACAGGTGGCCGTCCTCTAGACCGTTCTTGCAGAGCAAAGCACAGCTTTTGGCGTGCTGCAGAAGAAGGCAGTCACATGCCCAGCCCTTCAGGTCAAGGGATGTACTGGGAGATAAGCCTGAAAGAATATGGGTTTCATAAGAGTTTTGTGCCTCAGCTTATCGTTTTTGGGAGAGCTCTGAACAACAGGGTTAGCTCAGGCAGTGCCCAGGTTTCTTTACGCTATTTGAAACAGAGAGGAAAATCCGTGCACCTCAGTGCTGGGCAGGACCCCCAACTAGGGCTCTCCCACTCCTTCTGGCCACTCTTCCCTCCCTGCAGTGCCCAGGTTGCATCAGCACCCTTCTGAAGTGCTGTCCAGGCCAAGTCTAGCCTCCTGCCCATGTAGCGTATTTCTTAAATCTTTGCTGACAGCTACTCATCCAATTTATCAAGCGACTTGGTCCAATTCAGGGCAGTTGCTGCAGAGGTGGACAGTTCTGCTTTCAGTTGTGTTTATTCTCCCTTCTCCCACGAAGGCAGAGGTGTAGCAGAGGTTGAGCTGCACCCTACCCTTCCCATCCCGTTTTCCTTCTTTCTCTCCTTCTGCCTGGTCCCAGGCCCCTTCCTCACCCACCCCAGCAGACCCCGCCTCAGCCCCTGTGCTGTCTTTACTCATTTCATCCACCACATTTACCCTTTGCTCCTGTGCTACCCACTTATTTCTGAGCACCCCCTGCAAGAAGGAAGGAGGATTTTACACGCAAGGGTGCATGCTCCAGTGCTGCTGCTTCTCTGCGGGCATCCTGCTGGGTGCTGGCCACTCCAGTGTTGCTGTGACACCCACTGGGTCTCCAGCCTCCGACTCACTTCTCTTCCTCCAAGCTCCCTGTTTGAGGTCTGGAAGGAGCTGGAGAAAAATTAGGCCAGCTCTGGCCTTCTTCCCCAGGTAGCCACCAGTTCCCATGGTGGGGGACAGAGGCTGACCAGCTCTTTGCAAACCTTGGAGGACATGCTACACTGTACCGGTGGCTTTGTCTTTCCAGCCCCATCCTGCTCCTGGTCCTCCAGCAGCACTGAGCTGCTGTTTTACAGCTCTCTCTGTCCTTTTATCACAACTGTAGGTAGGTTGCTCTGCTACTGCAGCCATCTCCTCTGGCCCCACTTAAGCATTTGCAGCAGCCACAGGATATGCTAGCTTATCAAACAGCATCTCCTTGAAGACACAAAATGTTCAACCATATCGTATCTGTGCTGCCTGACCTGCTTTAAAACCCTCTGCTTGTTTCCTCCGTCCTCCCCGCCAGCCTTCAAGTTCCTCCTGGCAGGGAGCACTTGCAAGCCCTGAGCTGCAGGGCAGATAGCAGATGCTGGGAACTGCAACTGGGCCATACCTTGAGCACCAAAGCCGACGTCTGCCAGAGCCCTTTCACACTGCAGAGCACACCAGCACGGTTTGCCTGCATCATACTTCAGCTGCTGCTAGCGGTGTGGCAGCACCAGGGTCAGTGCAAAGCAACCTGGGCATCAGCCACACCAGCAAAGCCACTTACTGCTGTGCAGGTGGTGAGCTTAGGGGCATGGCAGCTTTATCCCTGGATGAAGGTGTTTCCCTGCTGCTACTTGATGTGGTTCAGAGAGGTTTTCCTTGGGTGACACCTAGCAGTTTGCTCCCAGGGCGCAGGCTGCAAGCAGCGAGGTGTGTTGGGACACCCAGAGCTCAGCATGCAGCAATTAGCTGAGAGCTCTCTGCAGGAGTCACGTTAATGTCTGCTGGTGTCCATCACACTTGTCTAACCCCCCAGCATCTGTGTTATTTGTGAGTCAATCAGATACAGCAGAGCTGACCTTGGAGGCAGTGTCCTTACCATCTGACCACAAGGTCTGCGTGGCTTGCAGAGGCAACTGCCTGCTTAACCAGGTGTCTTCATCGTGGTGTCCCCCTGCTTCTCTGAGAGCTGTAAGATTCCACCAGATTCCTCACCCCTCCACTCTTCCGTTAGAGTGGGAAATACTTGAAATCAAAAAGTTGCGTTCTTTCCAGTGTACATCGAGATGAGAGCAGAAATTCAGTGACATGCCCAGAATCACCAATTCAGAGAATAGGTGCACATTGCACAGAGCTACTCTGCACAGGATGGAGCCTGATTAGAACTGATTTTTATCAGCCCCTGATACTCTTCACACAACCAATGCTCTTGTGAAGCATCTAGTAGCTGGTGTGACAGAGGCTCAATACCTACTGCTTATAAGTTTCACAAGGCAGCCTGGATGCTTACCTTGAAAAGGAACCATCTATAAAGCCCTTATTTGCAGCTCCTTGTTCTGCACCAGTGCTTCCTCTTTTGGGTAAGTCTTTCTGCTTTATATCTGTAGACTTGTACTCTCTCCTGGAATGAATGGGCCTAAAATTATGTTAATTTTTCCCTCCTTGCCAAGGAGGTGGAGAGCAGCATGTCTCACTCACGCCTGTAGGGTTTTGAGCATGCCTCTGGGATGTAGGACTCAGATTCAGCTCTGGTTTCCTCAGCTTGGAGCAGGAGCACCAGGTTTGCAAGGCAACCCAAAGGCACAGAAACCTGCCCAATAAGGGCCAGAACATTATGGTGCCCACCAAGTCTACCCCTTGCCTCCCAAGCCAGCAGACCTGTTAGAAGAGGTTTTGCTCATGGATTATGCTAGACTTTAGCACTGGTTGCTGCAGTCCCTGCCTAGCTCAAAACCAAGCTGAGTCTTTTTGCCTCATCTGCACAGACTGGCTTAAAGAATTAGTGCTCACATTGTCACAGCATGCCCCTGCTATCCATGGGTTCTAGTCTGAGTGCTATTCCCCTCTCCTACTTGAGAGTCCACTATTGAATAGGGGCTGCCTGCCATGTCCTATTGGAAGTGCATCCTGAGGTATTTACTCATAAACTGAGTAAGCATAAACAGAGCCTGACGCAAGGATGCATCCCAGTTACAGGCTGTCTGAGACAGCTGTGTATGTAGACTCAAATTCACATTCATAACAGTGTAAATATTTAAATAAATACCTTTTGTTTATAGAAGCCATGCATCTCTTAAGAGGTAGGAGAAAAGTCTTAACCATTTTTTCCCCATTTCAGGTCTCATAACATCACATGCCATCCACACATCAGGACAATGAATGAGTCCAACAACTGCAGTGTAACAGATGTAGAAGTGAATCGCCACATCCGTCTCACTGAATTTGCTCTGTATATCATCATTTTCTTTTTTGGATCAATATTTAATGCCCTTGCTCTGTGGGTGTTCTTCTGCAAAATAAAGAAGTGGACGGAAACCAGGGTGTACACAATCAATTTAATTTTTGCTGACTGCTTCATCATCTGCATCTTGCCTTTCATGGCTTATTTGATCTGGAATAAGTCAGACCGAGATGAACTCTGCCAGTTTGTAGAGGCAATGTATTTTATCAACATGGTAGTGAGCACCTATGTCATTTCATTTATCTCCATTGATCGATACATTGCCATAAAGTACCCCCTGAAAGCTAGGACCTGCAGGTCTCCATCAAAAGCTGCCCTTCTCTGTGGGCTTCTGTGGGTCTCTGTTATAATCGGTGCAACCTTAAGATTTCAAAAGAGACATGCTACTGTCTGTTTTCAGAAGGATGACACCATACCCATTGCTCAGACCCTGATTTCCATTTTCTTCGTTTTCTCTCTTCCATTAGCAACCTTGACCTTTTGTTCCATAGAAATCATCAGGAACCTTAAGAGACAGCTGAAGACAAATTCACTGGAAGAGAAATTAATCCAGAAAGCTCTTTACATTATTTATGCAAATCTGATTGTGTTTCTAATATGTTTTCTGCCAGCCTACCTTGGGGTACTTTTCAGGTTCATAATGGAGTATGTTGGAACTAGCTGTTTCCTGAAGCAGGTCATGATGGACTTCTTTGCCCTGACGAGGTGCATTGCCACGTCCAACTGCTGCCTGGACAGCGTCTGCTACTACTTCGTGACCAAGGAATTCCAAGAAGCCATTCTGCTGCCTAAATCCAGCACTGACAAAACAAATCAAACCCAATCCTTGCAGTTAAATACTTGCTAAAGGAAAGGAAGAAGAATACAAACCAAAGCACCACCACCAAAAAAAATGCAATGCCAAGAGAACGTACAGCTTCAGTGTTACTGGGATAACCATTGCCCTTTCGTTCCAGGGACAGCTTTGTTATGTCTATCATTACCAAGTTATTTGTAATTTTTAATTCTATGTGGCTATTAAACAAATAAGTTGTTTCATACAGAGGTGTAAAAGCAAGTATGTGACGGCTGTTCAGTAACACGGCTTCCTTCTAGCAACTATCTGTTACTCTTACAGGGAGACAGGTGACCGAGTGTGTCACCCTATTTTATTTCATTTTGCAGCTAAAGACAACTTAACCTTATTGCCAGCACAATATAATGCATAGTGCTTTACCCCACTGTGCATTTCAGATTGTTTGCCTTATTAGAATAGGCCAATTTATTTTTTACCACATCGCTTTGGTGGGGGTGAGGGCATTCAGGTGGTACCACCGTATGCCTAAGTGCATGCACCTACAAAACAGCCCAGACTCCGCTGATTGCTCACCCCCTCCAAGCTGACCGGTCAGACAGATGTGCAGCAGCACTTTAAGGATGAAAACAAGCCATGGCCACTGCCATAAAGGCACAGAGCACAGATCTCAGACTGGGGTTCTCCTGCTGGCTCCCCTCCTGAGCCCCAGACCTACAGTGGCTGTCCCTGGGGGGATGCTGCTCCCCACCACTGGGGAGAAAGGGGCCTTTTGAGCCCTGCCTGGACCCCCACCACTGAGGCACTGCTTTTCCCTGGGTCTGTGTTGTGGTTCCAGGCTGGTCCCCAGGTCCCTGGCAGCAGCAGGGGGGTCCCAGCTGTGTCCAGGTTTCTGCAGCCTACCCACGCCGCCACCTCTGAAGTTCCTGTGGGTGAAATGTGGTTGTCCTATGAGTCGGCAGCATAGAAAAGTCAGTGGGGAGGACAGGGAGGGGGATGATCCCCAGCATGTTGCTTAAATGCTGCTTAGGACCGGGCTTTTTTCTCTGTAAATACTTAAATCTCTAACCCTGCTGCCACGGGCTGCCCAGGCAGTGCCTTATGAGAGCACACGCGGCGGTGTAGGTGACTGGATTTGAGAGTCAGACCTCCCCTGCAGGACTGATGGATGCTAAAGGCCCATGAGGTCATCACAAAGACTAAAAATACCCCAAGGATGTTGTTAAACAAGCTTCCAAAGGTTGTGACGCCTTCCTCACACCTACAGTTCACTTTCCTCTCTCTTGTCCGAGTCTTGGTGGAGACTGTCACTACTGGCAGGGGCTTTCCCGTGACACCAATAAGCAGCATTTAGAACCAGAGGGCAGAGGACCAGCCTGTCACACCTGCCCCCCCATAATGCAAAGAAACCAAAGAGAAGCACGCTTGGACCCTCACCCTCGGCCCACCACCACGGGGGTGCAAGCACCAACGTGTCCCCCCCAAAAAAAAAAGCTGCTGCCCCCCGTGCCGCCTGCCCAGGGCTCGCTCCATGGCCGCACTAGAGGCTGCACGGGATGCTGGGCTCCCGGGGGGTCCTTTTGCTGCCAGAAGGGCAATTTGCAACCATTACGGGTTTGATTTTAGAAAGGATTTGTTTTCCCACAACTGAAAGTATTAAATTTTAATCGCTTGTTTGGGTGGGGTGGGAGGGTGGGAGGGAGGGCACGTAGGCTGGGTGCAAAAGCCAATGGTGAAGCATTGAGCGGATGCGAGAGGAACAACAGAGGGCACCAGAGATTTGACTGTCCCAAAGAGGAGATAATAAATGAAGCACTTTTGGGGAACAAGAGTTCATTGCTGTGCTTCAGCTCTTCTGAGCTGTTGTCAGCAGCCTCCTGGGTGGCCGTGCCCTGCACAGAGCATCATCAAGCACCCACAGCCTCGGCAGATCTCCTGTGCCACTGTGACCTTCCCAAGGACCAAACCCAGCAGGCAGCCCCGCAAGTAGCAGGTAACTTTTCATTCTTCCTGCACAGGTGTGTGGCAGTGTGCTCTGTTTCCTCAGCTCGGGAATGAAGCGCTACCCAGCGCTGTCCTTGATATCATGCATTGGCACGCAGTTGCCTTGGCTTTCTCCTGCCTTCACAGATGCTGTGCTTTGCTGTTTGGCACCCACATGCGCTATTCGGGGAGGTTTCCATCCCTTGCTGTGGGCTTGTACCAGTGCCTCTCGCTGTGCACCTGCTGCAAGCATAGGGACACTGCTCCAGGCACGCTGAGGCAGGAGACCTGGGAGATCATTGCAGGCTCAGCAGGCTCGTGAGGGATTTGAGGGGCTCAGCTGCTACTTGGGGCAGCTCTGTGCATGCAGAGAGTGGCTTTGCCACTGCAGGGTGGTCGCAGTAGGCTGGCAGGGAACAGCTGGAGGGGATGTGGTAGGACCTGGGAAGCTGGCAGCTCAGGAAAGACAGGACACTGGTTGCATGGTAGTTCGTCCATAAATTCCACCCTGCAAATTGCTATGTCCTGGTATTTCTGTAACGCCACACCAGCTCTGGTGCTCAGGCAGGTGCTGAACTTTCTTCTGACGTTGCTGGATCCGGCTCCCAGTCACAGGTACTAAAAACATTTCACTTAGTTCATGCAGTCACACGCTTGCTCTGCAGTTTAGATACTAAGACTCAGAAAGCGCTGACTTATAAGGCAATGTATTTACAAGAGATGATAGGAATCTGTGTGTTTTCTTTCTCTGCCTCACTGTATACTCTTTCTTGCAAGCTGCATACTGAGTCTGATTCATCCTCCACGGCATCTTTGCTGCTAGCAGCTGCCCTGCACTATTTAAAGGAATACCAGGAGATAGGCTAAAGTCTTGGATTCGTGTCTTTTGCTCTGGTAGCATTTTGGCTTCCTGTTTCGAAGGCTGAGATCAGACAGGTGTGCTCATTTTCCCTTCTGTCTTTTGAGACCAGCTGGCAGTGCCTGTGAGGGGCCATAACTCCCTGCTGCCCCCAGGAGGAGCAGGTGGGTGCTGGGGGCACCGCCAGGAGCAAAGCCAGCAGGGCTACACCACGGCCAGAGGGGCTTGAGTCCTGTGTGGGTCCATGGGCCTGACAAGATCCACCGAGCCCACGGGGTGGTTTTGACAGCAAGGCAAAGGTCTTGGAAAGTGAAAGGGGAATGCTGCCCAGCTCTGCCGTGAGCTGCCTTAATGCAAGAGAGACAATAGCTCTCCAATAGGGACTATGAAATTGTCAGCCTGTTTTGGAGACTCTCTGCTGTTGCCAAAACGCTGAAAGGAGGCTGGAGGGAGGGCAAGCCAGGCCTGAGGTCAGGGGGAGGCTGCCACCCCGCAGCAGCTGCAGGAGGGGTTTGCCTCTGCAGTTTCGGGTCAGCTGGCGGAGAACAGCGCTGCTTTGGTGGCCCAGGGACATGGCGTGCTGGCGAGCCACTGAGCTCATCAGCCCTGCGGGTCTGCCCGTGCACCCTCCCCAGACACCCCTGTGCTGTATGTGCAGGGCTCTGGGGAGTGCTGTGTGGCACCTCGTCCTGCCAACAGCCCCCCTGCGTGGTGCAGGGGGGCGAGGAGCTGCAGGGCCACGAGCAAGGGCACTGCGACAGGACCCATCCCAGGGGACCCGTCCCTGAGCTCAGTCTCTCACCTGCATCCTTCTCTTGCAGGGACAGCCTGCCATGGAGAACTGCACTGATATCAACACAACGTTGCAGAACGGTATTTTGCTCTTTCAGCTGATCGTCTACATCCCAGTCCTCTCCTTTGGGTTTGTGCTGAACACAGTCGCCTTCTGGGTCTTCTGCTGCAAACTCAAGAGCTGGACTGAGACCAGGGTGTACATGCTCAACCTCGTGGTCACAGACTGTTTCCTGCTCTTTGCCCTGCCTTTCATGATATATTTTACCAAGAACAAACATCCCATAGACGACTTGTGTTTTGCTGTACAGATGATATATTTTACAAACAGGCCTATGAGCATCTACATCATCATGCTGATTGCAATCGATCGATACATTGCAATCATATTCCCTCTAAAAGCAAAAACTCTTCGATCCCCACGGAAATCAGCTTCTGTCTGTGGGTGTCTTTGGATAATACAGATAATTTATTCCTACTACCAGCAAAAATTTCAAAAAAGTAAAGAAAGTTATTGCCTTCAGAGACTTTCTACTGAACCTAAGTATTTAACATTAGTCTCCATTTCCTTTGGATTTTTTATTCCTCTAATAATTATAATTTTTTGTTCAGTAAAAGTCATCCGATGTCTCAAAAAGAAGATGGCCAGCAGCTTTCATGAGACAAAGTTAATCCAGAAAGCGCTCCACATTGTTTCTGTGAATCTGTGTGTGTTCACCATATGTTTTTCACCTATCTACATCACAGTGCTCGTGCGGTTCATAGCAGAGGTTGCTAAAGCTTGTTCTCCGCTCTCAAAAATTAGAATCGCTATTCAGATTTTTTCATGCTTAGCTAATATCAACTGCTGTTTGGATGCATTTTGCTATTACTTTGCAGCCAAGGAATTTCAGGAATTTTCCTCTCTGCTCCCTGCTTTTATATTGAAGAGGTCTAAGGTGAATCAAAGCCAAGAGTTACAGCAACCCACTGAGGAAGTGATGTTATAAAAAAAGGTTTAGTGCACTATAGATGTCAAGAGCCACAGTGCTGCTGAAGTTTTGAGGGAATGGGGCTACCTACAGTATTTGCAATCCTGGGTATAGGCATACCTGCAAAAAGGGGTCTCCTAGTCAAGAGGGAGCTCCACATGGTATGGAGAAGAGCTGATAAGGCCATTGTTTTGGCCACGTACTTATTTGTACATATCATGCAGCTAAACATAAGAAACTTAGCACCTTTACAGCAGTGAAAGAAACCACTTCTACTACTGTAACTTTTGGTCATTGAGGAAAAAGAAAAAAAAAAAAAAAAGGAAAAACCACTGTAATACAATGTCAAGCCTAGTATGCCTGTGTCACTCACATCAAAGAAGTAACCTGTGCAGTGGTAGTTTCCCACGTAGCTATAAAATGCCAATGCCTACAGCTATGACCAGGATGCAACTATCACTGTGCATGGGCTAAACCACAGGAGTCAGGTAGTGGCATGACACCATTGTCCTATTCCTGCCATGTAACACGTTTATTAGCTTACAGCAACACCTTGACATTTGTAAGACAAAAATCATTGTGGATGTAAATAAAGCTATTACTGCAAAGTATTGTGGGCCACATAACAGACCCTTAGGAGCACAACATAGCATGTGTGTATCAAGTATAAAGCTGTGAATACCTCACATCACTTAAATGACTTCCATAAGCCCTGGTGAAGGCTTTCTGCTATATTTCAACAGGGTCAAATCTTTAATGAGTCTCCTGTCTGGTTAGAGGGGAGCATAGAATCATAGGATCATTTACATAGTGAACGGGGAAAAGACCATTAGGACCATCAAGTCCAACCATTGTGTAACAATACCAAGCCCACCATTAAACCATATCCGTAAGTGCCACATCCACGTGTCTCTTACATACCTGCAGGGACAGCATCTCCCTGGACAGCCCGTTCCAATGCTTAACCACCATTTCCATGAAGAAATTTTCCTTTCACCTAATCTAAACCTCTCCAGGTACAACTTGAGGCCGTTTTCCTCACATCCCATCACTTGTCACCTGAGAAAGAGCCTGGTGGCCTGAAAGAGCACACCTTGCTGCAACTTCCTTTCAGGTAGCTACAGCATGTGATGAGATCTCCCTTCAGCCTCCTCTTCACCAGCCTAAACAACCCAAGTTCCCCCAGTCACTCCTTCTATGTCTTGTCTTCTAGTCCCTTCAACAGCTTCACTGCTCCTCTCTGAACATGTTCCGGGAGCTCCTTCTTGTCATGAGGGGCCCAGAACTGAACGTAGTTCTCGAGGTCCAAGCTCAGCAGTGCCAAGTGCTTTGCTGAACTTTTTGTAAAATCTAAAGTGCTCCAAGGCTTTGAAACAGTAAATATTCTTTCGCTAGAAGAAAAACAAAATAGAAGTAGTGGAAAAAGTGTGCAAACTGCTCTTACTGTGTAAGTGATGTCTGCTAACGTCAGCAAGAGCCCTTTGTCTCACAGGGAAAGGTCTCCTGACTTCGGTTGTGGATCTTCTACTTGTTATCATAGTTTTCCATGTTGCTTTTGTAAGTGAGTTGGACCCAGCAAGACCACACAGCCTTTAAACAAATTTTAAAATCTCTTTGAAAAACACAGGGGTCCACATGCATTCCTGCATTACTGTCTCATTCCTAAAAAGTTACCACACTAGCACTGCCTAGGAAAGGAGCCAAAGCTGGAAGTGAAGGGCCTGGTGGATCCAGCTGGAGGCATTGCTGAGGGAAGAAGAGGTGCATGCAGCTGGGAAATCTGGGCTGGCTCTGATCCTGCTGTGTACAGGTCCAGCCAGGACTGTCCTCACCTACTGCCTGCACAACTGATGTCTCTCAATTCACCCAGACCCTCCTATTCGTAGCCACTAACTCTGACACCTGCGCACTGCACCTGAGTCCCGCTCACTCAGGATCCTGAGGTTTTGCAGGTTACAGCACCTGCAAGGCTTTTTTTTTTTTTTTTTTCTTTTCCGGAATCAACCCTCCTTAAACATCCATGGGACAAGGTATTTGAAGGTAAAGGGGCCCTGGGTAGTTGGTTAGTATTCAAGGACTGCTTTTTCCAAGCTCAAGATTAGAGCATCTCAACAGATAGGAAGTGAAGAAAGAGAACCAGGAGACCTGCACGATTAAACAGGAATCTGCTGGGCAAACTAAGTGGAAAAGGAGAGTCTACAGATCATGCTGGCCACTTGGGAGGAATGTAACGCTGTTGTCAGAGGATGTAGGGAGGCAACTAGGAAAGCTAAGGCCTCCCTAGAATTAAACCATGCGAGAGGGGTCAAGGACAACAGAAAGGGCTTCTTCAAATACACTGCCGATAAAACTAACATTAGAGGCAATGCAGGCCCACTGATGAACAAGGTGGGTGCCCTGGTGACAGAAGAGAAGGCGGAGTTACTGAATGCCTTCTTTGTTTCTGTGTATACTGCCGGAGGCTCTCCTGAGGAGCCCCGTGCCCTTGAGGCCCTGGAGGAACTTGGAATAAAGGAGGAATTTACCTCAGTGGATGAGGACTGGGTTAAGGACTGGTTAAGCAAGCAGGACATCCATAAATCCGTGAGTTCTGATGGGACACACCTGTGGGTGCTGAGGGAGCTGGTGGGAGTAATTGCTAGGCTGCTCTCCATCATCTTTGGTAAGCTGTGGGGAATGGGAGAGGTGCCTGAGCACTGGAGGAAAGCAGATGTCACTCCAGTCTTCAAAAAGGGCAAGAAGGAGGACTCAGGTAACTATAGACCAGTCAGCCTCACCTTCAACCCTGGTAAGGTGATGGAACAACTTATCCTTGGTGCTGTCTCTAGGTGTATCAAGGATAAAAAGGTCATTAGGGGCAGTCAACATGGCTTCACCAAGAGGAAGTCGTGCTTGACCAGCCTGATAACCTTTTATGAAGACAGAACCAGGTGGATAGATGATGGAAAAGCAGTGGACGTGGCCTATCCTGACTTCAGTAAAGCCTTTGACACTGTCACCCACAGCATCCTCGCAGCTAAACTGAGGAAGTGTGGTCTGGTCGATCGGGTAGTGAGGCAGACTGTAAACTGGCTGAAGGGAAGGAGCCAGAGGGTTGTGGTCAGTGGGACGGAGTCAAGTTGGAGGCCTGTATCTAGTGGAGACCCTCAAGGGCCAGTAATGGGACCAGTATTGTTCAATATATTCATCAATGAATTGGAGGAGGGAATGGAGTGTGCTGTCAGCAAGTTTGCTGATGACACGAAACTGGGAGGAGTGGCTGACAGGCCAGAAGGCTGTGCTGCCATCCAGCAGGATCTCAACAGGTTGGAGAGTTGGGCAGGGAGATATGTAATGATATGTAACAAGGACAAATGTAGAGTCCTGCATCTGGGCAAGAACAACCCCAGACACCAGTACAAGCTGGGAACTGCCTGGCTGGAGAGCAGCGAAGGGAAAAGGGACCTGGTGGACAGCAGGATGACTGTGAGCCAGCACTGTGCCCTTGCAGCCAAGAAGGCCGATGGCATCCTGGGGTGTATCAGAAGGGGGGTGGTTATGGTTGGTAGGTCAAGAGAGGTTCTCCTCCCCCTCTACTGTGCCCTGGTGAGACCGCATCCGGAATATTGCATCCAGTTCTGGGCCCCTCGGCTCACGGGCAGGGAACTGCTTGAGAGAGCCCAGCGCAGAGCCACGAGGATGATGAAGGGAGTGAGGCATCTCCCTTACGAGGAAAGGCTGAGGGAGCTGGGTCTCTTTAGCTTGGAGAAGGGGAGAATGAGGGGTGACTTTATAAATGTTTATAAATATGTGAAAGGTGGGTGTCAGGAGGACAGAACCAGGCTCTTCTTGGTGACATCCAATGACAGGACAAGGGGTGCAAGCTGGAACACAGGAGGTTCTGCTTAAATGTGAGATGAAACTTCTTCACGGTGAGGTGACAGAGCACTGGAACAGGCTGCCCAGGGGGCTGTGGTGTCCTTCTGTGGAGACATTCAAAACCCACATGGACGCGTTCCTGTGTGACCTGATCTGGGTGTTCATGCTCTGGCAGGGGGACTGGACTAGATGATCTGTCACGGTCCCTTCCACTCCCTAACATTCTGCGATTCTGCAAATTCTTGTATCCTCTGCAGGTGGGTGAACCGAGGTACACAGACTTTGCTATTTCAGGCCAAAAGCTACTGCTTTCTGCTTACATTTAAACCTTCAAAAAATGCAAGTAGCCTCCAAGGGACCCCTGCAAGCCCCAAGTCAGCCAGGAAGCACCAGCTTTGCTGTGCCCTCCCCATAGCATCTGCACAGAGATGCACAGGCTGAGCCCTTGGGTGCTGATGCTGCAGGAGGGGCCACAGCACAGTGCCCCCCGAGCACACTACCTGCCGCGGCTCAGTTCCTGTGTGGCTCTAAGGAAGAGGAAAGGGGAAACAGGCTCAACAGCCAGGGTCAGTCATGCTGTGGGGCCGATGTTGTTAACCTAATGCTGCTATTTCACAGGCTTTCCATGCTAAAAATAGGACCCATGTGCTCTGCTCCCAGACCCATAGTTTCATCGTGGTCAAGATCTGCTGTCGCAACACTGCGTCTTCCTGTGAGAAAGCGAGGGAAGAAAACACACCAGATGAGGCTCTGCGGGACAGGGTGAGGCAATGCCCTGTGTCTCTCTGCCCATGAGGAGGGCACACCAGCACCTCCCTCACCTCTCCTGAGGCCCTGTCCCATCACCATGTGCCAGCAGTGGGAGGCAGAGGACACCAAGACCCTGGTAGGCTGGTGTCAGTAAACATCCCTGGGGAGCACCGTGCGAGCTGCAATGCATTTCATCCTGGCACTGCTATTCAGCAATGCCGTAAGCACCCAGACCTCACTGCTGGAGAGCTGCCAGCGAGGAAGTGAGAAAACAGCACGAGCGTCATCGGTGCCGTGCCACGTAGTGGCAGCTCGCGGGGCTGAGGCAGGCTGAGAGCTGCGGAGGCAGGAGAAAATGCCAGGCGAGCACATTGGGTTGTGGCAGAAGTGGTAACACCTGCAGGGGGACGCAGGAAGGGCTCTGCGAGCAGCCATGTGTGCCATGGAGCAGCTGATGGGCAGCCAGAAAACTGCAGGGATCCTGACCCGGTGGTGTTCAGGAACCTCCAGGAGCCATGCGAGGTCTCTGCAGATTGCACTTTGTCGTAGCTTTGCCTACGTGTAGCTGATGCTGAGTTGCTCTGCCATATCCTGGTGAACCAGCATGTCACGGCCACCTGCTTTGTGCCTGCTGACAGTCCCTGCCTTGAAGCCTCTCAGGGATGATGACAGAAGTAGCTGCCCTCGCCTGCTGTAAGGTGACTGCAGCACTGAGCTGTGAATGGGAAGCGTGGTGCTGGAGGGATGCTACCAACTGAGTGACCTCCAGCGTTGATTTTGACTGCCTGTGGTTAATACTGGTAGTGATTGCCTTGCCATGGACCAGAGGAGTGTGCATCATCCTCAAACATTGTCCGAAAAAAAAAAGTGGTTTCTGTACATTGCTGAAACTATCAAAACTCAGGAACTGGATCACTTTGAAAACGACAGCACTAAAAAGGGTCATGACATGGAGATGATGGTGGTTAGGGATCAAAGAGTTGGGTGTACTAATAGGTCAGCAACTACCTATAAGCATTCTCCAAAGGGCAGCCACAAGAAAGGCAAGAGAAGCCTGGAAACCTTAGGAGAGGTATTTAGCCAAGCCCTATGCTGCCTGTACATTGGCAAGGAGTTAATCTCAATTAACTGTAACGTGCAGACTGACAGTGCACAAATACCCCCAGAAGCTGCTCTTAGAGACCTGGAAGCAGATCCTAAGATCTTAGAACCAGAAAGCTGGAAGCGTTTGCCCAAGACAGCTGGTACCAAGAGCAGGGCCTTTGAACTTGCTGAACAAGAGCTCAGATGAGCTTCCCTTGCAGGTGGAGTTGCAATAGGATGGCCACCAAGGAGCCCCTAGCCAGCAGGCACCTGCACCCCAGGGCAGACACAAATTTGGCAGGTCACAAGGTCACGGTGCCACGTTCTCTCAGAATTGCTGGCTGAGGAGGACTATGGGAGATGAGACTTACTGTGATTCAGACTGAAACCGAGTTATGAAAAACTGTCTGCAAACCACAGCCCTCACCTCTCCAACAGCTCTGCGAATGGGACCAGGGGCCAGCCGAGGCTGCTGTGTCCCGGGGCTCAGCACAGTGATGGCGTGTGGCAGTCCCGATGGCAGAGAGAGGACCTCAGGGATCCTCCAGGACATTTCCCCTCCAAGTGGGTGAGGAAGGCCGATGGGCATCGCCCAGTGAGGCGTCGGGTGCTGAATGAACCCAAGAAGAACCCAAAGCCACTCCATCACCAGAAGAACTGCTGTGGTGCCACATGGCAGGCAGGCTCCTCAATCAACAGGGGGTGGTACAAGCCATGGCAGTGGCAACAGAGGAAGCTCAGCCCTGGGGAAATGCGTTGAAGACGGGCGGGGGTGCTTCCTCCACCAGCCTTGCTGCTGCCACAGCCACCAGCAAGTGGTCATCGCAGAGCACCTTGCTGGTCCCATGCCAGGAGCAGCGCTGCGAGGGATCATCGCACCTGCAGGCCACCCCGCAATGGGTCAAGGAGCAGCCAACCTCTCCGAGGACAGCGAGCAAGCAGGTAATTCCTCCTGGCTATTTGCTGACATGGTTATTTGAGTGCTGCAAAAGGCATTGCCTACCCCTATCCATGGTGGGACACCTAAATGGTGGCAGAGAAATGGAAAGAGGGCTGGAGACTATATTTTCAAAGGCTCCTTTTGATATTGGCCACCGCAGACGTGCTTTGGATGCTTAAGGACAGTCTTAGCCTTTGCTCAAAACTCATTCCTTGCATCCAGAACACAGGGCTGCTGTAGGTATCAGCTACAGCCCATTCCCTCCCCTCTGAAGAGGAGGTCTCACAGCAATATCACTCGGCAGCATTGATTTTCAAAGCTGGTCAAGAGATGCAGCTCTTGTAGATGTTGCAGCATTGCCTGGAGATTTTTAACCCAGAATATTTTTGAGCCCCAAGAATCTGCACACATGGATCCAGGTTTCCTTTGCAGGAAACTCCACAGACATTGCAGAACTCCCATGTTTTTTTCTGACCGTGAAGGGTCACACATAGATTATACTCTTGCATTAACTCCTCCGCAGCAGGCGGGTCAACAGCCCTTACACGCTGGGTGAAGAAAACACCCAGCAGACCATATACGTACAGCTCACTACTTTATTTCACACGGCTGCTGATCACAACTTTTGCTGTGTCTTCCCCCCCCCCCCCCCTTAGAATTTGGCAGATTGCTCTAACATGACATTAAGACCGATTTGCAGAGTCCTTAAAAGGCAGCGTGCAGCCCATGGTACTCTGCTTCTTCCTGCAGACTACTAAATGTTACCGCTGAATAAAGGATGCAGTGGCAGCTGAAGTAATAAGAGATGTACGAATAATTGCTCTTACCACTAATAAGAAGTGACGACAGCTCAGGACTGAAGGAGAGGACAGTTGTCCCTTTGCAGCATCTCTCCCAGAGCATTTTGAGCGGTGAGGACGCCAGCTGGCTTCTCACGAGCACCACGATAAGGGGAGGGATGAGACCTGGGTTTAAGCATACCCTTCTCATTAAAAACAGGCTGTAACAGCCCACAGAACTCCCAGCTGCAGGATCCCCCTTTTCTTGCTGTTCTGAGCCTGGCAAAAACAGAGGCACAAGCATTTTCCAGTGTTGCCCTCTGCAACCAGTTTGTCCTGCACAGGATGCAGTGAGTCTGCTTTTCTCTCCTCCGTGGCCGAGGTCCCTCTCCTTCTTTATCCCACTGGGTACCTGCAGACAATTGTGCTCTGCAGCAGCATCTCCACAGTCTAGTTTTCACTGCGGTAAAGTTCTGAGGCTCATGAAATACTCCCCAAATTAATCACCAAGTTAATCAAGAGTCTAGCATCTAAGAGGTTTAATCCACTTTTCCAGGAACTGTGCCTCTGAATATCACCACAATGAACCAGAACAGCTGCAGTATCACAGTCTATGAAAACTTCCCGCTTGTCCAGCTGGGTGTTTACATTCCAGTTTTGATTTTGGGCATTTTTCTGAACGTGTTGGCACTCTGGGTGTTCTGCTGCAAGCTCAAAAAATGGACAGAAACCAAAATATACATGGTCAACTTGGCTGTGGCCGACTGCTTGCTGCTCTTCACTTTGCCTTTTAAAACATTATCCAATTTCCAACACATGAAGGCAGGTAGATGGTGTCTGATTCTGGAAAGTGGCTATTTCATAAACCGCTTAATGAGCACCAGTATCATCACTGTCGTGGCAGCCGACCGGTACCTTGCCATCAAGTATCCTTTGAAAGCCAAAGTGCTGAGGTCACCAGTGCAGGCATCTTTTGCATGTGGATTTCTTTGGATAGTCACCATCTCTGTGATGTCCCTTATTAAAATGATAGAGAATCGAGAGCAAGATGAACTTTGTTTCGAAAAATCCTCTGTTAAGCCCTCAGTAACTGGTCTGTGTGTTATCATTGGAGGGTTTTTCATACCACTGATCATTGTGATTTATTGCTCCGTACAAGTCATTGCAGAACTCTTGAAAAAGAAGAATGAAAACTGTCACGAGAAAAAGCTCATCAGGAAGGCTGCCTACATTGTGACCGCAAACATGGCAGTGTTCACCGTATGCTTTTTGCCTCTTTACCTTGGACATCTCCTTCGCTTTATAATGGACTCCATCAGCTCCAGCTGCCCTGCCATACAGAGGGTTAACAACTTTGTTCACCTTGCCTCGGTCCTTGCAAATACAAACTGCTGCCTTGATGCTATTTGTTACTACTTTGTAAACAAGGAATTTAAGGAAGCATCTCCCAAGCTAGTGAAGTCCAAATCTGAATCCACTGAAGATGTTGAAATTCATCTTTCCACATATTAGAATAAAATGCATGCGGCACACATTGTGTCTCCATATGCAACTGGTACTCAATAAAAGGCTCAATATTAACACTGAAAGTGTTGAAACTTTTTTTTTTTTTTTTTAATGTGAGTGTGATGGAGGAACTTCCTGCTAATGGGAAGGATTCAGATAAATGAAAGTCAGCCCTGATTCAGACAACCACAGCAGCCCATATCATGATGCAACAACCCAGATTACCACTACAATTCTCTGTCATATGCAAATTTGAGTAAAATGGTAGAATTCTACTGCAAAAACTCAATTTTTTCCCCAAAACCCCGAACAAGTACAGACAATGGTAAAAGTTTCTTCTGTCCATCCCCCTGTCTAGGGCCGGCTTTTATGCAGTTGTGACAAAGAAACAGATTTTTTCAAGTATCAAAAAACCAAAACGAACTCAAAGTGAAACAACTGCAGAAAAAGGTGGATGTGTTTGTGTAACAGGTGTCTTTTCTTAGTTATAAATGCAAAATCACAGTAGCAGAGGCACATGTAGCCTGCTTTCGTCAAGTTTACAGCATAATTCAGACCATACAACAGCTACAAAATGGTCCTCAATTACAAGAAGAGGTCAGAAGAAACTGCAATTACTTGTACTGGGGGAAAAGCTTCACACTGAGTGCATTTGAGTCAAATGACATTAAAACTACTATCCAAAGAGCTGGGGTGGCTGGGTGAGAACAAGGGCACTGTAAATGGAGTCTGTTCAACATTATAATGCAATTAATTGTCTAGAGAAAGTAGCAGCATGTTTTTCCAAAGTATCCAATGTAAATAAAATTGTGTTACTGGCACAGAGCACCATCTCTTCATGAGTTAAATGGAAACAGGGGGGATCTAGTGGTTATAGGATCTGGTTGGTCCCCAGGGAGGGAGCTCATTGCCTCTGCTGTCCAAGCAAAGGGCAAGGAGTACGAGCTGCTATGGAGACTGGGATCTTCAGAGGCAGGCCACCCCATAGCGCATTCATCTGCAAAGAGCTGAGTAGGTAAAATGGCTAAGCAGTCCCTGTATGATGCTCAGGCAGCACACAGATGTCCCGAGATAGGATGTAGAAACCAGGTGCACACCTCCACCCACATCTCCTGAGCACGGGCTGGGCTCCCAGCTGCCTGTGGGCACTGGGCTGAGCCCTGCTGCCACCGCAGCGGCTTCACAGCCCCACACCCAGTGCAGCTTCCACATCTCCTACTCGAGGCACATGCCGAAAGGAGGAGACCGCTCAAGGAGAGGCCCTTTTGCAGACAACCACTGAGCAGAGCCATCCGTTCACCTGGGCGGTGGCTGCACTGCTGCCCAGCAAAGCCCATACAGGATGAGATCAAAGCCTTGGCAGCTTCTTGGGGGGGGGGGGGGGGGGGGGGGGAATGCAGGCTTCTCATTCGAGCCGAAATGGGGAAATCTGCTCCGTCACCACGAAAATCTGTGAGCAAGGTCCAGCCTTTGCTCACAGCACAGGAGGGTGGGGGTTTATAGGAGGTTCTGATCACAAAATAAACCTTTTAAGGAGGCTGCTTTCTCACCCCATCTTCCCCCAGCTTTTCTTTACAAAGATCAAAGCAGCAACAAACAGCACTGTGCACGCACAGATGGGTATCTTCTGCCCCAGCCCAAGGTGCAGCACGGCCCTGGCACTGATTCCACACTGCTGAGACTGGTGCAGCGGGGCTCAGTCTTTGCCTCGGCTGGACCTGTGTGCTGATGGGCAACACATGCACAGAATACCTCTTTAATTTGATGGACTGTTTCCAAGCAAAACTAAACACATCTTTAAGATTTCCACACACCCTGTGTGGGATTTGTGTGCAGAGGGATCAGTGATTTGAAAGATTACCTGATTGCTAGCGTGTCTTTTTCTGCACCTTCCGTCCCACCAACATGAGGTGAAAGTACTGCACAAACCAAACAGCTATTTTAGATGCAGCAAGAAAAAAAAAAACTTCTCCAGTAACCACTAATTACATGGGTGGAGGAGACACAAAGCTGCCTATAAAAAAAACATTTGTGAGCAGATTCTGTTAACCCATCTTGCTCCAAGTAACACCCCTTCCTCTAGCAGCCACTCGCACAGAAAGGCATACTGTCAACGTTTGGTCAAAGATGGCCAAACTTCCTAACCACAGAAACCTCACATCAAAGCCCCTGCGTGGCAGCAAGCCCTCAGGTGCTCTCTGGGGGCTGGAGAGGGAGGAAGTCTCGGAGGGCGGTGGAAGAGATGGGTGGGTTGTGCTGGTGCAGGATGATGCTGAGCAAGGAGCACAGGAATGGTCTTCACCACCACAGCAGATCTGGTTAGGACCCCTGCCACTTCTAATGACTGCCCAGGAGCAGCTGGTTAGTGAGGGCAAACAGGAGGGAAAGCAGGTCTCGGTATCAAAAAAGATACTGTCCTTCCAAAATAGGAACCAAACCTCCGTTCACTATTTGAGCAGGGGCTATACAAGGGCAGTAATTGGTTGTGCTGGGGCTGTGATACCTGGCACAGACACCACGTGCACGATGGAGAAACCCACTCCAGAGGTCCCCAGACAGAATGCTGGATTGTGCTGTTCTGTTTGCTCACCTTCTTGTGGTTACGTTGCTGTGGTTTTGTTTGCTTGTTGTTTTTACTTCTCCCTACCTGGAGCTTTTTGGCTGCCTTAGTAGAACTGTCCTCTGCATCCATAAGCACCTGGCCAAGCTCTCCAACACAGAAGGACTAAGGGATGTATTAAGCAGTGAGGAAGCAGCAGCAATCTGCTATCTGATGTTTCTGATGAACTCAGCAACCTTCAGGAGATGAGGGGGATGTGAGCACTTGCTGACAAGACACTGATTCCTCCACCACCACCTGGAAAGCAGCCAGCCCCACCCCACCCAAAGGTAGGCCGTAACCATAACAGTGGGGCAGGCCTTGCTTGGCTTGCCTTGACCTCTCTGTACAAACCTGGTGATTTCACCACCCCCACCAAGCTTTCGAATATGCACAACTTTACCTCCTCAGCACAAGATGTGCTCTGCCCTATGGACTTGACAGATTTCTCCGGTGCCAAGTCTGGACACCACCATCCCTGTGCTTTCCAAGCAGCGGGAGCACTGGTGCGAGACCAGCAGCCTGTGCCACGCACGACCACATCCTGCCCTCAGGAGGCTGCCCGTGGCGTCCCTCCAGCAGTCACAGGCAGACGCCAACGTCTTGCACTGGCATCTCCTACGTGACATTAATTCCGATTCTACAAACCCATGACAGAGCTCGACATAGCCAGTTTCATCCCCTTCAGAAGCACTGAAGGGATTGGTTACAAAAAAAGAAAGAAAAAAAGAAAAAAGAGTCACCTGAAAGCATGCACGGAGCTGCTGCTGGGCACAGGCTGGGACACAGACACAGCGTGGGAACACGTCCAAAACTCCCTCCAGCATTCGTGTTGTTGCTCACAGAGATTCAGTAATGTCTCACAGCAGTTTTCCTGCCCGGGGCTTTCCGTTACTGTTACACTTAAACTGAACCCCGCTGCCAAGCACAGCGTCGGGACAGCTGACTGAAAAATGAGAGTTCAGTTGAATGTCAGGTGTGGGGGGGGAAAGTGTGAAAGCTCTCGCCGAAAAGCTGTGACATGCTTCAGACGCTTTTGTCTAAGAAAGAAAGAGGGCACTTCTGGGGAAGCGAAAATCAGGGTGGCTCACAATTGTTAGCCTGAGATGGGAGCATTCCTACGAGTCCTGAATGAGGGCCCAGAAACAGCTCTGGGTTACTCCGAGGGGATGAGCTGTCCGGGGCAGTGAGCGCTGGAGACAGCGTCTGACCCCAGGTACTCCTTGCCTTCGGTGAAGGTGCTAAGAGGCTGCAGCAGCTGCAGCCCTGTATCTCAGAAATGCTGGCAGTGATTTGCTGGTAGCTTTACCGATGTCAAAACTCTCATGCAGCTTCTGTCTGGTGACGTTTTCCTACCAGGATGGAGGAAAACCTTCATGCTGTTGCCTCTCTGGCCCTCAGCTTTCAATCCAGGCCTCCTGCCTCATGTTGGGTGGAAGTTTGGCACAGATATTTCACGCATAACTTTTATCAAACTCAAAAATTGCAACAACAAGTTTGTAGGTCTTTTGCCCTTGTGGGTAGCAGGCCCCAAAGTCACATGGTTTATCCCTTGCCGTGTATTAATGCATAAAAATGAGCTCAGGAACACCACATTTCCACCAAAGTCATGTTGCACCAACCAAGAACTGAAGGACCAGCCTTTCCCATCGGAGAGGCTCTGTATCACAGCTCCACCATGGAGACAGCACGTTTCAGGAGGGCTGGGCTCCAGCACGCACACTCCACGTGGGTTGCACAGCTCCTCCACCTTGCCAAAGCTATTTCATGACTTGCTTAAGTTAACATGTTTACACTTCTGCCTGTTACAAATATTATCTAACAATTTCTTCTGAGAATAGCCCTAGGGGGCGGAAGGAAGGGGACTGTACAACCTTATCTGGTTTCACAGCACAGAGGCACCAACGGGTGACTGCTCAGCAGCCATCACGGGCAGGGCAGCCTGGTCAGGATTGCTGCTGAAGATCAGGAGTGATCTTGGGGCAGGAAGGAAGGGATTCTTCTTTCACCTACAATTTTATGGTAAATCGGGTCACTATTACTTCCCCATGACTGTCCTGCCACAACAAGAAGCTGCCTATATGCCTTATATCACTGTCACAGAGGAAAGAACTGGGGGTACAGGACCCACGGGAATATCTAACCTCAGAAACTTCTGCACTAGCAATTACCCTTTCCAGAGAGCTTACCGTGCACAGCTTTGCTTTCTGTATGCCCGGCAATTACTTCTCAGAAGCTTTCCATCCTCAGGTGGCTCTGTCCCCAGCAAAACCAGCTCTCGGCAGGGTCACCCAGGCTGTCTGTCTGTCTGACACTGCCACCATACACGGCAGGCTGGGCTGGCCTGCCTGTGGATGGCCGCGCAGGATCCAGACTCTTGCCAAAACCACACGTCCTCCCCTGCCGAGGGGGATCCCCTCTCCAGAGGGTTCCCCTCCCCTGGACACAACCAGGGTGAGGAGGCAATGCAGGCTGCCAGAGCTGGAGGAAGCAGGGAAGGTGCCGTGCCCATGGGGCAGCCTTTCCCAGCCTGCCATTGCCTGCCCCAGGGTGCCCAGGGAGGAAAGTCAGACACAGCAAGAATTTCCATGAACACGAGGAAAACAGAGAGAAAGAAAGAAAATAATAATAAAACCAAGAAAACTAACCTACCTTCTGCCCATGGGAAAGGTGATCCACATGCATGGCAAGTTCTTGGGCATGCAGGGATGTGGCCACCAAACTGGAAGAAAAGTAGTATGCTTTAGAAGATGCACCAGCATTTCCACCAGGCTTTTGGACCCATCCTTTCTACATCCTGGGAAGTCTCCTCCCCATCCCCTCACCCTCCATTTAATTCTTTTCTGTAAATGACCCCAGAAACAGCTCAACCTTTCAGTACTCATTTCAGGGCATGTTCTGGTGGCCAGAACTGGTCACTGCTACTCGGAGTTATCCAGAGCAGTGTCAAGCATCCAGTCCCTGTGGGGGCCACACTTTCTTGCCCAGGACATTTTTTGACATGTTGAAGCTGCAGCAGAAAATGAGCCGATAGAAAGCAAAACACACACACAGCAAACCCAGAAACAAGAAGTACCCAACTGTTACCTGCCTTTGGCACTGACTCTCACACGCATTTCTTACCTAATGTAAAGCCTAGATGTAAAGGTCAGATTAGGCTTATTAAGAAAAGGAACACCACAGTCAGGGAGCTTTTAATGAGGCCTGACTGCTCTGTGAACCTGCTACCGCAGTTGTTAAATAAATACGGGCGGTGTGAGCATGCTGACAAACAGAATCATCACTGTGAATTTATGCCAGGACAGAAGTTAAAACACGTGGTCATTTGTTTTAAGCCGCAAACTTGCAAAGGGCTGAGCTGTGCGAGCCTTTTTTTTTTTTCTCAATTATTTATTTATTTTTACCAAGGTGTGTTCAAGGATCAGAGCAGCAGATGCCAGAGCTTTTCCTCGGGACTGTATTTACCCCTCTTGTTAAACATGTTTATAAACCATGCTGACACAAGCATTAGGGAGCCTTGGTTTCATGAAAATCCAGTGCTGTTCTCTAAAAGCAGCAATTAGTGCTGTTTCTGGTTAAATTTCACCCATCCCTCCCACATCAACACAGGTTCTTCACCGAGAGGGTGGTCACGCACTGGAACAGGCTCCCCAGGGATGTAATCACAGCACCAAGGCTGTCAGAGTTTAGGAAGTGTTTGGACTGTGCTCTTAGTCACATGGTCTGAGTTTTTGGGTAGACCTGTGTAGTGCCAGGAGTTGGATTCAATGATCCTTACGGGTCCCTTCCAACTCGGGATATTCTATGGTTCAGTGCTATGTTACAATACTGACTGGAGAATAAATATTATGAATGCAACCCTCAGTCTCCAAGTAAAAAGTAAAATAACACATCAGTCACCAAAGAGAGAAAATACTGCCTTTTTCTGTTTTTTTTCCCTGTGCTGTAGCAGACAAACAGTAGCAGTGTGACATGAGGATGTAAGGGGAACAGAAAGCAAGTAAGCATCTATGAGAGAGACAGTGATGGAGAAACAACAAGGGCTGTGGCACGGAAAAAGGGAAGGACAAAAAACCTCTACATAAACTCAGTTCCTGATGCATAAGATTTGCAAAACTAGAGAAATAAGGAGTTCCCCATGACTAATGTTTCTGAACAGAGGGTATAGGTAGTTTAATATACACCTTATTTCATATAAATTGCTTAATTTTCTGGAGCTCCTGATTCAAAAATGTTCTGCACGAGCCTGAAGGTCTAGTAAACATTCTCCAGCTGGAACTTCTGGACTTCAAGTAGGCTTTTTTTTTTTTTTTTTTTTTTTTTTTTTTACTTTGTTTTTGTTTGGCTGGTTTATTTTGTTTTCAATGCAGAGATTAATCACTGAATAGGTGATAAAGCTACCTTTACAAGTGCTTGAATGACCTGTGCTCCATTGTTTGGGTCTTTCAGGAACATCTGCTTCAGCCCCTGGTAGCCAGAGCTTTTTCCTTTGGCTCAGATTTAACTCCGATGCACAATATCAGTGATCTCTGTGAGTACAGAGGTCTTGTTTGTGGGCACCCAGAGAAAAAGTGTAAGTGCATGAACCCCCTGCCTCTCCTGCTGACTGTGAGGAAGAGGGTCTCAGGGGAATCAGGCTCTCACAGTACAGGTCACCTCCCCAGAGACTTTTCCAGTTTCTGAACACTGGTTTAAGAACAGCTTCTGAGCCCAGGAAAAGTCAGATTTGCTGGCACAGGAACTGTACTGCAAGGCTGGAAGAGAAAGCCATCCTTGCTGTGAAGGGCTGCAAGCCCACCAGATGCTTTTTCCAGCTTACTGGGGTCTGTGGTTGGTAGGTTTTCCTTCAATGAGCAAATGGAATCACTTTGTAGATAAAATTATTTTAAAAATTAAGAATCCAAACACACTATTGACATCCAGCTTTTGCAGCACAGACAGCACGTATTCTCCCTGATCTGCCAGAGCTTGGTGCAGCATCACACCAAGAGGCCAGCAGCAGCCAGCGCTCACCAGGTAGATCCTGCTGGGCTGGACACTGCTCTGAGTGGGAAACATCTGCACCCACCGGCAGCTGGCAAAAGCTAAAGATGTGCTCTGAAACATGAAAGGCCCAAGTTACAGTTATGCTACGGGGCTGCAAAGAGGGCGTCAAACCACTAGAGGGAAACCTGACCTCTCTCTGCAGCTGCCTCCGGCACACCGGACACGGGAAAGGCAGAGGTTGGCTTCGGAAAGCAGAAAAAGGAATTTGGAGACAAACTTCCACTCAGCCCAAAAGAGAGTCCCTGGGAATTTGCACTTTTACTCAGATGAGAGATGAGATTTGCACGTTTACTCAGAGATTTACTCTGAAATGCCATTTAGAGGCACTCATGCAGCTAACCCCATGATCGGTACTGAATGGATATATCTAACATCTCTGGAAGAGAAAAATAACTTTAAAACTTGCTCATTTCCTAA
The DNA here is from genome assembly GCF_963932015.1 of Anas acuta. Taxonomy (NCBI): domain Eukaryota; kingdom Metazoa; phylum Chordata; class Aves; order Anseriformes; family Anatidae; genus Anas; species Anas acuta. The sequence continues at coordinate 18,306,915 of NC_088987.1, forward strand.
ATGGTGTTTTTAGACAGTTTCTCCCCTCCCACAGCTGTTAGCGTGGGTGACTTGGAAGACTTTGGCTCACCGCAAAGCAACTGGATTTGGGGAAAGAAAGAAACCGAATTTGGGGTTAAATGAAAGGAAGGGGTAAGGGAAATGTGTGTGAGAGACAAATTATCCATAAGCTTCAGTTTTGATGCATGAAACATTCAGGTCCTCTGAAATGCTTTGTGCTCTTACTCTGCTCGCTTCCATGAGGGACAGGGTGGGCAGCAGGGAGTACCCTTAAACAAGAAATACCATTTCTCAGAAGAATTCCCATCCTTTTCCTGAATGCTGCTCTAAACAGAAAATTCTCACAGGCATGTTTCTACTGCAGTGATAAGGATGTGTTTGCTGGCTTCTGGAGAAGCTTTGTCTGCAATAGCAAACATTCTGCATGCAGGAAAACAAAACAAAACAACAAAAACAAACAAACAAACAAAAAAACACTGAAATGGTATTGGGAAGGCCTGGTGTGTCACTGATGCGATGCACCTGGCCTTCAGCTAGTGCCCATGCGAGCAGCAGCACGGCCAGCTGCTGAGGGCTGTGGCCACCAGGCCCCGTGTCCTGCCAGACCCAGGTACCTTCAGCCACTTCGAGTCCATCGAACCACAAAAACATACAGCCGCCCAGGCACTCTGTGACAAGTGACTTCACAAGGATGAACCACACGTTGTTTGAGTGCCATTTCCATGGAGCTGCTGTGTTTCCATGCAGCAGCTCTCACGTTTGCAAGCCAGCTCTGGCCAGCCTCACCTGCTGCCCCTTTCTCCTCACAAACACCTGCCCAGCCCTAGGTCTTACCCTGGTATTCCCACCCTGTAACGAATGTCACTCAGTTATCAACACCTAGATTAATAAATAAATAAATATATAAAATGTATAATGTGCAGGCAAAGCCTGTGTGTGAAAATAAGCAAATGACACTCGGACTCCACTGCTGTCTCCTTCCCAAAGATGTCTGCAGTGACAGGAGCCAGCGTGTGCACCACTGCTGTAGCAGTGCAGCCGCTGTGGATCTGGGTGGAGCAGTTGCCCTCGCCACAGGGCCGGAGGCTTATCTTCAGCACGAGGCTAAAAATAATAACTTCTGCTTCGCCTGTCTGAAGTGGGTCACTTTCACATCGTGCCAGCAAAGAGGCATTGGAAAGAAAACGGTGTGGTTAATAGAGCTCTGGCAAGGCTGGACGAGCTTGCCCTAGCTGCTACCGCACGTTTTTAAATGGGTGAGGGGAGATATGAAGAAATGCCTTTTTCTCTTTAAGTTTCTGTGCTATTTTCCTTGTCTTTCTTTTTATGTTTCTTCCCTTGTGTTGCCAAAGTTGTTGTTTTTATTTTTTTTACAGTCACATGTCCACACACACACACAAACCTTCCTTCCAACAACTGCCTCTCCCCCCCGCACATGACAGACTGCTGTGCTGCTGCCTCAGCTTCCCCTTGCTTGCAGGCAGTAACACTGGCTTTGCCTGACTCTTTCTAGGCAAGCTATAGCCACAAAAACTGCCCTCTCCCACAGCAGACAGTTCAATCGCACAGAGGAATTACAGACAGCGAAACCACAGCAGGTGTCTGCCTGCGCCTGGGTTTCACAGAGGTGTCCCGGCCACAAAGGGGAATTTCGAAGTACCCGTCTGCCATAGAGCTCATGCCTACCACACATCCTCATTTGGTCTAGATCAGGGGGTTGATGCGATGATGCTGTTCAAATACTAAGAAAATGCTAGATGAAGTGATAACAGTTAAAAACAACACTTTGGCCATCATTAATTTGCTCACAGCGGAGGCAGCAGAACAGGGCAAACTGTTAAAATTCATTCAAATTCAGTACGACAGAGGAGAATCACAGTGTTTATCCTAAGTGGTTCTCCTAAATTTCACTGTTCAAATTTACGTGTTTCTCTTCCTGTTAAGCAGGTACCTTTGTTTGCAGCTATTGACTAGATTATTATCCATGCTAGACGAAATACGGACAAACCAGGGAAGAGTCAACGATAAGGAGCAAACCTCAGATTTGCCATCTATACCTACAGTAGCTGCATGGTATTTCTACCCTTACCTTCTACAGCAGTCGTGCTTTTCACAGTAAAATAATATACTTACAGGTGTTTAAACAGCAATTAAATAATACAAAATGATATCGAAGGACTGTTCATTCAATTCACTGTTGGAATTATATGATCTTTAAGGTCCCTTCCAATCCAAACCATTCTATGATTATCTTTTTTTTTTTTTTTTTTTAAACCAGAAAAAGCTCCATGCACTGGATATTACCTTTTCTTTTTAACCAGGCAGAATTAGCAGTGAAAGCTTGAGCTAATACCCTGAAACCAGCTCTTTAAAATTATAACATAAAAATAAGATACAGGCTCCTTTACCTCAATTTCCAGTCAGTAGCTCAGAAAGGACTGCTTCAGTGGAGTGCACCTTCATCCACAGACAACACATGGCAAAGATGTATCTGAAGAAAACTGACATTAATTCATTGCCACAGCCTTCTTCCCCCCCCCTCCCTCCCCTTTATTTTTTCTTTTTTTGTAGACCTCTGATACTGTGTTTCTTTTTATAAAGTATATTGTGGGGAGGAACTGACTGCTGACTTCCAGTCAGCTGTAGCCAAGGCTCAGATGAGGGAGCAAATCAGTGCTAAATTATAAATTATTGCAGTATAAAGTAAACCAGCAATGACATCATCTGGTACAAGCCCATTGCCAACTTGCAGAAAATAAGGAGGACTCATACCAAGGTAAGAGTTGATGCTGCTCTGGGATTACATTGATTTCCATTCAGTGTCTAATAGTTAGGGTCTTCTCTGCACCCCTCAGTGTACAGCTGTCACATTACACAGGGAAATATCTCTAATTCAACCCAGTCTTTTGTCTCATTCTCATGTTATAATGAACAGAAGTTTGTCTAACCCACTCTCACTAACACCTCACAGAAGATGTAGAAGTGGTGTTTCTACTGATCAGCTATCTTCAGCTGAAAGGGTTTATTTTAATTTCTAAGCAGACTATTTCCAGCTGCAGTATAAAGCCAATATTTCTTTTCCCATCTGCAGTGGATGTAGCAAACTGTTTATTCCCTTCATCTTAATAGCTGCCATTTATCTATTTGAAGATCTATTTATGCCCTCCACACCTCAACATTTGTACTGTAAGTACCCCCAGCTACGTCTGCATTTCAGGGGTAACTCACTGTATTTGCTCCTGTTTTTCAGAGTTTCTCCTGAATTGGGCTGCTTTTTCTTTTTTCTCTCTCTCTTTTTTTTTTTTTTTGGTGTGAGAGTGACCCAAGACTGAATACAGTTCTCTAAAACCTTCAAAAACTATATATTCCATAATCATGTGGATTTTTTTTTCTACATAACCTTCCATTTCATTTCCAGTCATACTCAATTTCCAAGATACTCAAAGTCCCAGATCATATGTGTAAAACTATGCATACATCTTTATGCTCCATTATGTTCTGGCTTTCCCAAACCATTTATCCAACTTGTCAACACCATTTGAAATATTTATATTCGGAAGCTGCAAACAGAGAAAGTCATTTTTGTAACACATAACAACATAAGGAAACACTGTTATAATACAGTATGCTCATACGTTCATTAACTACATCCATTTATTTTGCAGTATTATGAATTATCCTAGCCCCTATTAGTAGACAGACTACATAAAAATCTGAACATACTACCGCTTTTTCACATATTCGTTACATTTGTTCTTTTATGCACTGATTTCTTGACCGCAAGCTCTCAGAGATGTGTGAGAGGCAGGGGAAGGGTAAAGCCCCTTCCCACAGGTGGCAAAAGCTCAGCGTTTCTACCTGCCACTGCATGGGATCAGAGAGACACAGCAGATGCTGTACCACGATTTGTGCAAACACAAGCAATACCGCTGCCCTTTTCATACCAAAGCTGGGAGGCAACAGAGTTTGGTGTTAAATTAACTTCAGTTTAAAATGTGTGCGTTGAACAATGGGGAATGACAAGCCTCACAGAGGTACAGTGTATTGGCACAACTGGGCACCCCAGGACCTCTCAGGTGGCTCCCATTTCACCAGGAAAACTCCGTCAAGGCCAAAGTGATGACCAAATTGTGTTCTTGTCTTTAATTAGTTTTTAACTAATTTAACTGATTAACTAATTTTAGCTGATTAACAAGTCCCCTGTGCCAAAACTGCCCTCTGCAGCTTTGTTCCATAGGAGCAGAGGGTCTAGCCCTGAGCTGTGTCCGGACTCCAGCTGGCTGCAAGCCGCCCGTCTCACTTGCTGCAGGCATCTCAGGGAAGCCCTGCTCCTTCAAGCCAGGAGATGACTCTCAGGTTGTTTTCTGGGGTGCAAAGGCTTGTTGTGCTTGGCATCAGTGTCGAGGAGTACTGCAGATTTAAGGTGGAGTTGGAGAAATATCTGCATATCTGCCCAGTTGCCACTGCATATCTGGGTGCTGCAAAACAAATCTAGTTGCAGGTTTAGACTCAGTGAAACGGTTTGCAAAGGAACATCTTCCTCTCAGCTAGAAAAGTGAATTCCAGCATCACATCAGCAATGCTGGAGATTGCATTTTCCAGCTGTCTGACTTGCCTTGACTACACTGGTGGCTGATGAGTGCTGGTCCATCAAGCACCACCCTACGAATCTGAAGACCCGTTTACCCAAGACCACAATATATCACTCATGGTGCATTTATGCAAACCCCTGGGGTCAGCAAGGAATCCAAAAGCACAAGACTTCAAGGCAGCAATACTATTACATTCTTGGCCTATCTTCACAAGTTTCTTGGTCACCTCAGAACAACCACCCTGGTCTTAGCAATCCTCCTACGGGAAAGACCAGCAGGCAAGCTGGATCACCGTGGGCTTCAGATAGTTGCTGGGTCTTTCAGAGACCGCCCATCAGACCCGCAGCTGATCGTGTTCACAGAAATTCAAATGTTGTCATCTCAAGTGAATATTTTAGTCAGCTGGTGAAATTACTTGCCTTTTTTTTTTTTTTTTTTCTCTTAGCTTTGCACTCTTTTCAGAAAAAACAAAAAAGTCTGAATGTGTGATAGTTTCTGCCATTCTATCACTGGATAATTTGAGAAGCTCTCTTCATTTGTTTGAGGTTTTTCACTTTCCTGCAAATTACCTTCTTGGTCCCCTTCATGTTATGAGGCTTTTATACACAGGCTATTTATAGGAATGCAACTGTGCTAAAGGGAACAGACATTTTCAGAATTTCAAATAAATCTCTAGCACTCGGTTTGCAGCAGAAAGCTGGAAGGTGATCATGGTAAGTGGCATGATTATACTCAAATGAAGTGCAGTTTTACTTCTGAAGCCATTTGTTCGCACTAACTTGTGTGTAAAACACTTGTCAGTGGCAGGCAGCCAGAACAAAGACAGCATATCAACTCAGTTACACTAACGTTACAAATCAGAAGGAGATAAGTATCTAGCTCCCCTGAGACCAAGCCCCACCAGTTATATTTTACATACTACTCATGCGTCTGATAGCAAGGACAGATAGCTAGTTGCATATGGAAAAGAAGAAATGAGCTACAGCTTACTGAAGTTACCTCCATTGCTGTCCTCTTCAGATCCTAGATTCAAGGAAAGTCAGATCTTTTCAGAGTGAAACCCCTTCCGTGCTGGAATAAATGAGGAAATGTGCTCTGTTGCCCTTTTCATGGGAGAACAGATACGTGTTTTCCCAAAGAGCCATTTTTTTTCCAGAAATTCCTCTATCAAAGACCAGCAAGTTTATTAAAGAACGGTGAAGTCGGGCAGATGAGGTGATGAGATCAATATAAGGTCCATAGAGTAAATGTGCATGCAACCTGCGTGCACAATACAATTACTACCACTAGTAAGTAATTACAGCATTGATACACACACACACACGCACACATACATATAATGCTGTGTGTGTAAATATACATCTGTGGAGAAAAGGAGAACCACACAAAGAAAAAGTCAAGTCCCACCGTGATGACTCTTGTCCAGCTTATAGACATAAACTACCCCAAGATGGCACTGTTGGGTACTGTTTCTGCTACCAACACAGGCAACCACCCAAAACTACTTGTCTTTCAAGTAAATGCAGGAAACCCTGTAAGCATTTTCTTAAACTTTCTTCTTTTTTTCATGTCTGACTAGCTCTTCATAGACACTTTCTGTTTCTCAGCAGCACTCCCTGCATCTCCACGTTAAGTAACTCAGTGATTAAAGCCAGAACTCTGCCGGAGAGATCACAGAACAACGATGCAGCTCTCAGATCGACTATGGCAACAGCAAGGTTGACATTTTCTTTCTCATACCCGTAAATCTCAGTGACAAGTGGAGACGACACAGAGTGGAGAGTCTGCACTGACAAATGCAGCCTGACAGTGCACTCTGGTTGCAACAAAGCAATTTGTGCAGAAGCTTCAAGAAAAGAACCAAGCTAAGCCAACATGTTAGCCATGGGCACACTGATTGCCATTGTCTGGATGAGGCAATACCAGTATAAAAAACAAGACCCAGCTCACGTCTCAAACACCCTTGTCCCTGGGATAGTGTCATTCGCTTTAGCTATACTGCAAGGTGCCAGAACAGGTCTCCCTTCACTGCAGTCCTTTAAGGCATGCTCAGTCCGACATCAGAGCACAGTTTAACACACACAGGTCTGAAAACAATAAAAGTGCAGTGGCAACTTGGCAACACATACGTTAAAATGGGAAATATCCTGAATGCAAAGATGACACATTAATGAAATATTTTGTATCATTTCGTTTTATTTTTTTCTCCCACAGAGTGCCAGAATAATTGTCACTTAAGACCCACTGAGTTTTTGGAGAAAATAATTTATCTCTTATTTACTGCCTGTTTCTTTCATAGGCATTTTTGCCCATCAAGCAAGCAGCAGATGAACACACGAGGTGTGCTGTGTGGAGTGCCACCTGCTCCGTTCTCTTGTAGCTGAGGAATTTCACATGTTCACAGGGCAGTGACAAGGCAGGATGGGAACGCTGTAAGCAAACGTGCTCAGGGGCAATAGGTTTTGATGCTTCCACCTAGTTACACACCTTGCAACGACTTGGAAAATGAGTTGGGGGTTTTGAGATGATAGAGGCTGCAAGCTGTGGCTTCACATTTGGACTTGCTCCATCAGCAGCTTTAGACCTTCACAAACCTGATACAGTGACCAAATTGCCTTAAACAGAGTACAACAACAGAGACATTTATAACACGGAATAATATTTTAAATGTAATGGAGGCAACATATTCTGCAATGATCTAAATGCATTTTGATGCAGATATTTTGAGTGATGATCTTCAAAGTATAATAATATCTATTTAATCTAGTGCTCTTTTGCTGAAATCAGCCAGCTAGTTCCTTTCAGTGGCATTGCCTCAGAAGGAAAGAGATAACCATCCATTTTCTAGCTATAAAGTATTTTAGACTTTCATGTCACACAGGTACAAGGCAGATGAAAGAGCTCCTATTAAATAGTTCTGCATTACTTTAGTGACAGGTTTCCTGGATTACTGTTAGAAGAATGGTATTTTTGGCTTCTGTTTCCTCCGCTTGCTATTCAGGTTGAAGCCATAAGGCTTCTTCAACCAAGTGATAACAAAGAACAATGCTAATTTTCATGTTCATGCTCTTGAATGCCTGAGATGGGTCCCAATCTGCTGTGTCATCACTGCTAAGAGATCAGTATCAGTTCTATTAGTCACAAACTTGATCTCTCATGCTCTCATACATCCCTTTCAGTCTGGACAAGGGAGGTGGTAAACAGTGCGAATGGCACACACACGCAAACACACACACTTTGCAGTGCTGCTGAGATAACAGCAATTAATCATGCCTTGGCCCAGGACTTTCATTAGGTCCCGCTCTTCTACAGCACTGAGTGATTCTGGTGGTTGGTGCTTTTGAAAACATGAGAACAATATCTGAGGCACTAAAAGAAGCACTTGACTCTCCGCCCCCTCCAGACTTGAGGTGAACCCAGTGAGAGGAGAGGGGGATCCGAGCCAACTTCAAGCAGCAATGCTCCTGCCCCTTTCCATCGAATACTGCAAAACCTGATACCACAACTTTAACCCTGTCCTTGAGCTGTAGCTTGCTGGCAATAAACATTTTGATACTTCTAGGATGGTGAAGCACAAAATGCCCAAGTGGAACCCTTGAAAAAAAAAATCATAAATGTAAAGATAGCAACCTTCACTACACCTGCAATCACCCAGGGCACATCTCCATTCTGAGAAATGTTGCTTTTCAGCCAACCTGTAATTTTCATTTGACTCTAATCCATTGCAGTTACAGACTTGGGTGTCGAGGGCTTCAGGTCTTGAAATGCTACTCTGTGTGCTGAGGAGATATGGATAAGGTAAAGTTACAGAAAACAGAAAAAATGCAGTTTCCATACAAGTCAGCACTTTTTCAGTCCAAGCCATTCAACAGAAATAGGTATTTCAGGAAGTCATAGCACAGAGTGCATAAACCCTGCAGACAAGGTAGCTCCTACCCTTTCATGTGAGGCCCTCTGCTTGAAGGTACAGGAATGACTGTGCAAGGCAGGAGCGTGTAGCATAGCTGCTGCTGCTTTCCTTCACTGGCAACCCTCTGTGCCTGACTGTAGCAATGGTTGTTGACGTCCACCAGGTGATATTCCAGTCAACAGTGGAAATAATAACAACGGAAATGCAATATGATTTGTTATGTGTTTCATTACTAAATGCAATGCAAGGGATGAGAAGAAAATGGTTCCTTAGGTTCTTTAAGGAAAAAAAAAAAATCTATACCCCATTTATCAGAATATTGTGTTATATGATATAGACTAGTGAACATAGCATGACTCTCTGATCTGATCAATCTCTGAGTGAGGAATAAGAATAATGTCTAATAACCACATACTGCCAGTCAGGAGAAGTATCCTATTTCACTGTAGTATGACATTATAGCCCATGGGAGCCTGAATGCTGAGGTTTGTTAAGGAGCTGTGTGGTGTATCTTCTAACTATTAGCTGCCTTTTTTTTTTTTTTTTTTTCTACTGGATGATTGTGAAATTAGCCATCCGCTTCCTTTGAAACCCCAGTTTTGCATGCACCTACCATTTCCTCTGGTAGTGCCACTGTTCACTGCTGGTGAATCTCGCTGGAGCAGACTGCAAAGCACATTTTTACAGGAAGCTCTGTGTTTATTTTTACACAATTTCACTAAAGCCAAGCTCGCAGCTTGGCTGGCTACCCCTGGCTATGAACACCCAAGAAAAGTTATAGCTTACTGGTATGTCCACAACCAGAAGTGTTTTAGACAGGTGCAAGTTGCTCTGTCCCTCAGCTGTGGACTGTGGGCCTTTAAAGTTATAAGGAAGATGCTATCCTGTGTGCTTAGTGTCCTGTTGGTGAATTTCTGTATCAGATACAGCTGAAGATATTATTTTTACCTCAAAAATATTACTCCTGTAGTTCTGTTCAGCCAACCATTCCAGTATGCGCCTGACAGCTCACCAGGTTGACTAGTTCCTTTCCTTTCAAGATGCAATACTTCCGTTGTAAGGTTTCTTAAATGAAGTCAGGAACGAATCTATACTAGTAGCTGGCCAGCTTTGAGAACAACCACATCTGTTGCTGTCAAAAGCCGCTGTCTCATCTTGCAGAGGCTGGAAGTGGCTGCTCCCCATAAAAGAACAGTTGCCAGGCTTCCTGATTTCCAGTTTTTCAGTTTCCTGTACTTGCTGCAGAAAAGTGGCCACATGAGGCCACATAACCTCCATCTAAAGTTCCCAACAGTGCAATTAAGATAACTTACTGTGAGACAGACTTTGAATGATTATCAAGCTCAGAGAAAGAGTGATGAGCACTAGTGTGAAGCAAAAGGCCTCCAGATAAAGAAAACACTGTGTTCCAATCCAAATAAAAAGAACAGTTTCTAGGTCGCTATGGAAAATTGATTTTGTTCCTTAATTTACCTGTTCTTTAGAGAGAAGAAACATCAAGGTATATCTTCTGGGTAGGAGACAGCATCACTGGCTCTTTGGGTAGTCCTCCTTTCCGTGAGTGTGCTGATTAGCTGGAGTTAGAACATCTCAGCATTTTGTGGTAACAAGAAGCTGTGGTAGCCTGTCCAGAACAAGACAACTTGTTAGCTTAGCTCAGTTTGTCCGTCCAGTTTTTGAAACCTTTAAAAACACACCGAAATATCAGACACCAGTCACAGCACAATACTGAACGTGACTTTGGGGTAGACTTAGACTCAGGTCTGGGCTGATGAGACTTCTATTTCTTCACAAGGATGAAGGAAGTTTTCCACTCACCTCCTAGCTCTTCAATGAGCAACGTCTCTTCCAGAGTCTTTTTGTTTTATAGAATCTATCTGTAACTCTATGTTTTATAGCTGCCTGGGAGAACAGAAAGTCACACTTGCCTTTGGAGTGGCACAGAAACACATCAGACCCCACCTTTGAAATTTGATTAATTTGCACTCTAGCATACTAATTCTAGATCTGAAACCCAGCTCAATCCATTCTGGCCATTAAATACAAGCAAACATGTATTTTAGACATTTATGAAAGCAGAACTGCAAAGCTGTTTTGATATATTTTCCATTAAAAAAGAAGAGCAGAATTCAAGCTGCTGTAATGCAAACGTATGTGGTTTTGCACTGTATGAACAAGTTTCCTCTGAAACAGTCTTTGATTCCTTGAAAATGACAGGTACTGCCTGGCTTAGCAAGAGCAGCACTTGCACCTAGAGAAACATGGAGAAAACTCATCAGTTTCTACAAAGAAAAAAAAAAAACAACAAAAAAACAAACAAACAAAACAAAACAAAAAACAACTTATTTTTGCCATATAAGTTGTTTGCTCATATACTTCCCTTTTAGTTATGCAGACTTTTCTTTAGGTTCTTCTTTTTCCCACCAACCACTATTTGTTTGCTAGCTGAAAGGCAACAATGGCAAAATAAGCTTGACAAGACCGTTGTCTCTAGGCAGGACGAGCAATATACCTCTACCACATTTATGCGGTTAATTTAAAAAAAAAAAAAAAAAAAAGAATTGAAACAAACAATACCCTCCCATCTCCTTTCCATCAAAAACCTCAGAGCCCTGTAGCTGCCTGGGTCTCTGGAATTCAGCATTTAGTAAGCAGGAGGGCTGTGTGATAAAGGCACTTGGAACACAAAGGGCTCACAGAAATATTCCCTGCTGAGCATGTTCATCTACCACACCTGTTGGGAAAAATTACAAAAGCAGCCACCAAAGAGAAGGGGAAATGGGCTCTAATTTCTTAGCTGATAATCTGTCCGCAGGTGTGGGAGTGAGTCATTCACAACTTGCCCTCATTAAACATGCTCTAGATTAAAGCTGTCCTAATTCAAAACAGTCAAGAGCCAGTCTGCAAAAGCATAACTTATCTGCCTACCACCAAATTAATTGCTTACATACAAGCAATGAAGCCACACATATCACAAGCAAACTGCCAGCTTAGCAAACGTGTGGTTGATGTGTGCAGAGATGCTGATTTTTTAGCTCTGCTTCTTTACGTGACGCCAAATGGGAAGTTCATAGAGCCATGAGGAATGAACCCAGTCCTGGGAGTGAAGGCAGCACTGAGTATAAAAGTGCATTTTTAATATTGAGTTGCACTCAGATTTCTTTTCATGCTTTCAGACTCATCACAAGCTGTTGCTGAGACTCACAGCTACCCCAGAGCTCTGAGAAGACAGAAGTAGTAAAGCCCTTCAGACCTTCCAGTTCTATAACCCATTTCCCAAATGGTATGAATCATGCTGGCTTCGTTTCCTCTGCCACGTGATTTTGTTACAAGGTTAACCCAAGCTTTGTTTGAGTTCTACTTTTTTTTGGAGAAAAAACTCTTTTTTTTAGAAAAAGAGTGTTAAGAAATTCCTTTTTTTTTTTTTTTTTTCCTCTCTCCAAGTCTTGTGGTACAAATGCTAGTGCTACTATTCCTGTGGGAAGAACAGAGCTTTCCTATAAAGATTAAATTACCTCCAAAGCTAGGTGGCAATTTGAAAAATGTCACCTAGAGCTACTTAGAGCTATTTTTTTTTCCTATATTTGCTGGCTCAACAAAGGATTGCAATGTGTAAGGTAAATGAGCAGCCCGTTTTTATCACAACTCAGAAGAGTGGCTCTCAGCAATACCAGGTGAGTTTCACACTCCAACCACAGGAGGTCCAGAAGGAGACTACCTGCACTCATACATTTGAAACGTCCATATGACATATATATAATTCCATACTTAGTGGGTCAGTTTTATTGTGTGAAGATAGAGTTATTATTTCAGAGAATGTCACTTTGTCATTGAACAACAGTAATTTTTTATTTCGAATAAGTTATTTCACTTTATGTAACCATGAACAGCCATTTGACACCAGTCCCCCCCAAAGCACATTTGGCCAGGAGTTGAGACCAGCAGCTTTGTGTCCTTTGCAGTGCTCCACCCTTGTGCATCACCTCCTGAAAGCAGCAATGGATTAACACTCCCATATTGCTGCTGTTCACTCTTTGCAAACACAATTACCTCTCCCCACAGCAGAAGAAGATCTTCAGGCTCCATTAGGAAAGTGCTGCTGGTGGAAAAGCCTGGGAAGCTCCATGTGTCCTGTGGGCTCAAGAGGCAGCACATTTCAGGAAAAATGTGTCCTGTCCACTGTATGACTCACATATAAGTCACTAGTTTAGTACTCTGTATACCTCACTCCTCTTGCCAACAAACATATATTTGTCAACTCCCAACTATGAATGAAACACCAGAATTGGCTAAAACTAGCACAGGCCCTTTAAATAGTTTAACAGCTGCACGTGTGTAAGTAGCTGAATCTTTCACAATCATCTGAGTACAGAACTACTGATCTCCACTATGCAAATTGAAGCTGGGGGAAGAAGCCCTATTTCTATGACAGTCTTCCCTGCAACTTGTCATTCCATGTCTCCTCCAGCACAAGAAACAATCTTCAGTTCAGAGGTTGCCACCGCAAACCCATAAAAGCTCTCAGCTGCTTGACACCAGATAAAGGCTACTCCGAAACCAAATCTGGCTTCAGAGACAAACTGCCCACACACACCCACATATGGCCCAGTGACTGGAAACAGTTGAGGAGTAAAACCTCTAAATTCTCTCACCTTTGCTTGTCTGTATGAAGAAACACAGGGCAGTGTGTTTTGAAATAGGAAAAAAAAAAAAAAAAAGAGAAGAAAAGAAGGATGTGGTTATGCCATCTACGGAGCCTCTGGGTATGGTCTATAAGCAGATGCTGTCATGCTCTGTACAACAACCTGGACTGAAGCAATGCTGCTGATCTCCTTGCCAGGGTTCAGGTAAAATAATTCATATTTTAATTTATAGCAGTAATCAAATAGTAGCATAGACTGTAGAGCACTATTTTTAAGCTAGTCTGATAAGTATTTATTATAAAGATCAAAAGTTAAGATCAAATGTAGTGTTATTTGTCTTAGAGCAGAAAGAAAGAATTTTAGTTTTACTGATAAGCATTAGTATGTTCTGTTGCAATCAAAATCTTAGTATAAAATGGTAAGAAATTACCCAGCTACAGATGAAATATATAGCAGATGTGGGACCGACTACTTTTTATCGCACCCAGCCATCTTAGTCTTCTACTGAGCAACCATAAAAGAGTAATTTATATCATAGCAGTGACATTACTTGGTTTGAATTGATTAGAAGGGTAATTATGGTAAATACTGTAAAAGTCCCTGCTTGAAGCTGTGACCTGATTTTTCCTCATTCCTCTTTTGTATTGTAGCCAGATTAAAAATGATTGGTTTGCTGTGTTCTGTCATACGATTAACATTTCCTTATTATTAAAGCTACACCTACACTTAGAGCAAGTTATAGATTTTATGATGAGGATATTCCTGCCAGTGAAGCTCTCCAGGATAACCATATACTTAATCTATCATTCCCAACCTGTACTAACATCGAGATTTGTGGGAATCACAGGCTAGAGCGAGATGAACTCAAATCTGAGCTGCAAAAAGAAAACAACTCATGCAGCCCGCTGCGTGGCTCAAAATCAGCAAAGCTGATACTATAAAATCTTGGTATTCCATTTCCTAGGTCAGTACATCTGCTGCTAGCTTAACCACTAGCTTCTGCTCATTGGTAAACCATTAATTTTTAACTAGTCTGTAAGAAGTGCAAAATCCTCACTCGATAGGAAGAATCGAGAACAAACGGCGCAGTGACGGCACCGGGTCTGCACCAGCTAACACTGCCTTCCTTTAGCAGTGCTAAGCACACGCTCTACTCTAACATTATCTTTTGACATCTAGAAGCTGTCTGAAACAATCCTAGAGCTGCAGGCAATTTCTTCAGGAAGCTCTTGGAGGACAGAGGAGTTTTCTTCAGAAGACTGGGAAAGAGCAAACACGCTGCCTGTCTCTTAAGAAGGTGGAAAAGGAGAAGTTGGGAAATGGTAGATCACTGAGGGTGCCTTCAGTATTTGGAAAAATATTTGTATCACCCACTGAAGAATCTGTTGCAAGCACCCAGAAGACAACTCAGCAGTAAGTATCGATTCACACAGATTTGTCTGAGAATAACTGAAACTGAAGTACTTTGACTTTCTTCTATCACAGACAGACAGCACTGGGGAACAGTGTGGGAGGGGGAAGCAGGCTTCAAACACTATCTCTAAAGAAATTCTCACAAGCAGATGAAGGGAACATGATCTGTATGAAACTTCTACAAAATGAGTAAGCAACATGGTGGTACCCACTGAGGACTACTAATCAGTCTGTTGTACAGGAAAGATGTGTGAAGTACAGTCCAGTATCTTTCAGCTTCAGTATTTTTGTTAATAATTTGGCCAATATGATAAAGATGATGCTCATTAAATGACTGCAAGGTGTCAATGAAAATAATCATTCAGATAACCTTGGGCAGATGTATGACTTCACGGGGATAGTTTTCAAACGATTCTCTTGGCTTACTCATAACATGAAATTTGAGTACAAGGTTAAAAATATCAAGCTTTTGAGAATCAGGAACTCCAGGTAGATACTTGAAATTACCACTTTAAAGGCTGGATAACATCTTCCTGAAACTAACCATTTTCAAGAGCAACGCTATCTATAATTTTGTACTAATGAATTCTACAGAAAAAGCATTTGGTGAGACAGAAACTTGGTGGCAGCAGAATCAAAACTCATACTTTTAAGAGACACCACGAACAATTTTCTGGTATATTTATGTAGCACATGAAGTGTTGGATCAACAGGTGTTGTCACTCCCCCAAAATGTTTCATGTCATCAGACTTTTCCCCAGCTAAATGGGTTCTTCAGCTCACAGGGCGCACATGCTCACACAACAGCATGACACCCCTATCTCCTCTTACCTGTTACTCCTACCTATCTCCTCTTACTCCTATCTTACCTGTTCTGGCCCCAGGTGACAGCAGCCTCTCTCTGACATTCCCTTGTATATATGGCATCGACACATCTCCACCTTTAGCGGAGTTGTCTCACTTCTCATGTACCACGATCACAAGATTTTCTGAGTAGCTGCCTCAAAGGGATTGACTCAATCTCAGACTAACAAATCAAGGTTTTCTTTTTGTTTTCATTTCATTCATAAATTCACTGCTAACGATCATATTTCCTTTTGCCATTTCCTACGGTCAGAGGAAAGCTGCTGTTTCCTCAGGTCCCTGGAGGTGCCAGCTGGATCTGGCCCCATAACCAACAGCACCTCCCTGCTTCATCCTGCCCACAGGTCATGCTCGTGCCTGCAGTGGGTTCACCAGGGGAGACACTGCCAAGTATTAACATGCCTGAATTTGTGCATCTCCCTAGTAACTCTCACTTGCCTCCCCGTAGTCCTCACCAGCCTTCTAGCAACCATTTCATCACAAAGTTAGCTGCCCTTGTTCAAAGCATCCCCAGTTTTTCTATTGCTATAGTTATTTCTAGTGCACTTCTCTGAAGTGTGAGTACCCTCAACTTTTAGCCTTGTCCACGTCTGAAAAAGCAGACTCTTCATCAAAGAAGTTAATTGTCTGGCAAGATCTGTCCAAACCTTATTTAGTTTACCATGTTTTCAGTTATTTTATGTATTTATTTATAAATCTGTAAAAAGCTTTGACTTATAGAACGGCTTTAACAGGTTTGCCCCGATTTCCTTCAAACAGATAGGCTAGACTGATCTTTTTCCAGATACAACAATAATATACTCCATAACTCCTGGGTTGGAAGTTCAGCTTTGTGTGCCAGTTCTTTCAGTAGTTTGAGCTGGAAATAATCTTATTTCCACAACATAAACATGTTAAACTCTGAATACATTCTCTGTTCACATACAGAGATATTTCCAGATTATCCATTTCAGATATTTCCATTATGCCCCACTGACTGCTGTAAACCACCCCACCTCTGAACTCCAGCACGATATCAACATCTGCATGAAAAGCAGAGGTATAAGATTTGGCAAAGCCCACGGACATTTCCTCGGTTAGTATTTAGCTGATTTTCTTGCTCTCTATTTCACTCTCTTTGTATTTCAGACATGTAAACAAAAATTCTCTCAACAACTGTTTTTTGCTTTCTTTAGAAAAATCCAGCATAATTTGGAAGTGCTTGTCAGCTACCCATCACTTTCTGCCCTCCAAAGAGAGAATCCTTTCTTGATCAAGTTCATCTTATAAACTTCTTACTTCTAAAATTTCTTTTAAGCTACTTGGTTAGCTGAGCTGGACTGGAAACCTTAACTTCCAATTTTTTGTCCTTCATTTAGAATTATTTGTGATTCTATTAAAGAGATTATGAAAAAGATATTTAGAGCATAGTTTGTTAAAGCATATGTATATTTTTTAAGAATGATAATACTTACTCCACACAAATTATACTTTTTAAAGAAGTATTACTAAGATGCAATGCCTTTCATTTGCTAATTTTTGCCTTTCATTTGCTAATTTTGCCAGATTATCTGAAATCATCGACTACAAATTAAAATACTTGTAAACCCCCAAATTGACCAATGCTGAAAGTTAAACACAAGCTAGAACATGTGCTTACTCAATTCGTACCTAGACAAAAAATGCAGCAAGATATATTGAGGCATTAACTGTGAAACTCACACATTTCCAACCCGTTTTCTGTGTGGTTTAGGGGAGAAATGACCAACGACAGCATGAAATGTGACTTTGAAGTCATCGACAAGTTAGCAGACACCATCCAGTATGGTATCTCCATCCCCACCTTCATTCTTGGCTTGCCTCTCAACGTCCTGGCCCTCTCCATATTCTGCCGCTTTTGGAGCAGACAGACCAAAACCTCAGTCTACATGATCAATCTCGCACTTGCAGATATCCTGCTGCTTCTCTCACTCCCGCTTAAGCTGTACTACTCTACCGAAGTAGCACCTGGACTCCTGTGTGCCTTTATCCAGTCTCTGTACTTTGTCAATACCTACGGCAGTATCTTCATCATTGTCTGCATTACTGTTGACCGATATATCTGCATAAGGTACCCATTTGAAGGTCGGGCTAACCAGTCCCCCAAGTGGGCAATCCTGGTTTGCTGCTTCATCTGGGCAGTAACTTGGTTTTGCAGCAGCCCGATGTACATGTTTCAAGAGAAAGATAAATTACTTTGTTTTCACAACATGTCAAAACAGGCCTGGAACATTCCCTATATTGTTTCTGTGGAGGTCTTTGGATTTCTGATCCCACTCTCAGTGATAGTTTTCTGCTCTGCCCAAAACATCTGGATTCTTCTGAATCACAAAAACGGTGCTAAAAAGAAAGCAGAAGACAGAAGCTCCTTACTAGTAATTATCATCAACCTTGTGGTGTTTTTGGTGTGTTTCACACCTGTCCACCTTGCAATCTGCCTACAGTGCCTGGTGAGACAGCACGTGATAGTGGACTGCAATCTGAAACAAAAAATCAGCCTCTTCATTCAGGTGTCAATGATGGTTGCCAACCTGAACTGCTGTCTCGATACCATCTTCTATTACTTCGCTATAAGAGAATTTCGTGAGAAAGCACGCCTGAAAAAAATTATTGAACTGTGTCCTGTCTTTAAGCCTTGTGCCACATGATGGGACTTCCTGCTGTGGAGGAATGCCTCTTCCCCAGCTGCCACTTGCCTTGCAAGGGGGACACTGACAGCATTATTCTAGACATAGCAGTAAGGTCGCCTTGGCCATTGCAGGGAGGCTGCAGGACTGAGAAGGACATCATTTTTATTTTTTTTTTCCTCATGAATGTGAATATTTTTCTTCCCTTAAGATGAAAGGAAGAATTCTGGAAAAAAGAAACTGCATTAGGAAAGTGACAGTGATGCCCAAAGAAGCATTTGCATTGATGCTACCTACTGAACGGGAAAGGTTTGCCACAGGAAAACTACGCAGATCACTGGAATGCCCATTAAAATCAGCCTTTGTCACAGCTGTAACAGTTTTCCTTTTGCCAATGTGATCAGAAACTTTTTTTTTGCTAAGGACCAGACAAACACAGAAATAACTATTTAAAACCTTCTTGCTAGCTTAGAAGGTAACTAAGCGTTTAAAGGAAAGTATCTGGCCAAAGTCCGGCTCTGCTCTTTCCTTCGGTAAACCTTACAGAAGGTCTCTGTCAGAACTCATTTGCTTTGGACAGCTTGGCTGGCCTGCAGTAACACAGAGCCACCCCTCCCGTAAGCATTATACACCGGCTGGGGCTGTTACACAGGACAGCAGCCCCTGCTTTTCCACAAAGGACACCTTACCTGGTATACAACAGTAACGAGCAACAAACATCCCTGATTCTCTTTGCTGAGGAATCACAGAACAAATAATAATATTAATTCTGGAAAAAATCAGAATGGTTTCTGCAATTTTAAATTTAAAGTTTCTCCTACCATTTTAAAACTGGTTTTGCACATGAAAAACAAAAGAATCCCTTCACATAGTGCATTTAGTGAAAGGTTGTACATGAACTGTAGGTGACCATCACTGTATTTCTGCCAAAGATATAACAAGATACATGTATAAAATTCTTCTGTCTTCTTTCTTGGAAAAGAGGAATTAGGGAAGCAAGCACAGCATTGTGGAAATATAGTTTGGAAGCACTCATCTGATGTACTCCCGGCTCACAGATGAAAGACTGGATCAGCTTTATGCCACTCATTCCTCGAGGAAGCCCTCCTAGCCTGTGCTTTGTATTTCACAAAATGTCTCTGGATGTGCCTTGACCATCCTCAGTCAGCCCTTCGCGTATATCACCACCCTTGGGCCATTTGTAAGTTTGGCTCTAAGCTGAAACTAAAGGCTTCCTTCTTGCAATTTAAGCCTGCCATTTCTTGTGCCATTATATTGCCATGGCTCCTGCTCTTACCCAGATGCACTTTCACATCCAGAAACCCATTTTTGTCTCTTTATAAAACAGCTGTAAAAATGTTTAAAATTGCTTGAAACGAAGTCTTCATTCCAGGGCAGATGTTCACTTTATTCAAAATGTGAAAAGAAAGCAGCTTCTGTCTCATGCAAGTTAAAAAGGCATGGGTTTAGTTTTGAAAATACAGTTTTCAGTCAATTGATTTATTGAATAAATGACTGATGATGCAAGTGGACAGCTGTACACACCTAATACCGGACGTAATGTGGGAGTGTTTTAAAACCTGTTAATACTAAACGTATTAACACAGCTGAGGCATGAAATTTGATGAGAAGCATGGGGTTTTGCCATCAATTTTGCCATTATCTGCAGATGTGCAGGAGGAAGAGGTTTACAAAACAGTAGGTGTTCAAAACATTATTTGCTTCTGCCTCGGTCATTCAGGAACTTGCAACCTTTTCAATATGAGTTAGCCTGTTTTGTAGCTTTCACATTACTTTGCATATGAAATGTGTGTGTTGGAAAGAACATATTCTACTAAATAAACTGTATACGTGAAGTGTATGCTATAAAAATACATTTTAATTCCTCAGTCTGACAGCAGTGTGATTCTTATCCCCGATTCCATCTTTTTTTTTTTTTTTTTTTTTTTTTTTTACTATTTGCTCCTTAAAACAGCTCCAAGACTTAGCTCAGAAAGCACTTCATAACAATGGAAACAAAGAACAACTGAATTACCAGAAATAATTGGGAAAGAAAAAAAAAGTAAAAGAAGTACAGACAATTGCATCCTGACGTTTAGATTATTAAAAATAAAAAATCTGAGGAAACCCTCTACATAAATTCTTGGTAATCCCCCTGCCAACTCTCCTACAGTAATTCCTCCAAAATGCACAGAGTTCTCTTTTTGTTGTTCAGTGTGGACAACAGTAAATGCGTGGTGTGTGTGTCTAAGATGGCAAGAGGTAGAGCCTCACTCCAGTGTGACCCTATAAGCTCCAACAAGCCTCTAAACTCCAGGACAGGGGAATAGAAATGTCCTGAAGTGCAGCAGGGAGAAATCCGAAGTACAGCACCTGGGGTAGGACAATCCCATGGCTCAGCATAGGCTGGGAAAGTAGGGCTAGTGTAGGTGTCCTCCCAGAAGGGTGACAGTGGGCACCAGGCCCAATACAAGCCAGAGGTGCCCTCTCAGTAAATATGATAAAAGAGATACCAGGACTCACTAAAAGTGTGGTTAGTGCAAAACCAATAAAGTTATCATCATCCTCTAATGAGACTGATGAGACTACACTGGAATAGGATGTCCAGGTCTGGGCTTTCTGTTTCAAGAGAGATGGGAAGAAACTGGAGATGTTCAAGCAGGTGTCTTGCAGGATGGTTGGGTGTGTGGGGCACAGGTCAAAGGCTGGTTTCATGCAGAATGCTGGCAGGTAGTGGTAGAGGTGATGGAGCCAAGCACTGCCCATTGTTCACATCAATACAGAAAGGAGCAAAGGCCCTTGGTTTAGGTTCAGTATTTCAAAAAACTTCTTCACTAAGAGGGCAATGCTTCTCTTCTGAGAAGCTGTATGATATCCACCCACAGACATTTCCAAGATACAGTCAAAGTTCATAACTGAGCTGATTTAATCTAGTGCTGGAGAAACACCTGCTTTGAGAAAGAAGCTGACTCCAGAGGTCCCTTTCCACCACTCCGACTTTCAGCAAACACAAGTTTTTTTTCCCCATCCAAGACAAAAAGCTGCCTCTCAGTGCTGCTAATGCTATGGCACTGGTTGCCAATAGCTCTACAACTATAGCTATGTGTCAAAAGCACAGCACAAGACTGAGGAAATGCACTAACTTCCTAAAAACAACCATGCAGCAGCAACTGTGACGTATCACACGAAGTTAGGATAACTGACACGAGGACAATGAAGCAGTATGCTCTTCTTCTGCCTATTTTTCACTAAGTACTTGTAAAAGATAATTTTATTATCTTAAAAGGATTAAGTCTGCAGATCCACAGAGGAAAGGTATGCAGGGACTCCTGTATATGTAGGCTGGGGAGAAGTTTGATTTGCCAGGGCTAGAGAGACGGCGCTCACTCATGCCAGTGTCCAGTCAAGGGTAGAGACCCAGCACATGCAGGCAAGGAGAGACTTCCATTTACAGAAAGAAATCAATTTAATTTTCTCTGTGAAGGAAACAGAGGTCTGTTTACGAAAATTATCTGTAAGAACAGGGAGTGATGGGACCCATCATGTACCACTACACTGCTCAACAAACTCAGTCTGCTTACACCATGCACCACAGAAAACTCAAAGAACAGAACATGGAAATTAGATTGGGCTACTGCCCTTTTTACCACCACCAGTGCCACTTTGTTGGCCAGAAGTGATTTTATATATAACTCCATTTGTATAAATTTTGCTTGTTATATTTGTAAATGAGAGCAGCCTGTCTAAGCATACTTGAAATTTCTGAAGGAAGAGAAAGAAGGAAGAGCACCCAGCTGTGCTGGTTTTACAGGGCTACTACAATTGTCAAATATTCTAGCACAAGAAGAACAGATCTTTTCAGTAAGAAGGTGTCACTTTCATTTCACTGTGTTTCAAGATGAATTTATGTTTCAACAATATATTTAAATTATTTCCTTGACCTCTAGCTAATATTACGCTTCTTTTGAAATCAGAATTTTGCATATAGGCCCCTCTAAGAAATTTACTGTTAGTTCAGGAGAATCTCCAGTTAGTTGTATTTTTATACCAGGGACAACAGCAATCAAGAACACAAAAATCACAACTTGAGACAGCACGGAACACTTTTGATGATGAATAAAACTGAAAAACATTTGACATGTTAAAAACAACAACAAAAGCCTTCCTGACTAAACACACAAGTTCACAATTTCTATCTTCAGACTGCACAACAGAAGAGATTTCTTCTCTCTCATCATTATTTCTAATACACAGAAAAATGATAAGAACCTGAATATGATCCATATATCCATATATCCACATACCCAGTTCTTCTCCCAGGGACTCAGTTTTACTGTAAGGTTACAGAAGCATTGTCCTAGTGGAAGAGAAAAAAAAAAAAAAAAGTGCTAATCAAAAACACCCATTAAAAATGCCTTTAAAAATAACATTTTAAGTTCTGCTGTCTTCTGTGAATTGATCAGAAGCTGATGCAATTAATCTTAAAAAGCTTCTTTCAGAACACCCAGGTGAGAATATTCACAAAAAACAATTTTATTTTCATCCAGTCAAGTGCCCGATGGATGCACTCACAAATAGTAGGCAGAAGTAACCAAGGTATTAACTATGGTGATTTCTCATACAATGCAGGTTAAAAATGAAAAATAGACCTTACAACCCCCAATATCCAGTAATTTGAAATGAATTTTGAAAGGTATCATATTTAAATTACCAAACTCATCATAGGACAGGTTATTGGAATTTACTCCTGATATAAAGCTCACTAGTGAAGAGAATATACTCCCTGGCAAACCAACCAAGCTATCCAAATGGGAAGTTGTATCAGCCAAAATAAATTCATAAACCAATAAAACAAAACAAACAAAACCCTCCAATTCATTTAACCCAATAAATTTGTGGTTTCACCTTCCATCCACTGGATCCCATTACACTGTCTTCTGCACCCTATCCAATTTGCTACATACGCTCATAAAACTCAAGTATCATGCCCACTTGGACTTCACAAGGCCTTCTCAACCACCCACGGCTGACATTTACCCTCTGAACTGCAGTGCTGTGTGACAGACACGTGGGCAGGGTGGTATTTACCTCCTACATGGTACCTGTGCTACCTATCGTGGTTCTGGAATCCCAAGAAAGGTTTGATTTGGTGAGGCTAATGCCAGGATTGCCTCCCTCAACAAGCAAACTGGTCAATGCAGACAAAGGAATCCCATTTAGATTTGTTCAGCAATACTCTAGTAAACTATTTTAAAATTTATTTCATATGGATTAGCATACTTACTTGGAAGCAGAATATCATAAAAGAATAAAACACCTACTGTAAGGAAGCCTCTGCATGTCCAGTTAATGCACATACTTCCATTGGCTAAACACATGACCCATTTTTCCACTCTTCTTTTCAAAAATAATTATTATTTCCCTCCCATCTCCCAGTGACAGCAGCTCATCCAGTACACAACTACCCTAAATGTTTTTCTACCAAGCCTCTTAATACCATAAAATAAAAGAGCCCACTGTACCAATGCTTTGCTTTCACCCCCTTTCATGCATGTGACTCTCAGACTGCTCTTACCCATCAGCTCTTACCTGTAGTTCAGGAAAGAAAGTTCTCTTCTTTCTGTGTTTGCCAGCATCTCCTGCAGAGCCCATCCAAGATGCCTCCTCCAGCAGCCCGTAGGCTCAGCACCCACCCTTTTGCAGCAGTGCTCCTCTTGGGCCTGGGGACCCCTCCAGCAGCATCTCCAGCTGGGCCAAACCCCACAGGTGGTCACAACACAGGGTAGGGCTCGCTGCCCTTTAGGGTATCTTCATCAATGTTAGGTTACTCCACCAACATCCTATAATTACGATTTGCTCAATGGTGAATGTGACTTCCAAGCTGTGTTTGGTAGACTCATACAGCAATTGAAAAACCATAAAGCATCAAAGTAGAAGGAAAAGGGGACACCTGGTTTTCCCCAGACTTTTCCTGTTCCTTTGCCTGGTGGATTATGTTATCTTAAATTTCCCAGGCCTACTTGAGAGCCAAACGTTAGATCAGTGCCACTTCACTAACTTCTAATCTTATAAAAGTATATATAATATTGAACTTTAAAAAAAAAAAAAGTATTATTGCCCTGAAAGTTCCTTTGAAATTACATGCGTAAACAATTTTTAACAACAACAAATTTTGCTGTGAATTCTGCTGGTTTAATAGAAAGTGTAAGACCTATCAGGAAAAAAATATATTTTTACAGCCTTCAAAAAGCTGCCTGCACGATACCAGGATTTGCAAGCTGGAAGGCACCTGAGGGAGGATCCAAGCCTACAGCAAAGCACGGACAGTCTCCTGCCTCCTAGCGAGAGGCAGAGGTGGGCACAGGTGGACACGCACCCTACAGGGGCAGACCAGCAACGTTTCATTCAGATAAAATATGTTTAAAAAAAAAAAAAAACATAAACCAGAAGAGTTTTTTCTATGTGAGAACAGTCAGCCACCATTCTTCTCACAAAGAAAATCTAATATTCTGAAATGATGTCACTCTAGCAGTTCATCCCACCAAGTAACTTGAAGCATTCAGAAGTCTGCAAAGCGAGACGCCATCCCCCTGCCTAAAGCAGCCTGCAGATCACAAAATGATGTTGAAACTGGTTTGAAGACTGAAACTGATCTTCAGACAGATAGCATTCCTCAACCTCACATTTTTGTGTGCTGCTCTTCTAAGTGATACTTCATTTGGGCTCCTGCACCACAACTTAACCTGCCCCAAACACACGCGACACCACAACTTGGCCTGTCCAAAATGCACGCAGAGGAGAAAAGAGAAACAGAAGCTACAGTGTTCTCAAAGGTACCTGGACTTCTGCCTCTCCCAACAAAATTTTTTTGAATGTTCCGCCCCCACCCCCCCCCACCCCTTGCCTCACTTTCAGAACATTTTCCACTTTAGACAAATTCCTTGCTACGAGGCGTGGGCATGCTCTCCATCCTCCCACCCAAATGTGAGGAGAGGAGCTGCAGAGATGTGCCTTTGAGGAGCCCGTGAGTCCGCAGGAGGAGACATAGAGCTGAGAGCCAACCAGCCCCGAGTACAAACCTCTCGCCTCCCGAGGTGACTCTGGCAGTGCTGCAATGCCACAAGAGCCTGCAGGGCACCAGAGCCACAAATAGCTTGGGCACGATGGGACCTTGGGTGCTGAGCACCAAAAGGTACATCAATTTTCCAAGGGGAACTACCATTAAATACAAAGAGGGTCAGAAACATGCTTGTCCTGAACAAATCAAAGAGAAATGTGCCTGCCTGTGTTATTCACACAATACTAAGGATGGGAAAGCTGGCTTGATTAAATATCAAATGAGTGTGCTTGCTAAGCATGCAGAGAAACACCGGGACAGGCCACATGCACGAGCTTTGCTCTGGCTGCACTCCCAGCACCACCAAAATGCAGAGCATGCGGACAGCAGCTCAAAGGCTCCGCAACTCGAAGGTGAAGCAGCTTCTTCTCAAACCCTCCAAGAAAGTGTCTCTGTCAGGGGAAGGAAAGTGTGGAGGAAGACGAAAAGAGGACGCTGCAACATGCAGTGGAAAGTGGCTATCACAGTGGGCGAGCTGTGACTGCTGCCGTTCGCCAGGGGAAGGGCCTGCCTGCAGCCACCAGCACGGGGTGTGCAGGGGCCAGGGCTTCCTTCGGCTGCAGTGACTGCTTCTGAAAGCAGCTGGAGCTCGTTCTGCTGTGAAGATGTGTGAGAGGACATTTCCTAAAGCTGGGAAACGTGACAGGCTGTGGAGAATATTAGGTAGGGAATCCTGTGCTGCTTCTAAACATGTAACTGAAATGAGTTTCTGCCTGCAAGAGAGACAGCTGCATCTAAAACCACTCCTAGGAACCGCATGCCACAAAATATCGCTGTGTGAGGAGCTTTTGCAGTTCTGTTACTTCAGTGTTAGCTGGAAAGCTCCAGAGAGATAAAACCTGTCCCCTCGGCAGGGACATTGCAAGTTTACACCATCTTCTGTCTATCTTTTTAACATCTGGCCAACGTGTAGACTAGAGCAAGCGTCTAGGGGGAAGCACACATCACCAGGCAAAAAATAGTTCCCCCGCTACAGCATCTTTCATCTGAGGAAGTCAGAACGTCTGAAGCCAAGTGACATTACCCTCGGCTGCACAGACTGCTCTCCATTTTGCACCAGCACCATTGGAAGCAACGTGGTGGAGCAGACAGGCAGCAGCCAAGCAGCCCAGGCCCTGCGAGGTAACTCCATGCCCTGGAGGAGCACAACTCCATTGCCTTTGGCCATGGCTGAAATTTTGCTTTCATGCATTTTGCTTTCAAATATCTATAAAATAAAATGAAATGCTGACAGCACTCACTGCATGACAGAGGAATTACCAGAGCCAAATTCATGCAGGATTTTAATTTATCATTATTTTTAAATCACTGCCACCTCCTGCCTTGCCAGCAGGCCAGAGGTGCCACTGCTTTCCCCAACACCCATTCTTCCAGGGTTAGGACTTGCCTGCCCAGCAGTGAGTCCAGCTTCTGCAGTGCTGTGCAGGCTGCACACAGCCAGGCTGGCAGTAAACCAGCACTGCAGTAAATTTGCTCCTGGACACCAGGATGCCATCTGTGTTGCCTGAGCTATGCCGTCTGACACTCTTTAAAAGAAAAAAAAAAAAAAGTCTTGGCACCTTCACCACCATGACCAGTTACCTTTATACACGCTGCCACTATGGAAGGCTGCGGTGCTTACTCATTTATAACTTCAGTGGCTGCACCATGGGGAGGCAGGGCCCGTCTGCAGACCTTGCGGCAAGTCTCAAAGCTCGCCTGAGAAGCAGGTGTTTGGAAGCAACCACGTCCTGCTATTCACTTCCTCCTCACCCCAGCTCACCACTTCTGTAAGCCCTCTGCGAGCCCACGTTTCGGGCCCCAGCCCTGGACCCACCCGCAGCAGCTGGCTGAGAGCTCCCATCTGGGCTGCCCGATGCTGCCCCCGGGGCATCTTCCTGCTCCTGCCCCTGGCACCCACCTCGTGCCCGGAGGCACCACCACAGGCAGGCTGCTGCTGCTGCTGCTGGTCAGCCAGGAGGTCTGGGGGAGGTGTGGAAAATCAGCTGGGTTTTGCCTCCACTCAGTGAAGTACAACAGCCTCAAGGACACGCGGATTTCCATGCTAAAATAAATAAATAAATAAAAATAAATAAGAAGGAAAAATGGTCCTGCTCCTTTCTGCTCAGTTTCGAGGCCCTAGACTACTGCTTTTTTTTTGTCATATTTTTCTGAAACCTGGCAAACTGTGTGTGTCCAGGTGAGGGACATTGCTCCACCAACTAAACTTCATTCAGACCAAGGCTGCACTTAGGTTGTTCAGCGCATGGTAAAACCCTGCTGCTGTTCTAGAAGCTGCAAACAACCACACTGATGTATGTGATTGCCACATCAAGATCACAGACATCAAATTTAAAAAAAATGCGGCTTTGAAAAAAACACAAGGTATTCCAGTTGAAGCTAGAAGAGAGAACAGAGAAAGGTTGTAGGTTGTCCAGTCATATGAGTCATATATAAAAAAATATCATATATTTTATCTTCCATAAATGCTGAAATGAAACTAAGGTGTAATCTTGGCCTCCTGCAGCACTTCCAGGGTTCAGCATCACTTTTCAATTTCCTAGGGGCCCTCTGAGACCGTTCTGACCTGCATCTTACCACACTGTAAATACGCCCACGTCCCCAGAGCAAAGCAGCTGCTCCCACCCCAAGCAAAGCACCTGGCTGAAGTGCCGAGGAGCTGCTGAAGCTCCCCCAGCAGTCAATGAAGTGCTTCTGGCAGCTCCAGTGAGCAATTCACATTTTTAACATCTGGATCGACCTCAACAAGCAGCAGCCTCTCCTCCCCGAGGACAGAGGGCTGCTAGGACATCTGGGCTCTCGAACCACACAACGGAGCTGCTCTGTTAGACACTTGCATAGCTGTATCCTGCCAATGGAGCCATACAGCTGCTTATTAAGCATCTCTGCTGCCCCAATCAGCTCATTACTGAAAAAGGTGCAGCCAATAATTATGGCAGAAGCCATCAGAGCCCTGGAAAGGAGACCGCGAGCGACTGCCCTGATAAGGGTCAGCCCACACGAGGCCATTAGCATCGGCAGTCAAACACACTGTTGTCAGTATCTGCATTAAATCTACTAATTGCCTGCTGTTACTGCAGAAAGTGAAGGTTCTGTTGTTTTTCCTCAAACCTTTGGCTTGTTTATGGACAAATAACAGAACTTTACGCCACTGATAGTTTCCCCCTTGCTCACGTTTATGTCGCCTGAGGAATTTTCCGCAGCACTTCTTAGAATTGTGCAAATGCATGTGGAACACGTTATTTCTTTTGCGAGACCCTAACACCTCAGGTTATGCCTGCACCTCAAACCTCTTACAGAACACGGGCTTCTCTCTGCTGCTACAAAGGCAAATAGCTCCAGTCCCACAAAAGCAAGAGTCACTCCCTGTTCCTATGACAGTTGAGAAGAAATGCTGAAGCAGTGCAAAGCTCTGAAAATAACTGCTCTGATTTCTTCCAAATCTGTTTTCCATTTGCCACTGCACCTCATCTTCGTGAGCGTGCCCAGCATGTTGCAGTTCCCATAAAATCAGAGAAGTGCGCCTATCGCCGGCCCTCTGCTTCTGACTTTCTGAGCTAGATTGCACAGCAAAGCCAGGCACCTGCAACGTGACTGCCTTGAAACTGTAGGAGGTTAAGTATAGGCTAAAATGCCAAAAAAAAACGAACTATGGCAAGTGTGGTTTGTTGTGTTGCTGGTTTTTTATGCAACATAAAGTACTAAGCTCAGCAAACACAGAAAGGTTATTACGTAAAGCAATTATACCTCCAAAACCTGTTTCTCTTCAGGGTTTTGTAGTAGAAACAGACATCCTGAGAACTGAATCTTTTTTTTTCTGAAAAGTAGACAGCATGGTTCATTTTGAGTCACAGACCTCACCAAATGAATCTCAATTGCATTTACCTGATTTACATAGCAAAACTTTCTGTTCTTTCTTCTTTTTTTTTTTGACTTCCAGTGCTGGAAATTCAGCTTGGGGAATCCTGCTGGATCATTTCTTATTTTTACAGCCCCGTCCAAAAAAATCTGTGCTGGCTGAAGTGTGCAAAAGCCCATTTGATGTCTGCTTTCTGGGAAGACACGAGCATAGGCAGGGACCGCGGGCAGTGCTGCAACCAGACGTCCCTGGCACGGATGCCGACGGTGTGAGAGAAGCAGCACACGCTCCCTTTCAACGCACATGCTGAGAAGTGCCTGTCTGCGGCACCTTACACCACTACTCATTTAGAGCACAGCCAAAGGCTTCGCGTGTCACCACTCTCAGATTTCAGTCTAACTCAGTGGGAATTGCCCTTGTGTCTGCTTAATGCTGCAGGCGGGAGAAAAAGAAAAATGAAAAGCTCTGCTACTAAATAAAAATATTCCCGTATCTCCTAACTGCCCACGTACTGGGTCTATCGTGTGAAATGTTCAGATTGATCTTCAGTTTAGGATTAGCCTATCACCACCCCTGGCCAGACTTCAGCAAACAAATAGGAGATTTCTCCCCTGTGAGAAGCTGACATGATTTAACATACAATATCTTTGAGAGAGAGCATACATCACACTCTGTCTCCAAGCACCCAGCAGGTAGGAAACCGCAAGGAGCCATTTCCTTACTTCCAGCCCTCTGTCAGATCTTCCCTCAGCTTTTTGACCCTGAAACACCCCCTGCTCATGCAGCCATGTTTAATTTTGTCTCCTGCTTTTAAGCTGTTGTCTCTGGACTTTCTGCTGCATTCTGCCTCCTATTTGATCCCTGTATTAATCAAGAGCTGTAACCAGGTAAATCCTTCATCCTGTTTGCATCCAATCCACCCACAGATGGAGACCCTTCTCAATCCCAACACCAGAAGTATTTTAAGAAGGATTAGAGTTCAGTGTGGCTAATACCATCCCAATCTCCGATGCCAGAGTTCACACCACAACAGGGACTCATCATCACTAGTCCAGCCTGCAGGTCCCTGTTTTTCCAGTCATCACTAAAAAAGGAACAAAGTGCTCCTCCCATTCGTTCGGCTGGAAGGTGGAGAGCATGCCCATGAACTTCAGTGAGGTCTGCAACTTCCCAAAGATCTGAGATACACTGGCAGCAGGCACTTGGGATTCAAAATAATTTCTGACTACTATCATTTCTAAAGTATTTTAAATATATATATTTTTAAAGAGCGTGTGTCTACAAGGTTGGGATTTTTTTCTTTATTACTTTAGCTAGAACTCAGAAGCCAGAAGACTAGCCCAAGGACATAAGTACAGAATTCACCTACCAATATCAAAGCTTTCATTTTTTTCACCTTGCTGGACACAAATTTGCAGCTAAATTGTAGGCATCGGCTGCAGATAGGCAGGTCATTTCCTTTCTTGCAGGCTGTCAAGAGCAGTGGGGTGCACCCTGCTGCACCTGCACCACAGGAGCTGAGCCGACAGCCACAGGGAGCCAGGCTCAGCCCCGTTTGAGGAAGAGGTTTGGAGAAAAAGAGGAGGTTGCAGAGCCACTTGGTGCACTTTGGGCCATGATGCCTACCTGAGCTGAGGTCCTTTTAAACATGTCTGCTTGCACATCAGTACAGATGATGTTGTCTGTGACTCGGTTCTGGGGCCAGAAGCCTCTTTAATAGCACACCACCAGGAATCATAAGGCACTGAAAAAATTCAGAATGATTAAAAGTAGTGACTCCTGCCATTTTCTGTCATGTGGTTGCATACGTCTTTAGCACAAGCACAGCCTGGAGAGCGGCACTGAGGCTGGGGCACTCGGCAGCTGGTCCCTAAAGGCCCAAGTGCACAACACGCCCTGCATCCGAAAGAGCTGATGCACAGCTTCAAACCTAGCTCTCTACTAAGATGAGTAACTCAAAAAAAACAAACCAACCCAAACCAACAACAACAAAACCACCATACTATAAAACGATCTAAATAAAACATTGTTGGTTGCCCATCACCACAGGCAGCTGCGCTACCAATACACACAGGCAGAGCGATCCCAGCAGTCTCTCAACAAACACAGTTTCCTATGAGACGAATGCTGGCCTAGTTACACATTTAAACCAAAACTGATTGGATTTTTTTAAGTGGCTGTTCCATCTAGAGTACCAAATACATCACAGTCCTCCTCCAGTTTCTGAGGTAATGCCAATTACTATGTGTTTTAGTATTCTGCACAACGTGTTTCTGTCCCACTCCCAGCTAAAACACGGGCTCTGCTCCATTGTTCAGCCTTGCAGCTAAGATGTTGCTCCCTAACCTTACGTTTCAGTTCTCAAAACTGGCTTGTGGCTCATTTGCGTAAACTGCATAATTCTTGTTAACAAAATATCCCACCTCGCCTGTCTCCTAGCTTCCACCTGAGGCAGGAAGCCAACCTGAGGCCAAGGTAAGGACAGCTGTCCCTCCAGCACCACCCTGAGCAGCCGTTCACCTCATCCCAGCACAGGGGGTGCCCCACAGCTGTCCTCTGCCATTTTCCATCTGGCATTGCCCATTCGGGGACTCGCCTGTCCATGGGGCTCTTTCCTCAGGTTTGATGTTTGCTTGAAAGCCACAGCTGGGACTCTTCAAAGAACCTGACCCAGATTTCCCTCAGTGTTCAGAAAAGGCTGATTTTTCCTGTGTATTGGAAAGTCTGGGACAGAGTCACCTTTCTTCTTGTTTCTGTGAGCCAGGAGACTTGAACGTCTGTGTATGTCTGGGGGTGGAGAACGTGGTCAGTAAAAAGTAAAGAACTGGGGGTAGTGAATTGAGTGGCATGCAACATGAAAACAGTGTGAAAAATCTGTCTGCGTTTCCTTCTTGCTGGGAGGTTGTGTGCAGTACCCAGCCCCCTCTCAATCGCTCTCAAACACCTTCAGCAGCATGCCACAGCCCAGATGCCCCGTGCACCTTGTGGCAGCATGAGCTGGAGAACGGACAGACAATGGAAAACAGACAGACAAGGTAATATTTGCCATGAAAGCACCTTAAAACACAGCCCTTCACCACAGGCAGATTTCTGAAGAGGAGCTCGCCCATTCCCAAGTTCGCTCCACCAGGAGGAAGGTGCAAAGTGGCAATATTTGGGCTCACGCAGGGGGGCTGCCTGCTCTCCCTGCCCTTCCCTGGGGCAGTGCTGGGTGTCAGGAACCTCTACAAGCTGGAGCGGGGCTGGGGAGGCACTGCCTGTGTGCCTGCAGGTTGCTGCAGCCAGAGAGGGCTTGGCCACACAAGGCAGCTGCGAAAACTCAGCTGAATGCAAGACGCAAGCCAGCGCTCAACACTTTGCAGTTCCAGTATGTACAGAAAGAAGACTCATGGTATAGCTAGCACCAAATTAACAAATACAAAGAGGTTTACAACAGCATCACGTTTGTTTTTTCCTTGCTTCTTGCTTATTTGCTGTTAGGAGCAGGCTGTAAATTTCTGTTCTCCTGAGCAGCAGCTCCCTTTGCCAGCAGTCCCCTTGGTCCCTGGCCTGGAAAGTGCTCTCGAGGAGAAAGAACAGTGGTAACCCACTGTTATATAGTGTATCCATGTGTTTCTAGGGGAATTACACTTAAACTAACATGTACTGGTTCTCCTCCAAATGTGCATCTCCTCCTCAATTCAGAATCATAAGCAGGAGTTTTCCTACATAGAAGTGGTCAATATTTCTTAGTTTGATAAACAGGTTAAAAGAAGAAGAAAGCAAGCACAAGTAATTGATTTAGGATCATTATTCTTTTTCCTACAGTAGAGAAACAAATTTTTAACTTGACCAAAACGTCACCAGACTTCAGTTTTAGAAGCTTGGACTCATCTTGATCTCAAGTTTGACCTAATGTACTTTTCACAAGTTTGTGAGAACAGAATGGAAGAAACAATATTTTGGATGCTGGAACAATTTACTCAGAACAACCAGAAGCCAACACTGCAGAAGCTGAACCAGGGTAAGAGGATTAAAATAATTTTTAAAAATCCTGTAGTTAATTTAGTTAATTATATTTATATATATATATATATATATATATATATATATATATATATATATATATATATATATATTCTAACACTTCCCCCCCTCCCTTAATTCAGATCATAAGCCTGACTGCTAACTAAGCATCAAAGCTACAGCCCTAGTTACTTTTACATCAGTGGTTGTGGCTTTTTACAAAGAAATGTTCAATACCAGAGAAATTTTATGCTAAAATGTTTAAATACTTGTCTTAAAACTGCTTACCAGGAAAACAACAGGAAAAGGATGTGGCCTGATAAATGTTAGTAACAGTTTCATCAGGGTTGTATTTATTCATACGAATTTGATTTCACTAAGAATTAATGAGTATGAAAAGCCTTAATGGTACCGTACAAAGGTACAACATCAGCAGTTAAATGAATATTTTAATTCAGGAGGACTAGAAATTAGTATAGTTAGGTTGGAAGGGACCTACAAAGATCATCAAGTTGGATTTGGTGATCTCAGAGGTCTTTTCCAACCTACATGATTTCCTGAATCTATGAGTCCAACTGCCTCGTCAGACCTTTTTAAACTCATGGCAAGTGCTCTTTGATGAAAGCCCTTTTAACCTTTCTCTGAAGGCACAGGAAAAACAAAACAGAAAAAAGGCACGGAGAGGTGCAGGCTCCCTCCAACACCCCAGCCCTCTGAGGCAAGCAGGAGATGACCCGAGGAAAGAAGAAAAGGGAGATGCCACGAGGGAGAGGTTCAATCATTTCCTTTGATTGAAACTCGAGCTGTGGTGCTGTGCAGATCCCCTTCCATAGGGGCTACATATCTAACTGTGCATACACACAACAACATACAACTACACAGAGGTATACAGGCTACCTCAAAGTCCAGGTGACGTGAACTTCGTGCCACCTGTAGCGAGGAGAGATAGAAACACATAGAGAAGGGACATAAGGTCAGAAAATCCCCCACAATTTCAGCTGACCCCTGTGAAGTTGTTATAATGAAAATTCATACATTCAGCTTTCTCTTTTTTTCCCCCCCCCAATCTTTGGATACCTGCTGACATGAGTAAATGAGTCATGAACAGTGGAAAGGTAGATCCAAGGCAAAGCTGAACCAAAGGGGCAACATTTGGGTGATGAAATGCCCACTCAGCTTGCCTAGGGCTAATGAGACCCAGGGCAGCAGAATGGATGCTCAGCTGTGCCGGCGTGCCCTGTCCTTACAATCTGGTGTATGTGCCACACTACGAACATGAAGAGGTGAAAGGCCATCAGACCCCTTACCTCCCTCCTTCCTCTCCTTCCCAATGTGTCCTGTCATTTCCTATAAGCACACACAGACAGACAGACAACAAGAAGATCCATCACTTCTGTCTGCTTCAGTCTCCAGCAGTCCTAAGGAGTCTGTCTTACAGAGAAGAAACAAATCAAAAATAGCCCCAAATTTTGCTCTTTGAATAATTAGGAGTACCAAAAAGCATAACAAATATCAGCCTAAGCAATAACATGAAAAGTCTTTACTTAGAAATGTGACAGAAATCAACCATTTCAATAGTATAAAAATGAAACATCTATTAAATAGCATTGTTCATGTCTCAAAGCCAAGAGCTTAGTGGGATTCAATGGGATAATACAACATGGTGAAGCAATGGGTACCTGGGAAGAACTGCTTCCCTTAAAAGTGGTTATTGCTTGAGACTTTTCACTCCCCTGCAGTACAGGGGGCTTAGATGGTTAAACACAGCACTAGCTGAATGCTTTTCTGGACAGATTGTTAAGTCTGCCAGTTTCTTGCAGTTCAAGAAATGCTTTTCTAAGCATAACGTGATACAAAACAGTTCTGTCTCTATTGCCTCACCAACATTAAACCTCACAACTTTCTCATTTTATAGGTAAACCAACATCAAGCAACATTCACGCTGCCAAACCATGGGGCCACTGTTTGGCCAGCTGCTTTTTCAGGCATTTTTGTCTCCTGCTTTGCTTTACCACACAGCTCCACAAGTACTTGTGCCAGCCAGCAAGTCAGGAACAAGCCAGCGACCGCTGCTCAAAATGCCTCACCAAGTCCTGGCCAACACATGCCATCAGGGTCTCAGCTCCTATCCCCAGTGTCCTGCAGAACTGCCCCTCTCTGCCCTGTCCCTCCCCATCGGTCTCTGCAAGCTATGGGAAGATGCCCATGAGATCATTAATCAATGGCTTTTAAAGGCTTTTGTGTTCAAAGTAGGGCTGGAACTTCAGAGTTCCCCTTCTGAGCCCAAATGTAGTTACCGCTCTGCAGCTGTTTTGAGAAAAGACAGCAGCTCAGAAGCCAGCCCTTGAAAAGGTACCTGAATCCTAACACAAAATGGCACCGATGACAAGAGACACAAAACCAACGACAAGAAGGGACTCAAAGCTATCGGAAGTCTTCCAGGCTTCCTCTTCCTTTGCTTTTCATCTGAACATGACTGGGATGAGGGAATGGACTTCCCTCCACATAACCTTCTTACTGTTAGCAACCAGAGCTTTAAAAAAAAACAAAAAAAAAAAAACTACCAGGCAGCACATAAAAAAAACCCCACCACTTAAAAAATGTCACATCAAAGGTAAGAAAATTAGAAATGTGTGAAAAGGAAACAAAAATGCGTGGACTATTTCAGACAATTTTCTGTGATTAAGAAACATGTGGGATGCCACATGCATTTTCACATAGGGGAAAGCAAGTGTTTAACACCACTGCTTAACCGTAGTCTAAAAACCATCAGCAGCACTGCAGTAGGCTCTAGCGTAACCAGACCGGTGTTTTGGTGCTTGTGCGTGTCGTGAGAAACTTTGCTGGTTAGGCACAGCACAAAAAGAAAAAAAAAAATAGAATAGAAAAGAATAGAAAAGAAATGAGACGTTCTACTAAATGCACAAGAGATTCTTAGTCAAAGAAAGCAAATATTTCAAATTACAAATTCTCCAAGCTAGAGTGTTTTAAAGGGAGTAATAATGGGAAAAGGAATGATGAATTATGTGTTCAGAAAATTTCCATATCAGGTAACTAAACAGTGTTTCTGCACAAACACCAAGCCATCAACACCCCTACAATAGTGCAGGACCTGCTTGAAGGACACCAGTTCCTGAGTTCAGCTAGGGAAAAAAAGAGGGAAAGAAAGAAATTCTTCTCTTAATCCTTGCTGAAATCTGCATGCAATGTAACTGCAAATGGATCTTCTTTATGCTTTTAACACCTATACACAGTCACTCTCTAAATAAAATGTTCTTGAAGTTAAACAAACAGATTGAAAAGATCGAATGAAGAGAACACTGAATATGGAAGATGAGATGAAATATATGTTGCCTTTTTCTTCATTACTTCATTTTGCATGATGATACACAGCTTAAACACAGTTAAGAAATGCACTTACCAGCTGAGAACAGTTAATTCTCCATATGAAAGGGCAGGCGCACCAATCATTTCTGAAGACTGCAGGACTTCCCGAAGGAGTGTGAACATCCAGGCATCATTGAGGCAGTGCTGTCTCTGCTGGGCTGCAGACATGGAGACAGTCCCTGGGTAGGAACTACCTAAAAACAGAGTTGGCCTCTGTGAGAATCTATTTGGATTTGGGAAACTGCACTCCACTGCAGATGTTTTATATCACCTTTGGAAAGTCCTTTTGTCTCTCTCTTTGCTTCAATTTCCTATGTGTAAAACCGAAAAGATAACAGACCCTACCACTGTCACCAAGATGAATGACACCAGAACAGTTATATTTAGGAGAGGATGGAAACCCCCAGACTTGAGGGCCTGACCATGCAAGTCCACCATGGTGCACTGCAATGTGCTGTGCAGACACCCTAAAATCACCCTAAAATCGGCCTGGTTCGGCACAATGAACACCACAACAGCACAGCGCTTGGCAGAGGCAATGTTTGATCAACAAGTTATAAGGTTAACAAAGCACCAAACTGACAGGTCCAGAGTAGAAGACAGTGAATTTTATTAACAGCCAAATCCTCTGTGCACTGTAACTCTGGTGATAGCAAAGAAGCTAAATCCAAGGAGTACTTCAAGATAGAATAAACGTGTGCCTTGCTGCTGGCCTGTTAAGTTTGTAGTATGCCACAACCTGACACGATAGCAGCACACACAGCTTGGATAATGAAATAATACAGCTTTTTAAAAAAAAGAATGAAACTTTTTTTTTTTTTTTTAAACTGTATCATCTTGATGTAAAAATATTTTCCTTGAGGATTGTTTTCAACGTAAATTCAGGGAAATGTGGTGTTGCCAAATTCAGACTGCTGTGACTGCATCTCTAATTCATCTTTTCATGTTAGTTATTCAACAAAATTCACTTGGACACTCGCTGTCCTGCAGTTTCTGCCACCTTAGGAAGACCAGAAACCACAGTTCAGCTGGCAACCTACCTACTTGTAGTGTCAGTTCTAACATACAAACTACCTCTACTAAATGCTGGAAAAATTAAGTGGTAGTATCATAGGCTGCTTTTTGTTTGTTTTTAAGAATCGTTCATGTTGTTAGGTAACACAATTCCTAGCTATCTAACTGCTTTCCTAAAATACTAAAGAAATTATTATATATATACATGTATATATATATTTTCAACGTTGAAATGCTAGCTTTGTCTGCTAAATAGGCACAGATTAAATGCACAACATGGATCTAAAAGACCTCAGCAGAAAAACATTGTGGGAACTGGGAAGAAGAAAGTCACCAGCGGAACCTAACTGAGGGAGCCTTTATGACCACCCTTTCCTTATTTTTTAAGCTGCTTACTGCTAGAAGTACTGTCAGCAGTAGGATCCCAGTTTCTTACGTTCTTCCCCTAAATATCCACTGCTGCTGGCTTCAGCCAAAGACAGGACACCCTCTAAGAAGTATTTTTTCTCTTGCCTAAAATGACTCTTAGGTTCTGTCTCAGTTAACTATTTTCTCACAATGACTTTCAATGACCTTCAGGCTGCAGTAACAATTTCTCACACACCACACACACACATTGTGCTATTTCACAGGCCCCAGAAATGAGGCGTGGAAAAGTGACCTTTCCCATTGAGAACAAATGACACGTGGGGGCTGACCAAGACTCTTCCAGTCAACACAGGCTGGGCACTGGGAGGACGCAGTCCCTTGCTAATACGAGCAGCTCAGCTGGCTCAAAATGTGTGCATGCACCTTTTGGAAAGGATGCTCATTATGCAGCTACATTCCTACAGTGGTGTGTGAACTTTGGATCTGTGAAAAAAACAAAGTGAAATCTTCTTGATCATCTTCACTAACAGAGTTTTTCCTACCTTGCAAAATTACGGCTGAAACCTGGCCTTTGTCAGGCCAGGGGCAGGAGTTTTATGAGTTGGAGGTTTGTATGATGTGCTGGGAAATAGTTGAGCTATGAAAAAAAGTGCTGTTTCAGGACTTTCAAAGGTACATATGACTTGAAGACAAATGTAGCTAATGGTTTGAGCAGGAAAAAAATAATAGCAAATTACCTTTGAAGTGTCAAAATGACTCAGTCATTAGGCTGGGAAGAGGCGCAGTCCGTGCTGTGGTGTGCAGGGCCCTCAGCTGGGGTGTGCCAGCACTGCTTGGGTGCCCGCTCTGCTGAGCAGGAGAGCACCCAAAGGTGCAAAAGCAGCATCAGGACAGGCAGACCTCTGCCACGCTGGCACCAGCTGGTGCTGCAGCTGCAGAGCTGGCAGAACAAGCACGTAGCGGAACTCCTGAGCTGCCTGGGTGTTTCATCAGAACATAGAAGACCGAGGAAAAATGTTTATTTTCCTTTCAGTTCATTCAGATTCCACTGGTCTCAAGCTTCACCAGTCTCAGAGCACTGAGGCAGAAAAAAACCCTCCTGCTGTCACGGCCCTGGGAGTCCCACAGGAGCATTCCCAGCTGATATCTCTGCTGACATCGAGCCACCCATCCCAACAAACACTAGATCGCCTCACAACTAAACATGCCAGAGCTCAGAGAGATCAGCTCAGCTGCTCTCCCAGGCAGCAGGTTCAGCTCCTCCACCATCGAAGGACCCTCCTCATGGAGACACTCGTGGTCCTGCTGCACAGCCGGTTTGCAGGGTCCCCCGTAGGCCGGCGAGGAGGCCAGCGCCCAGGTCAGACCTCTGTGAGCACAGCAGCTTTCTGCCCTCACCAGCCACCGGTGGGCAACACTTAGGGACACCTCTTCCACAGGAAAGCTCCATTTCCTCTGTTTCTATGCTCCTGCCCTCTCTGCTCACCACCAAGGGCCGAGCATTTGGCTCTCCCCGTGCTCTTCACTCTCGGGCCATGCACAGTGTGGGCAGAGGAGCAAACACTGAGGTTGGTGAATGCGGAGAGCCCAGCGCTTGGCTGGTGGGGGCAGCTGTGAGATGCTGAGCCATGGGATAAACTGTTCCTCCTTGTGGTCAAACACAGGTGGAGGCTGACGGCACAGGAGTGAAGCCACGTTTCTAATTCCCCCTGCAACCACGGGAGGGAGCAGCTCAATAACAAATGGCTCTGCACACACCGCTTGCAGGGAACGGTGCATTTCCCCCCAGCCCCGGCTCGCCCGGAGGTTTCAGGCACTCCCGGAGGGATGCTGTGGCCCGAGGTCAGGATGTGGCCCGTGTGTCAGGACGGGCAGGAACAAATTCCCAAAGCCTCCTGGTCCCAGGTGGGATGGAGGGAGAGGCTGTTGTTCCTGGGTGCCACCCGCCAAGGCCTCATGGCAGGACCAAGGAGGTGAGGTGTGCTGTCAGCCCCTCGTGGCAATCCTAGCCACACACTCTCTTGCACTAGAAGCTTCCCCAGGACCATCCCGAGGCTCTGCACATCGCTCTGTTGTGGTCTCTGTCCACCAGCCTGCTGCTGTTCCCTCCTGGCTGGCTCCTGAAGCTCCCTCCCCATCAGAGCCCTTCCAAAGAACAGAAAATCCCGGGGCCTGGGGATGTGGAGGTGAACGAAACTGAAAATTGGAAAAGATGTTGGAGAGCGTCTGAGAGAAATGAAGGAGGAAAGCACGGGGACCACAGCAGTGGATCCTCTCTTCTCTCAAGCAGCACAATTATTTTTCTCACTAGTTAGACTCTGCTTTGAGTCAACAGAAAAACGCCAGGTCTCCCCTGCACAACCCTGTGCTGTGCAACTGGTACTGGTTTGGCTCCCAGACTGGAAGCATCTCAGCAGCTCCAGCGCCACCCTGACATCCTCCCTGACAGCCAGGACCACCGGCTGAAGACCCCAGACCACGGCCATGCTGCCTGTGGTGCTGTCCGGTGCCTGAGGCCAGCAGCACCTCGGGATGGCTGGCACAGCTCCACACTGCAAGGGGCAAGCTGGCCCCAAGGGTGAGCGCCGGGAACCAGCAGGGCTTCACCAGGGCCACCTGCACGGGCTGAAGGGGAGAGGTGTGAGTGGAATCCGTGGAAATAGGGCAAAGTCCTCACAAGGCAAGTCAAAAACACATGTGAAATGACTCCTTCTTCAGGAGAAAGGCACACGGTGGCACATTCAGCATCAGGTGGTGCTTTGCTCACCAGTGGTGTCATCAGTGACGTGCAAAGAGGCGCCAAGAACAGCGTTTGCAGGGTGCAGCCCTCTTCTCCCCACCATGCAGCAAAACAGGCTGCAAGAAGGGAGTTGGCGCACTCTGTCTTGAGGTCCTGCCGAAGAGTCACAGCCCACGAGCACAGAGGAGGGCCCGTGCTGAGAAAGGCAGGTACCTTGCCTGCCCACAGCTTCCTCAGCCCCGCATCACAAGTTAAGTTTTTCATCAACGGCCTGAGAGTCCTTCGTGGACAATCCCAACCTTTCTGTACATTACTCACACTATTTCATTTCCCCCTTACCACCAACCCTCAGTGTCACTTTTTTCTACTCTCAGTTTTGAAGGGAGAAAGGGAGAGGAGCCTTCATACCTCGTCCATGTGCATCGGTACCGCCCGCATGCTGTCCCGGCCACTCTGTCTCAGAATCCTCCCTTGAAAGCTTCCCAGGATGTTCGCTGGAGAGAAGAGAGGAGGTAAAAAAGAATAAAGAAGAAAAAAAAAAAAAAAGCATCCTGGCCCTTGATACTGGCTGGATTGTGGTGTGCCAAGAACAACTGTGGCATTGCTGCTTCCTCATCCTCCCCTTTCCAAAGCATCTTTCTCCAAACATGCAGCCGCACAAGGCTTTTGGCCAAGCATATGTGCTTCTGGGCAGCCTCTGGCGAGGCAAGCAGAGCTTAGGCAGCATGAGAATATATGTATCAAAGGGAATATGAGAGAGAACAGAAAACCCCAAGTACATGAGGGGAAATCCATGCGACGGGGGTGAAGAGAACACACTCTGCAAGCACTGGTGGCCATAAGGACTGGCATCTGCACACACAGAGCAAGGACAGGAGCACGACCTGGTCTCTGACGGCCGGGCTCCTGTCCCATGCTCCCAGCAAGGCTGCCTCAGGCCCCTGATGCCTCCTCAGGGTCTCGGTGTCTGCCTGTGGGTTCTTTTTAAATATTCAAAATGCAGCGTTACAAGACCACAGTGGGATTAATAGAAGTGAAACCCAGTTGAAGACAAGATAAGTTATTTTTTACCACCGCCCCCCTCCCCCTCTTTTTTTTTTTTTTTTTTAAACCTTGAGTCACATCAACTAAAATACCACGCAGAAACCCCAAGGTACTATTTTTTTCCCCTCTTCCCCAGAAGATGCACAGTTTTTATTCAGCCAAGACAATCCTTAGTTTTGATATTTAAGGGATAGGCAGAAGACCAAGCAAAATTACCCCTTTAGCCCTTCTTTCCATCTTTGGTAAGATTGCAAAAATACATACAACAGGCAAAAAAAAAAAATAAATCTTTTTCCTGTTGCCTCTGAACAAAAGCAGCACCTGACACTCTCTGTAGGTACATTCCCTGCTATCAGTATAACCAGATTTAAGAGTAAATGTTTGGGTTTTTTTCTTCTTCTTCTTCTTAAACACCAATTGAAAATGAACATATCAAATCACCACTGAAATTGACAATCTCTTTTTCCATTCCAGTATCCTGAAAAGTAAGAGAAATTGACAGCGATAGCTCAGGGCTCAGCTTAAACCACAAACATTTTAACAGCTAACACTACTCACAGATGTTACACATAACACATAAAATCCTGTTTGTAGAAAAAGAATCACAAAGGTCTGCAGGGCCAGAATTCCTTTCTCTGTTACCAGAAACTGTTCTGAACGGGTGACTCACGGAGACACAAGCCCCGCAAAGCAATCTGTTTACATCCTTAAATGAGCTGTGTGTGACACACTACGTACACAGCACATCCGTGCAGTCAGCGTGGGGAAACCATTGCTGTAATGGAAGTGTGATGACATGAAAAGCAGCAGCTCGTCACGCTTTCTATCATCAGCACTGAATTTCACTTTGCATGCAGCTCACTCCGCAGCCTTCAAAGAACACAGGAGACTCAAGCACACTACAAGCCAAGAAGGAGAAAAAGTCCCGGAACTGTGCTACAGTGCTAGAGAAAGCCCAAAGGTAAGATGACCAGAGATAATATTTCGCTGTAGGGAAACCTTACCTCATAAGCTTTCTTTTCTTCTTCTTGCTACAAAATCTGGAAATTAAATATTTTACATAATTTGGTTTCCTTATAGCATATTGACTTTTTTTTCTTTTTTTTTTTTT
The DNA here is from genome assembly GCF_963932015.1 of Anas acuta. Taxonomy (NCBI): domain Eukaryota; kingdom Metazoa; phylum Chordata; class Aves; order Anseriformes; family Anatidae; genus Anas; species Anas acuta. The sequence goes on from NC_088987.1 coordinate 18,349,628, forward strand.
TTTTTAAGAATGAACAGAGCTATCCATTTTCTTCTTTTGTTTAGAAACCAACATGACAGACTATGAAATGCCTTTTTATCCTAACTAAATTTTTCTTAAGTAAAAACCTTGGTAGGAAGCTGAAATAAAAGGAATGAAGGAAAAAAAAGGACTAATGAAATCTCCTACAGAGGCAATGAAGGGACCCCACCTGAATCTGAAGGCTCGGTGACCCAGCACAGCTCCCAGTGAAACCCCAAGCCTCAGGGCTGCAGGAGGGCTGAACATCTCTGGGGATGCTTCTCCCTTCCAGCCACTCAGATGCCCCCAGGCGCAGGCTTTCCTGTACTTTTTTATTTGGCCAAGGGATTTTCTTCATTTCCCCTCAAACTTACCTCAGTCCCTTACAGACGGCGGCAGAGCAGGCGCAACTGATGGGGCTGCTGCCCCTCTGAGCCATGTCCCCCCGTGCTTTACGGGCAGCGGTGCCCTGCCATGAAGGAGGCCACGGAGTGCTTTACGCAGCCAGCAGCACTGCCAGCTGGGGCTGCACACCCGGGCAGGCAGCCTGAATAAACCCTGCGCCTGCTGCAGCAACACGCAGCCTGCGGACCCCTGCATCTGACCCCAGCAGCCTGTTCTCCTCATCAGGCTGGGTTTCTGGCACTGGTTTTCTCATTTCTGTAGCATAAACTAGCAAGCTTACAGAATCATATACTTGGCATCGGTGTGTCCTCAAGGAGCAAACTGCCAACCTCCTCTTGCTTTCTAATTGCTAGTTTTTATCCAAGAACTACATTTTCCTTATGCTGATCTTTCTCCCAAAGCAGAGCACAGGAGAGCTTACCTCTGAAATATCAAGGAAGTGACTTAATCTGCAGAACAGGAGCTTTTACTGCACAGCTGATGACAGGTTTCCTAATCTGACATAAAAAAAAAAAAAACCATCAAAATCAGTAACTCCTGTAGGAAAGGCACCAGGTCAGAGTAATAACAGCTATGGATCACCAGATGAAGGTGATTTCTGAGCACTAGCAGAAAGATCTTTAAAAGGATTTATTTACAGGTTACACTTGCTGTGAGAGAAATGGCTAACAAAGAACCAGGTATTCCCTTGTATTTGCATTTGTAAGTGGTTCTAGCTGAGACCAGGACTGCAGAAACCAATGAGAGCCTTCGTGGTCCTTATCAGCAGAATCTGATCAAACCAGCACCCTTTCTCTAAAAGAGAAAATTACTTTGTGACCCCTGCTCAGCTGTGTCTACCTCAACATTTTTAGTACCCTCTTTGTGGAGGAGGGAAAATCTCTGCACTTTTGCTGCCACCTCTATTTCATCAGACAGCAGTTTATCAGCTATGGTAAGTCTGGCTGACTTAAGCAAATGCTTGGGTTCTTAAGGCTCATTTTTCTTCTGAAGACTTAACCTCTGCAGGTTAGCTATAACTGTTTGAGTTCTTCACATTAATAAATACGAGGAACCCTTGTGCTCTCGGCTCCCCAGGGTCTCTTGTGATAGCTTGATCCCAGAAACCTGATGTGACTGATTGCCTCCGTTTCTTTAGTCCATGTAATCCTGAAAGGAGGGGCTGGTGCCCTGTGTTTGCACAGGGATCTCACCGTTCCGTGGGGATGGTGCAGACACTTCCATACTCTGCCTTCCCTAGTTCGGGGTAGTGGGTGGTAGTGCAAGCAGGGCTTGGACCCCAAGAAGCCTTGCTTCTCCTTGAGCTACACCCTTGCTCTAAGATCCCTTGGGCACAGTAACTCCACGTTACTGGGAGCTGCAATTCAGCACGCACCAGCCCAAGATGAAAAAGCATCTCCAGGTCTGTGGACACCTACAGACCTCACTGGCCTTTAATGGTCTTAAATGTGATCTTCATTCTTCCTCGTGGTGAAGGTGACTTTCTTCTCTTGCAGTATGCCTGGAGATATGGATTACAACAGTACCAACAACATCAGCCCCAAAGTAGAACTGTTCCAGCTGATCATGTACACTCCCACATTTAGCCTGGGATTGCTGTTCAACGTGATGGCATTGTCGTTCCTGTTTTTTAAGGCTAAGAAGCTGTCAGAAGCTACAGTCTACATGATAGCCCTCATCTTCCTGGATACTTTGCTGCTGTTCACTCTTCCATTTAAAATCATTTCCTATCACCATCCAAACAGGTGGAAACTGGGGTCTGTGTTTTGCTCCATCTTGGAGAGTCTTTACTTTGTAAACATGTATGGCAGCATCCTCATCTCCCTCTGCATCTGCATAGATCGCTACATTGCCATCGGGCACCCTTTCATAGCTCCCACCCTGCGATCCACCAAGAAAGCTGCTGTGGTCTGTGCTGTCATCTGCCTGGGGGTCTCAGCTGGAACCGTCTCTACTTTCCAACTGCATGAAAAGGGCCACAACATCTCATCCTGCTTCCACAACTTCTCCAAAAGCACATGGGAAAACACAGCCCTGTTCAGCGCCCTGCAGACCACCTTCTTTGGCAGCATGACAGCCATGGCCTTCTGCACCGTTCAGATCGTCAGGTGTCTGAGAAAGCGCAGGAAACCAGACAACCCCCACACGTATTCCACCAGAGCAGAGAAGATAGTAGTGGCAAACTGCATCACGTTTTTGGTCTGTTTCACACCTTACCATGTGACATTCTTCCTGTACTTTTTGGTGAAGAATGGCATCATGCACATGGCTTATCAGCCAAAGCTACGAGACATCCTTCAAATCACCCTTTGCTGGGCAAACCTGAACTGCTGTCTGGATGGGGTCTGTTATTATTTTGTTTTAAAGGAGTCCTTGGAAAGCCCGTTACAAAAGAGTGAAAGAACAGACAGAAAAAATCTTGATCCACATGCTACATTTGGAGATGCTTTCATGAAAACAGGATCCTGAACTACTTATCTAAATTATTTAAATATCCAAATCTGAAAATATTTCACACACAAAAAAAAAAAGAAAAAAAAGAATGAACTCCATTCCCATGAGGCTGATCCTAACTTATTTCCTTCCCATCCATAATGTTTTATGTTGGCATTTCTGGAAAACAGAAACGGATTTTTTCCTATAAACGGTTATGCATATCTCTTTGGATTTGATTCCTCTTTATTTGGGGTGGGAGGAAGAGTTGTCTTGTACATGGTAGCATTTTTCACCCTCCCTGTCCACACCACACCTGTAACCCCCACGAGCCTTCAGTAGCTACAGACTTGGGTTGCAAAGAAACAGATTTGGAGTTATGGCAAAAGGCTGCCGACTAAATTTTGTTGCCTCTCCTGCCCCGATCACATTGCTTACATTCACACACACACATGCATGCCAGTTTTAGATTTGCATGTTATTTTAAAAATGTGATTGCAACTCTAATCCAAAGGCAGTTTTAGGTTAACATGGGCACAGCAAGACCTCTGTGCTGTTCTTCCAATGGCTGACTTGCTGCACAAAGTGCAATCCTTTTTGTACAACCCTGCCTCCACCACTTTGCCCTTCTAACTAATATTGCAATGACCTCAAGTACCAGGAAGCTCAGATTTACAGACTATCCCAGTTCCAGATTTCCTCACCAGCTCCTCTCCTTGCAGACTTCATGTATTTGTTCCTTCCTGCTTGACTACAAAACTAGTTTCATGAACAGAGACAAACCAAACCAGAGTATGCAATAAAAAGCCTGAGCCCAGCGTAGCAGCAAACACATGAATCTGAAGAAACAACCCCCACTTTGCTGGGGAGTAAGATAAGAGCAGCTCTGACCCCCAGAGCAGCAGCCTGCACCATTGCACCCCAGGGGAAAGCAACCTTTCAGACCTCAGAGGAAGCTAAGCACTACCACTTCCCAATCAAACAAGGCAATAAAAAATAATTCACTGGCAGTTGCCTCACACATCAGTCAGTTACTTCTTATCAGTGCTCACAGGTACCCAGATAAACCTAATGACAACGTGCTCCCAGCCTGAGAGAGGCAGCTGCTGCCTCTGCCCCTGGTGCTACTCCGGGAGCCAACAGCCCCTTTTCCCAAGGGATGAGGATGATGACAACCAAAGCAATTAGTTTTCATACTCACATTGTGCTGGATCCTTGCAATATATCTTCTAGGCAGGGCTATTAATCCCAGCCTTAGAGCTGTCTTTTCTCTGTACGCTTGTGAGAAGCATTATGCACAAAGCATGTGTTGATTTCTTCCCTGAGCTGCCAGCTTGGTATTGGGAGACCCCAGTGTATAGAAGTGGAATATTCTGAAGCTGATACATTTATGTGTGAGATTGCACCAAAGAAGTCCAGTTGTTGAACAGAGAAACAAGAACCTGACATAAACATAAGCGCAAGCATCTTTTTGATGTTCGGCATGTAAGTCATGCTTCTGAGGGTACATGTCCTTGTTATGTCCAAGTGCATGAAAATAAAACCAACCAGGATACTGCAGCAAGAAGTCTCTCTCCATAATATTTTCCACTTCCCTTGACTACCCCAGTAAATTCAGAAAATCTGGCTAGCTTCCCTGCTAGCAGATACTGAATCCTTATCACCTTCGTGTTCATAACTTACCCCTTAACAAACTGCACTTAATGGACAAAAAGGTTTTACTATTGAAATTTCAGAGTCCTTTTAGAAGAAGAGTAAGTGCATAATAGAAGAAAATAGTGCTCAGAAATAGAAGAAAATCAGTGGGCTATGCCAAGAGGTCCTCCACTTTAACTGATAATGACTGAACACAAGAACAGAGAGATTTTCAGCACCTCACAATGTAGAAAATGCCAAAGTATACGAGGAAACCAATTTCAATTGCATCTCTATAGCCTGAGGCATCTCTATTAGTTTTACTGACATTACTTTGGGCTTACACTGCTGTAACTCAGACTAAAACCTGACCTGTAGTTTTATGTTTCCCCTGTTGATCAGCTTTTTTTTTTTTTTTTTCCCCCATTTCCTGCTATGCCTGCTCCTATCCATTTGTTGTTCTTGGTCCCACAGATCACAAAGTAACTTTAACAGTAATTTCACTTAAAGTGCTGTGGACAACACAGATTAATATTGAATGCAGAAGTTTTTGGCTTCTTGGCTATCACCCTCAGCAATAACACGCTGCACAGAAGAGATTTGGACCAAATTAAGAATAGTTAAAACTGTATGGACAAGTTAAAAGTGCCTGTGGCATTTCTTCTTCTCCCAAGCCCCATCCTATAAGTTTCTGTATTGATTTTTTCCCCCCTAAAATAAAGAGGAATGCAAGAGCTGTTGTCTCCCCACAGCCAGTACAGAGCCAGCCACTGCCTGTCTGAGTTCCCTGCCTCTGCACACGATTCACGGTGCCCCTGCCAGCTCTGCAGAAGCACTGACTACCAGGGTAAGGTGACAACTTCCATTCAAGATTTCTGGGGGGAAATTACAGTTCTGCAAAGGCAACATTTTCCATTCTAGAGGACTCAACTGGATCTTCCAGGCCTCTGAACAATCCCTTTTCAACTCAAATCAGGTATGCTCTGATCCTTTCCCTTTGCTATGGTGGGTAGCTGTAACAGCTTATTCATCTGTAGAGCTTTATATCCAAATCATGACACTGGGTATCTGGTAAGAAATCTGCAGAGACTTCCATTTGCACCAGCAGAATATCAAAGACACACATGGCTAAGAAATAAAAGGAAAAAAATCTGAAAACCTGCAATCTAAAGCCATCACAGGCTTTCCAGAATACTGCTAATGATTTATCCAAGGGAAAAAGAGCGCAAAATCCAGGATTTGTTTGGAATTAATTCAACCCTAAGAACTGAGGATTTATTCCTAACATGTACAGTTCTTTGCCAAAAATCGTTAGTTTATTTAGCAAGAGTGAGAGTGGGGAAGGGAGACCTGTTGCACAGTGTTTTTTATCCCCACTTGCACTTCGCTCTGCGTTTGGATAGTGAAAGGGGAAGGGCTTAAACCAGCACTGAAAGCACAGTGGGTTGCAGGATGGGCAGGTGAAGCTGCTCTGTTGAGGGACTTTGCCCAAATCCCTGGAATTCAAGAAGGAAGCACCTGGTAAGCTGGGATGAATCCTGCTGTGGATTGCCCAACATTTTGGGCCCACCTCGCCCAGCGCCTCATGCCTCTTCCACCCGGACACGGGGGTGACAGCTCCCACCCATCTCCTCTTATTTCAGTATTTGTCTTAATTGAAATAATTGCTTTTCTTTCCTAATATTACCACCCAGATGTATCTACAGAGGTCAGTACAACAACTGCTTACATACAGTTTTGCAGACCAGCTATTTCATTTGAGAGGCCTTTCACAAAACACAGTTTGAGGCTTCCAGATTTCTTGCTGAGACACCTGTCTTGCAGACATTCATAGGGTTTATACTCACGGGTAACTTTCTTACTCACTCATTTGCATGTCTCACTAAGAGGCTGGACACTGTGTTTCAGCAGATTTGATATTTCGTACTTAAATGAGCAAAATGTCCTATCTCCTGCAGCCTTACTCACCTGGGAAAGAAGTCAGGCTTTAATTTAGGTGTCTACCAGCTCTGGGCATCTGGCCTCTGTCTTCTAAACTTTCCTTGTAATACAGCTATTAGCTTGTGCTTCAGGCTCAGGAAGTATCTGTTTTGGTAAGGAAAGAAAAAGATTTATTAGAAAAACACCAATATTTGCACGTAAGCGAGAAAATCCCAGCCAAAGATTTTATCTCCCCAAAAGAAAGGATCAGCCCAGCTTCCAGACATGCAGTATGCCCTACAGATTTCACTACTGCTTTTTGTGATTTATCCACATACGGTGAAAGGAACAAAATATTTGCCATGAGCAATGACACATCTGTGGTCAGAAAGTTTTGCATGCATACACTCCTCTCAAAGTGGTTTTAACATTTCTGTTGACAGTGAAGTGGGTTAAAATTGTCCTGTTTTCTCTGCAGAAAGAAATCACCATGAGACAAAGATGTACATACAGCACACTAGATGCTAGGGAGAAGGCATCTGAGAAACCCCTCTCTCAAAGGAGAAGTGTGAAATAGCTCACTTTGCTTTGAAAGCAAAATTGTACGAAAGAGCACAGGCAGAAAGCACGCCCTACCTCATTCCACAGTTACTTCCCTACTCAGCAAAGCTGTGTGTGTGCTGTCTACATCAACTGCATTCACTGGGGATAGAAGTCCCCTGAGGATACAGTAATGTCCTGAGTGCCGTGACACAGTGACAAGAGCACTCCCATTGCTGACTGTCATGATGGAGACAGACACACAGAAGCCTGTGTGTCTTCTCAAGCTTGTCCAGGTCCCTTTGGTTGGCATCCCTTCCTTCTGCTGTACCAACCACACCACCTCGCTTGGTGCCTTCTCAGTGTCTTAATACTTCCTTCCCTTTTACATTTCTGTCTTCAACTCCAGAATTTAGAGGCACTGAATTCTCTAGAACAACAAAGACTTTTCCCTCCACTGAGTTTGCTCGCTGAGAAACCTCTGGCAACAAACTCCAGTGAATAGGTGCCTCTTAGCTACTACAGAAGGTAAAGCACACCTACTATGTCTGTCTGTCCTTCATTGCATCTCAATCATTCCTCTTATTCCAAATTTTATACTCTGTCACTCCACAAGAATGACATTTAACACATTTTCTAACATGACAAAGCAACTGCTCTGGGATATCAACAAAACTCTATGAAGAATCACAAATGTCTCCCAGGAGGAAAAGCTGAATCAGTGCCATTAACAGACACTGAAGGACATAAAAGGTCTCATCTGCTTTATGCTACAAGTTCCTTTTAATCCTTCTCTCTATTCCAAGACACAAAAAAAAAAAAAAAAAAAAAAAAAAAAAGGCATTAAGCTGGGATTATACCTGAGAGCAAATATTAGCATTTTAGAGCTATAAACATGGCAGTTGATTGTTAATCCAAAACTAAGCACTGCAAACCCAGGAAATCCAGTTTAGAATGCACTTCTGAGTGCATCAATACAAACCTGACCGTTCCCTCTTCATTGTTAACTTTGTGACTACAAGTAGAGCCATCTCCCAGAGAGCAGCATCTAACCTGGCCCACTTGGCCAGCCACAGTAACTGAGACAATGAAGGACACTACTTGAAATAGCTTTATGTAGTTTAAAGAGGAGCTTAGAAAAGCATGAGAAATTGAGGATGGCAGAGACTAGTCCAACTTTATTCATGACAATAGGAAGTGCAGTGGCTCAAAAACATCACAGCTGGAAGAGGGGCAGAAATAATTGACCAGGACTTTCAACAGACCAAGGTTCGAGAGGCTATAAACCTGTGCAGATAGGTTTCCCTCATCAAGAGTGAAATAACTTGGTATTAATAATAAATATGTTTATGCGGGCCATTTTATGTGAGTAGTGAGAAGACAAAAGAAAGGCTGATCTCTGAAATACATTCCTCACTCTGAGCTCAGGCTCTTGCAGCCACTCCTGCCTGCAGCTGCCCAGCAGGCACAGACCTACTGAGGATTCTAAACAGTTCCCCTCCTTGAGCAACAGCCAGAGTGCATTGTGCATGCACATCCAACAACATCCATCCCAGCTGCTCTGTGTCCTTGCCCCCACCACTGCCACTTAGAAAGGGTGGGTCTGCCCCAGCCAGGACTGCAGGGAAGCGACAGGCAGTCTCTTATTTCAGCAGTGAGAGCATCCAGATCAATGACAGAAAATAATGCAAAAATCATAAGAAAGGAGCTAGGTCGTACAATTTAAATCTGACACACTTTGCCTGGTGATTCTTCAGGGGAAAAACAAACAAACAAACAAAACGTGTTAAGAGGAGTAGGCTGAAGTAACATAATGGGCTGGAATGCTATTTGTGTTCATAAAGCACTCCATGCAATAACTGCAAGACAAAATTTAGCTCTATACTCCACAACAACAGAGAGATGTTTAATACCCCCCACTTTTGCAACAAAAAATAGAGAGACAGAAATAATATGTTAGGTTGTTTTGGAACAACAAGGCAGAAATCATGCAGTAGCACTGAATCTTACCCTAGACTTCATTCCAGGACACAATCACAGGATTCACATTGTTTTTATATTTCATGCTATGCTATTATGTGGTTTTGCTCTCTTAAATCAGCCTGGGTCACTTGCCTTGGAATCCCCACATATGCCTATTAAAAAACACCTTTAAAAGTTGTCCCAAATCTCACTCCTGCTTTTTGACTATCAAAAATCTGATCCTGTGGGTAAATATTTGGACATTTAGTCTACCAGCTTGTCCAACTTGCACAACAAGGCAGCCAGTCTCCATACGAAACATTCATGCTAAACAAAACGTATTTTGTTTGCATCAGATGAAGTAGTTGTTTCTCCAGAACTCAGCTGCGTACACACAAGAACCTTATTTTCAACACTCTTACAAGTCACATTAGGTCTATGGTCCAGCTCATACCTAGTGTTTACATGTCCATTAAACACAGATACAAACAGAACCACGAAGGTCACATTCACTTACCGAAGTTTTGGCAAAACTGTCCATGGTACAAATTATTTTCTTAGGTAAATTAAAAAAAGGTCAAAGCAGCAAAGCTTGAAGGTCATCCTGAAGGAGCTGGGGGAATGGAAGAACTTTGCAGATCAACTTGAGTGCACCTAGAAGTCTTGCAACATTTTGACTGTTAATGAAGTCAGAGCAAAGAATCAACAAGCAAGTTTCCCAGTTTCAATGAGATGAAGAGGCACTGCAAGCCTGTGACATGTGACAAACATTCTCCAGCAGGCAGCCTCCTGGAGCAAACAGGCAGCAGATCCAGCATCCATGGCTCTGCAATTCACAGCTTCCTGGGAAGAGGCAGGGTTACAAGCATGGCTGCAAACTGCACAGGCACATTTTAGTTCTTAAACAGCTACATGTGCCCTCTTGGAGAGATGCTGGGGCAACATCTCAGTTAGACAGGTAATTCACTGATGACACTTACATTTTGTGTATTAGTGCACCCCACTCTCATTACAACCGTGTTCCCTCAACTTCTGCTGCATACTTAATCCACCTGAAGTTAGTACCCCTTTTCTATATCATAATCAGTAGCTGTGGAAATGCAACCAGTATCCCAGAGGATTAGAGTCTGGAGGGTCTGACTGAATACCCAGTTGCACTCCATGGGTAGACTCTAATGGTCAATGTCCAAATGAGGAATAAGTAGTAGAGATGGATCAGCTCCTGATAAACAAAAGGTATTGTTTTCATGCAAATAGCATTTGTTAGGAAGAGCAATGAAGGAGAAATAAAGGAAAGTCAGAGATAAAGTGGCAGAACCCTTTTGGGCTGAAGGTTTTTTCTAGAGACATCAGCTGCTCTTTAAACTGTAAACAAAACCTCAGAGCGTTTTGGGATTTGCTTTTGCAGCCCTAGGTGGGAGCTGGTAGATACAACCAAAGCAAGTGTCAGATTTGCTCTTTCTTTTTGTCACTAAACTCCTATTCCTATGCTCAGATGAGGCCGATTTTCAACATCTGTTACTAAACTGTTAAAGGAGAATGAAATTTTAAAAAGAATAGAAGAAAGAAGAAAAGAGAAATGAGGTAAAAAGCACAGCGGTAGTAAATAACAGCAGTTCTCCTTGGCAGGTGCCCGGCTCTGAAAAGCTGCTTTGGGAGAACTTGGCAGCAGCACCCTCGCCCCAGTGCAGGGAGTGCTGGTTGAGGGAAACCGTGGAGGGCTGAGGCAGCATCCCGTGGTGGCTGCAGGGGCTGACGAGGGCCAGCTGATGAGCAACCCGCCACAGAGGCTGAGAGCATTCACGGCCTTTCTCAAAGCACTGGTAAATCAGTGGGGAAAGACTCCTGCCCTTGAACTGGCACAGAGAGAAAATGTCAAGTGACAAAATGCAGTGACAGTGCTTTGAATAAATCATGCATTTTGCATGTATTTTTCTTCATGGCTTTTCAGTTTTTTTTCCATGTTAAGCACTGATAACATAAGACTTTTTTTTTTCCCCCCCCCCTACAAACTGTAAATTACACCACTGACGTCAGGGCACAGCAAGTCACACCCAGCACCCACTGCCACACAGCATTTCACTCCGACAAGGGCGAGCTGCTGCTTTAACCACATTTTTGAAAATGACAAAGCAGTGGCAAGTGACAAAGCAGTGACAAACAACAAAGAAATGTCACCTGCGTGGTGCTGTACACCCCCTGAAAGCACGCTGCAACACCAGCCCTTCCTCTTCGTGCTGCCCTCTGCCATAGCCAGTTTGTTCAAAACAACAAAAAAAATTCATGAAAACCAGCAATGCCGTATCATCCTCTCCCCAGAAAAGAACAATCCTGAAATACTTTCCTAAATACAACTCAACATTTGGGATCTTGCCTCCACAGGGAGTCCCAGGTGCCTGACAAGGGACAGGCCCCGGGCAGACCACACCTCAGCATGGCGGACAGTGGGTTTCTTCTAAACATGGACAGCAAAGAATTTCTCTTCATTCTCCTCAAAGCTATGTGCAAAATTCAAGAATAGTTTCAGTCAAAAGCAAACAAACAAATGAACAACAACAAAAAACACTTTAAAAAACTTTCTAAAGGATCCTCAAGGGAGGATTTTGCACAGAAACACTTGCAGCTCCCGTGACAAAACACACCCACCAAGGCTGTGTTTCTGTGAGGAAAGGAGGCAGCCTTTGGCACTGAATTACTTGTTTTTAACTTTCCCACTTACTTCATGCTCGGGTGAGCACCAGAACGTTTACACAGGCAGTTTCAAAAGCACAGGTGAGGAGGATTGGAGCAGGGGGAGGCTGGCGCATGGCTTCCAGCCCCCACCTTCCCTCAGCATGGCAGTCATGGCCGGGCTGCAGGGCGACCAGGAAACCTGCGGGTGCCGGGGCTGTTTGGGGTGCTAATGACATGCTGATTTATGCCCTCAGCCCAGATCCTTGGCTCTTCCAGTTATGCAAAGATAGCTGAGCACTTGTGGCTGATGAAAAACTGGGGGGCAAAAAGCAAAGTGAAGATTTAAAGACCCAGTTATTTCCTATGGGCGAGCACAAAGTCCTGCTCTGGGGAGAGGCAGCATTGCAGAAACAGCTACGCTCCACGCTGAATGAGTTCAAATCGTCAAGGAGATTAATGCCAAATATTTACCCTTTAGTGCATTTAGTGCAATTAAACAACTTCATCCGAAGTACTGAATGCAATCAAAGTGCATTTCCTTTGTAAACCTCATTACCGAAGCGACGTGCTTTCTTCTCCCCACTCAACATCTCAGCCAGCAGATTTGTTATTTGGTACCTGCAGTTGTAAAGGCAGTGTGGTTTGGTTTGCTATTTGCTGGTCCATTTCATGGGCTGACACTAAAGTACTGTGGTGGGGAGGAAGAGAGAACATTTATATCCATGACATCTTAATTGAATTTTTTATTTTATTTTTTTTTAAGCTGCTATAGAGCCCAGAGAGGGATAGTCTGAAATGCTTACTGCAAACCTGCCTCGTGTTTCAAAGGGGCCTGCACTTGGGTAGTGCTCATTTTCCTCAGGGTGGCAGATGGGCATCGGTTTTAAACACCCTCTTTCCAAATACTGCCCAACACCCATCCGAGCGCTGTTACCAGGCGATTCACCGGTGCTTCCCCCCAACACCCCAAATGCGCACACCCAGGGTGGAATCGAGAGGCAGCCTTGAGACAGGTCCTCACCTACACAGATCAAAGTGACCAAAACAGGGAGGGAGGCAGAACTTGCTCCATGGGCCTCCATGTCCTTCGTGGATCCTGGGCTCAGGCAGGTTACACAAGCATGCTGCAGTGACCTCCACTGTTTATCTCTAGGATGTCTAACAACATAGCAGTCGGCTGTACTGCTGAGAGAGATTTGACCTAAAAAGCAATGAGTCCATTCGGAGACCACACTGGACTCAGCCAAGCCATACAAATTACTGACTGAAGCTGCTGCTTTCAGCACTCAAAACCCAAAACAGAGCCATGCGTGAAGCAAGGGTGTTTCCAGAAGGCATCCACAGTGTCAAAGCCAGGCAACTCACATCTGTTTCTCTAAGTTTTAACATACACCAATTTATGGAGAAGGGAGAATAGCCAATGTGGAATGACTTGTTCTAGCAGGGGCAATCGCAATACCACCATCTGAAAACAGTAAGAAGTAGCTGGGGCCTGAGCCAAAGCCTTTATTTGCTGTTACCTCCTTAAAAGAAAGGAGAACAAAGCCTTCAGAACAGCAAGACTAAAAAGTAGTTTTTCCATGAATAACAGATAGAAGAACAGAGTGACATCCTGGGGAAATTTCTTTAGAAGACAGTGAATTTTAATTTGAGAGGTTTTCTTCAACATCTTCCAATCAGTTGATCTCTGTTTTGAAGCTTCTTTCTCTGGTCAGACTATGAGAATATTTCAATCATTGCATGACATGATTTCAGCTCAAATATAGATCTAAAACTCAAGTATGAAATTACATAGTTGGCCTTTTAGATTAATTAATCCAAATGAATAGAACAACATCCTGGCGTCCACTGGAGAACATCTTTGTGCTAGCAAGAATGGTTAATTAGAGTTGGCACAAACACATCCCACATTCACTATGAATGATAATATTCCCAGAGCAAATATTCTCAGCCATTTTAAGGGAACAGCTGATTCTGGATTGTTCATCCCCACCCATTTAAGGGTTCAGCAAGACTGAAGGAGTTAAAATGTCAGCAACTACAGAATCCATAGACCACATGCTCTTCCTTCTTGACTAACACACCCTGCTCCAGCCTGTCCTCTGACGTGACCTGCCTACCACAGGGGCATATAAGCATATATAATCAGTCCAGTTCAGCGCTGCCTTGCATGTTTTATCAGCTCTGCAGCATCCTCCCATTTCCTCCCAGTGCAAACCGGTTGTGAGGATAAGGCTCTGGGCTGCACTGCAGCACTCTGTTTTGCAGGTGTTTCACCAAGAGACACTTCTTGGGGACCATCCCCTGTGGTGGGCACCACACAGCACCCCTTGGAATAGCCTTCTCTTGGAAGAGGGGCTATACAAAAGGAGACTTATGTGGATGGGGAAAGCCACTTAATGACCACCTGGAGCTGCTGAGGGGGTGGCTCTGGCCTAAAACAAGATTTTCCATGAATACCAACAGAGACACTGGAAGCAGCAGCCCCAAGCCAGCAGGCGGGGACACACGGCTGCTCAGCACTTACCTCCTTAGCTGCAAGCACAAGTTAGAGAGCCCGTTGCACATCAGAGCAATCAGTTCTAGTCCTCTTGCAGAGGAACAGAAGTGTTCTGTGTACATGGAGCTGTTACATAGCTGACAGGAAAAGCAACAGGCAGTATCGCCCTGTCCTGAAGCCAATCTTGTTTTGTAAGATACCCGTCATAAAAATACCTGCTACATGGGTGCATTCACACTAACTTAGGAGGCTACAGTATGAGTGAACTCCTAAGCTGAACATGCAAAAATCACCCTCTAGAAACACCCTTACCCTCTAGAACAAAGGCTTCAGTTTCAGTATGACAAGTTGGATGGGCCAAACACCGCCTCAAGCTCCAGATCCCTTTCCAGTCTCATTTGGCCCTACTGGGACTAAGGCTGGATACTAGATAGAAAATAATGGACTTTTCCTTTTTCTTTTAATCTGAATACATTCAGCCAATATTTGTGAGGGCCTCTCTCTGCTGGAACTTCACTTTCTGTACATGTAACCCATAAAACCTTCCCTCTGATTGAGCTCCAGCACCTCATTGCCTTCACCGGGACTCGAAAGCCAACATCACAAATTGTACTTACCAGAAGGTCAAGAAACGGGCAGTTACCTGAGACGTTAGTTTGGGAAGCTACATTTGATGAGATCATACAGCTGTCCAAACATGCCTGTGTATCCTTTTTCCCTGGGAAGCTGCCCTGGGAAGCTGTGACAGTGTCCACACTTACTTGTATAACATCCTGGCTGGAATTCAGAACAGCAGCAAATGTTCAGGAACAACTTGGACATCCTAATTTAGGTACGTAAGTATGCACAGGAGTGAGAACAGGCTTTTTTTTTTTTTTTTTTTTAAGCTTGGCATCAACCTGGAGAAAAGGAGGCTCAGGGGCGACCTTATTGCTCTCTACAGGTACCTTAAAGGAGGCTGTAGTGAGGTGGGGGTTGGCCTGTTCTCCCACGTGCCTGGTGACAGGATGAGGGGGAATGGGCTAAAGTAGCACCAGGGGAGGTTTAGGTTGGATGTTAGGAATAACTTCTTTACCGAAAGGGTTGTTAGACACTGGAACGGGCTGCCCAGGGAAGTGGTGGAGTCACCATCCCTGGAATTCTTTAAAAGACATTTAGATGTAGAGCTTAGGGATATGGTTCAGTGGGGACTGTTAGCGTTAGGTCAGAGGTTGGACTCAATGATCTTGAGGTCTCTTCCAACCTAGAAATTCTGTGAAATAGTGTATCAGCTCTTCATGTTGAGGAGAGGGGGCTGGGTAAAAACACTGAAGCAAGCTTTGCAGGATTTCACCCCCAGACCCAACTAACTGTCCCAGCCGTATCCAAATGCACTTCCAAGGAATGCACTCGAGGGTGTTAGGATGGGCTGCTCATGCTACATGACAGGGAGACTGGTTAAAATTATAGTTTAGAGGCAGTTATTCTGTAAACTTGTAGTCACACATGGTCGAAACAAATGAATTTAAAATTAATAGTAGGGGTAGATCTTACATAACTACCTCTGTTATTCTTCCAATGTTTAGCTAGATGAAAAAGAAAGAAATCAGAAGCAGTGATGAAGGGTATTCCAGGCACTGGTCATCAACAGCCAGAATATGCCCATTTCTTGTTCTAATATTGTGACAGATGGTCCTAAGGGGTGCATACTGAAATCATCTCCTCAGCATTTATTTCTTAGAGCAACACATTTTCATTTTCACAGAAAACAATCTCATGACAGCGCACAATCCAGGTCACAGCTTTCTCCTCATTGCTCTCTCCTCTGGAAGAGCCACAGGAATTTTCTGAGGCACGGACACAGAGGAACAGTGTATTTGTCAGATACTACTCCAAAAAAACACCTTTGCAAGCTATGGTGTTTCCATCTTTGCATCAGGCCAAATTACTAGGTTTAGCTGCAGAACAGGCTTTGGCAAACACAATTATTGTAGAACACAAAACTCTTCTACAGAACCCTAACAATGGAAAAGGCATCCAGGTACTGAAGAAGTAAATACAAAGACTGTAACAAGCAAAATGCCTTACGTTGACTTTCTTACTGATCGACTAGAGACTGATTTTGGAAAGAGCTCCAATGTTCCAGCTCAGGAACACTGTTCAGACACTTCTTCACCAGGATGGAAGCGGGGCAGACAGCTCAGAAGAGTCCTGCCTGGCTGAATTCGGCATGGCAAGGAGGAAGCCCTTAAGCTTGCAGGTATGGGCAGGCTCTGGCAGCTGGCGGCTTGGATGCATCCCTGCACAGCAATCCCGTCGCCCTGGGGAGAGCCTCCACACCTCGGGGCATGGGCGATAGCTTCACGGAGGGGATGTGCTGTCATTCTCAACAAACACACACTTCACATATCAGAGGTAAAAGATTTTATTATCCCATGGATGTTTCCTAAAAGGTAAGAGTCCTACCAGACAAAATATACAAAGCATTTTGTGTTTTCTTTCTAGACAACTGCATTCTCACCCTATGAAACAGTGAACGTGTCAGTTCATCGTAAAGAACCAGGGCTTGTCCTTACAGCTGCGGGATTGCACAGAGTTAGCATATTCAATGACCAGTTAATTCATGCAGAATCAGAAGGAAGGGGGAAAAGGTCTGTGTGCTCACCTGAGTGCAGGCTTAGGTGCCCAGAAACAAAGAGAAACACAGGGCTTAAATTTACCAGTTTGTGGTACTTCCACCAAGCAAACCAGTTCTCTGACTTGCTCTTCATGCACTTTGCAAGGAAAGGCTAGGGCTGATAGCAAGTTATATTTGGAAAAACACAGCTGTACTATAAAAAAGCAAATACCTTCTGGCAGTAGGAAACTTTCCTTACCAACCTGCATGAAGTACATGCAGTTCTTCATTTTACATCCAGCTTAAAGCAGGAGACCAACATCTCCTCCTCTACCTGCTAAAATTTAATATTTATGGTTGACTCTACATTTATACGAAAAAATAAACTCTCAGCCTCTAAGGACATACTAATTCCTCTTGTTTTAGATGATTACTTTGAGATACTGTTTTGTTTTCATGTAACTAGCTCACAGTATAACTATTAGAAGTTTTACTCTAAAATATATTCACTTTTTGGTCCTGCTGAATTAATGATTGTACTTGCATTTACTTTATCCTTCCCCTTTCTAAAACAACAAGCTCATTTCAACAGATGAACAAGTCCAGATTTGCTGGAAACCAATTAACAAGAATGTGCCAAGCTGAACTTCATGCTGTTCTTTCAAGCCAAAAAACTGCCTGCATTTTAAGAACCTAATTAGTTTTAACTATATTTATGGATCAGAGGGAAGAATATTGAATTACTCTGCAATTCTTCTCTCCAATGATCAATAGAAATGCAATTTTGTTCACACAATTTCTCTGCAGCATATCGATGCACTGAATCTTTCCTTGTATCAATATCTGTACTACAATGATGCCCTCAGATGATGTGATATACAGTAGGGCTACAGGAATTACTATCAAAACAGCCTTCATCGGAGGAGTTATACAAGAAAACTCTCTCTCAGCACAAACAAAAAAATCTGCTTCTGTACTCGCCAGTAACTACCAACTCTGCTGCTGACACCGCTTTGCACACAGGCATGGCAGCCTCTTCTGCAGAGAAGAGCCAGTAAGGCTATGCAGCCTTGCATGTGGCTATGCAGCCTCCCTGCTCTGTGGCCCCCAAGCAGCACTATGATCTCCATGTTGCTGCCACCCCACATCAGCCCCGCATACCCACCCTCCAGGGGCTCACCCCAGGGCACCCCACGCTGCTCCAAGCCACGCCAGGCTCAGGAGCAGACTGCCATGTGGCAAGGAATACTAACAGGGGCAGCAAGGGCAGGCTGCTTTCTCTGCTTGATAACCTGGCCTTCAGGAGGACAGAAAGCAGCAAGCTGGGAGTACCAAAGCACAGTTTGGGCAGAAATCTCCCTCTGCTGAGTTTTCTGAGTCACTGTTTGTAGCCTCACATCTGTTCTCTCCCTAAGGGCGTCTGATTCCATATTTCTGGTAGTTACGTCAGCATCAAACTGGTAGCCCTCCTCCTGTCATACACCTTCTGTCCTGGTGCCAAGGCAGGTTCAGAACACTGCCAGCAGGAAATTGCTCAGCCAGGAAAAGAGCACCTGTTTCCAGCATCCTATTTCTTGGCCATCCTTTCTACCCCAAGCCTGCTCCCAAAAGAGATTTCCGTCCTGTGGCACGGAAGAGGCTGTGTTCACTCCCAGGCTATCCGTGACCACTGTGTAAATTTAAGCCCAGTGAAATGTCTCAGGTAGGCAGGAGGGAGGAAAAGATAATCAGCTGTGAGGCCACGATAGACCCAAGAGGTTAGAGCTTCACAAGCAAGGGAAGGAGTAAAAATAAAAATTAAAAAAAAGTAAGACACATTACCATGTCTAAAAAGAGGGCTGAGAGCATGTGTGTGCAAGCAAAGCCAAGGAAGGTTACAACAGGACAGCAGCCTCATGATTTTTTGCAGATAACAGTTTCAACCACAAAAGTGTTTTCAAAGTGACGAATACGATGACAGTTCCCAGCCTCACGTCGACTGATACCTACAAGGGAATAAAAGAGAGAGAGATGGGGAGAAAACTCAACAAATGTTAGTTTACAAGAGCTGCAGTAAGTGGGGGAAGGAAAGCAGATGGGATGCAACCATTGAACACTGAAATGCAGGAACAACACAGCCTGTATGAAAAGCAGCATAATCTCTTCTTTGGAAGAATAACCACATTATCTAGGCCTTAGCCCTGCAATAAGAGCTGCCATGAGCTGGAGAAGCCACAGGGAAACAGCTGATTTCAGCTGACAGCATCTCAGTGTTATCTCACAGACCAGAAAGCCTCACAAAACCAGCAGAAGTCACAGGCTGGTACAGAGCACAGCCCTGATCGCAGTCAAGGAAGGCTTAAAATCGTCTTCCTCTGGCTGTTTGAATCATCGGGCGCACTGATCCTGCCATGGCTTCAGCCTCTCTGGAGAACAAGGAATGCTCCCCGCGTCGTTAAGCTGTTTCAGGTGAGGCTTTAAATGTGCCAGTATCTGAGACCAAGTAACTACAGATACTGAAACTACGGAGTTTTTTGCAAGACATTAGCGTTTGTATGTAAGGTACATACATAAGATTTCATGAAGTCATTTTAAGGTAGTCTATTGTTCCCTCCTCACAACTTTTTCCATATTATTAAGAGCTTAATTAATTAAAGGCAATTTGCAGACCTAATCTGCTCTGAATAGCTGCCACTGAAGCAGGTATCTGCATTAGGGAAATTTTCCAGACCGTTCCCCACAGTACTGCTATTAGTTCAGCCCCAGGAGTCCACATGTAAATGAAGTGCTAGCTCCTGCAAGCATCTTTATTAATGTTTTGATTAGGGTGAGAGACACAGCAATAGAAACACTTGCAGCAGCCAGCACCCATTTGCAGCAGCACCATCACAGGCCGGGGTTCAGCTGAACTAAACGGGGAACACCTCAAAACAATCTGTGCGCTTACACCTGCAGGGAAACCTCCCCTCTCGCCACAAGGAGGCCAGCACGGCTGTTAGAGCAGAAATAATGACTGGGATGCAGGGGGAAGGCGAGTTAGGGTGGCTGAAAGCTGCTGGGCTCTTACGTCTCCTGGCGCTCCGCCGCTTCAGCCGGTAGGTCTCCTTGCCGCTGCACAGGCGGTAGATGAAGGAGCCGAGCTGCTCCATGTCATGGACGTGCTCCGTTGCGATCATCTCCTCCTGGATGATGTACGTCTGAGGCAGGTACGTCCCTTTCTGAAATGACAGTTTCCACACACACAAAAAAAGCATGACCAGCGATCTGTTAACAAAGCCCTGGTTCACAGGGAGTGCCAACGATGGCCGCACCTGGGGGAACTCGCTGCCTGAAGGCTCCAGCTGCACTGAGCAAGGCTGGGTAAAGTGCTCGCCTGTCCTTGCATTCAACTCTCCCTTGCTACTAGCACAGGGCACGTGAAACAGATTAGCTTCAAAAGCTGAATACTCAGACAGGGGGTAAAGCCAGTGTAGGACTGACCCCGTTAGAAACTAAACCCGGTTTTACAGGAGGGCGTGCAAAGCTGTAACTCTAAGAGCATGGCAAACCCATCTGGAGGGGGATCCAGGCTCAGGTGAAACACCAGAAGCTCCACTGAAAATGTGGATTTTACTTCTACTTCAAAAGACAAAATCCCCAACCCCAGCCCTGCTGAGATTCCAACAGATTCCCAACTTTGCTGCAATTCCCCCTCCTGTGTGACCCATTCAGCACAGCCCCAGTGACCTCCTGCCCTGACAGCCTGCAGTAATGGGGACGGAGACTAGCAACGACCACAGACACACACCATCTCCCTGCTGCTGAGGTTGATGTGGCTTTGAAGACCAGGGTGGTAAGTGGGGTGCTTGGTAGGCAAAATGTAGGAGAGAGCCACCAGGAGCTAGAAAAAAATGGGAGAGAGGAAATGGAGGAGCTGGGATGGAGCTCCCAGGGATGGAGGCCACCTCTTTTGCTGCAGGAAAGAGAACTGGCTCGGCAGCAAAGACTCTGCAAGCTGTGCCTGACCTCGTGAAGGCATCAGAGTGGAGGGGCCCAGGTGCTCAGGGCATCTCACCACTGCCTGGGCACCACAAGGACAATAGGGAGCCGTGCTACAAGTCCAGCTTGGGGTGGGGGCCACTTCTGAGCAAGCCACATGCTAACCAGGCCATGAAGCATAGACTCATTTATGGTCCCACTTGCTTAAGACGAGTCAAAGGAATAAAAGAATCAGCAGATCCCCCAAAAGGGACCGATATAAATACCAGCAGGGGAAAAAGCAAGCAACAGCAGCACCATTTCAAACTTCATCTCTTCAATTTCCACAACAGGGCTGGTTATCTCCAGAGACACACCTGGAAACACACTGCCCTAAGTTAGCGCCGTGCTGTTGGGCTGGCACAACCTTCTGGATCAATAAAGCTCTCCCCCAGCGCTGGGGCACTAGGCTATTAGTGGAAGTCTGTATTACACCAACACAACAGTTCCACAAGAAATTCAATTATTGATTCTCAGCGGGAGAGTGCAGGAGAGGGCACATGATACGTGCAGTTACTGACACAAGCTGTCATGTTAACGCGTGAGATTGGGGCTCAGGATTTGTCACATCCTTGACAAGGCAAGAGGTCTTAGAAACAGACACACACGTGTGCAACCCATTATGTTCATTGTTTTAGATTTAAATAGCTGGGGGAGCTGAAATGGTCAGGAACTGTTGCTCCTCCATCACAGGACTGTGCAAAAAGTATGTTACCTTCAATTCTCTGCTAACAGTTTCAAGAACAGTAGAGCTCTGAGCATCTCCATAGGGAAATTAGTCTTGGGCTCTACAAAAGACGTGGATCATCCATCATTTAACTGGGTCATCTCCAGCTTCCTGCTGCCGCACAGTGGGAGCATCCCTCCCTCCTCTTCTCTCGGATACTCACACAGCCCTGTTCACTGAGCCATTACACATACCCACATGTAAGCCTGCAAGAATCAGCACGACTGCCATTTGCAGGCCAAAAGCTGAGAGAGGAGAGGCCCAGTAAGGCGTAGAGGTGACTGCAGGGCTGAAACCTGAGCAGGGTCTGGCACAGCTTTGGCTGCACGCAGCTGGGAGCACAGAGCAGGCACAAGGCACGTGCAGCACAGGGCACCTCGTCAGGCAATGAAAATGAGAAACATGCCCGCTCTGCCTGACACAGGCTGCTGCCATGGCTCAGGATAATTCAGCTGGGAAGGGAGCGCAGGAGGAGTCTGGTCCAACCTCCTGCTCAAAGCAGGGGCAGCTACGGGATCGGGCCAAGTTTCTCGAGGCTATATCCAGTCTTGGTTTTGTTTTTTACCCCTTGATGGACGTAGCACAACCTCTGTGTGCAGCCTGTTCTCCTGCTTCACTGTCCTCACAATGAGAAGCTTCTTGTGAGCTCAAGAGCAAGCTAAGCGCTTGAAAACAGTGACTCTAAAGTGCACAGACAGATTGGACATGTGTCTGTCCCAATAATCAGTTATTTAAACCCACATCTGCTTTTACACTCTTTAAAAAGAGTTAAGGTCATAATGGTCATAAGACCACTTTAACCATATTTTTATCCCCCTTTTTAATTCAATTTCTGATAAAGACAAAGCATCATTTTCACTTCCTGTAATTTTATAGCTGTTATTTTAGAACATGACCAGCATTTCCAACCTCCTAGTTTTCTGCTAAGGGTCTGCTCTTTTCCATTTCCTCTCTTTTCCATTTCCCTTTGCCCAAGGGACTGGTCACCTGCCACGGTGGCTGGTTTGGAGAGACAGTAAATAACCGTGTGTTGTGCCCCAGTGGTGTTCCCAGCACACTTAACAGATGGTCAGAGTGCACGAAATTGTGAGGACTGCTGAGAAACAAGCTGGGGGTTTGACATGTACGGGAGATCAGGCATCTCTCAAGCCCAGCCTTTCACCTCTCAGCTTAACCCTACAAAGTTCATCACACTGCATGCAGCAGCACTGACTGAAGGGAATTAGAGAAAGACTTGCACTGTTTTTCTTCTACACAGACTGTCTTGGAAGGGAGTTTGAGAGCTAAACTCAGTGCTTTGCTTTATCTTCTGCAGCCTTAAAAATCCTGTTGTTTCTTTTTTTTCCTGCTGTTAAGATTAAATAGCGCTCTATTTTAAGGCTGTTTTCAGTCACTGCAATACACCAAAATGGGCTTCTGAACTGAACAAAACTGCTGGTACTAGACCCAATTAATGCCTGCTGTGTGCAAAGCTGCATCAGACCAAGTGCTGTGCTTCAGCCCTCAGCATGGCGAGGGAAGCAGCACAGATTCCACCCCCAAAGGGGTAACAGCAGAAGGCCTGGTGCTCCCCGCAGGGTACCAAGAGCTCTGCAAATGGCAAAACGCAGCAGCAAGAGTGAGAAGAGGGCAATTTTCTCCCCACTTTGACTCCTATCAGTAAGCACCAGGGGAAAGGAATCTGCTGCTTCTCTGGGCTACCCTGGTCAGGTTCATCCATCATGCCAGGGTTACTGTGCTGTCTGCAGAATTAACATTTCAGCTACAGCCCCTGAAGCTTTCCCTCTACATGAGGACTCAGCTCTGTCAGAGCCAAGGCTTACTTCCACAGACACTGCTTTTTGTTTCCCAAGAGATTCTAACCAGCACCCAGGATCAAACTCAAGGAAAGCACACAAAGTAAAGCAGTACTGCAGCTGTACCTTCACGTTAACCAGCAGCTCCCACAGGTTGCGTGGAGGCATCACGATAGTGGTGTTCAGCTCGATGACGTAGCATTTATCCAGCGTTATGTCATGATAAGCTGTCAGACCCTGTGTTCCAAGCAGAGAGATTAAGGAATTGAGCCCTTCTCAATAAAATATGGCTGTGAAAGTAGCTGAAAAGAGGCTGAAGTGAGGAGCAGGGCAAAAAAGCAAAACAGGAGCACTCCAGGCTGAAGCACCCTCAACCCCCCCTAGAGAAGCCCTTGGTTCTGCTCGTTGTCAGAGCACTCCTGGTGAACATTAGTTTCCATTTCTCTTCTGCATTTTCCCTCCCCTCTCCATGCACTTCACCACCTCTCCTCACGTGGCTGCAGGCACCCGACTCGCCCCTGAAGGCTGTGCCAGCAGCTGTCCTGCATTTCCACCAGAAATACCCTCCAACCCCATGCCCAACGCCCAGCCACACTGGCACATCCCACCAGCTCACAGGGAAGGCCCTCCTGCTGCCTCCTGACTTCAGCGAGCACCGACCTCACACTGACATTAAACAGCCAAAAGAAAAATTCAGGGAAGACAGGAAATTCTTTTAAGCAACAAACCTGCCCAAGGACCTCCCTAGCAAGGCCTAACATGCAAGACGAGCAGGTTGGAAAAGCTCAGACAGGGCCCTGAGAAGGAGGAGAGCTCAAAAACAAGATCATCGTACAGATATGCGACAACAGCAATAGTGCTAGGCCACGAGAACCGTGCTGAAGCCCCCCAGCTCAGCTCCATGCTACACCCAGAAAGAGCGCCTTACTCTCTGGAAATCATGGATGATATCCGCAGGGTCACTTCCCCCGAACTGTGGCACCGGGACATTGATCTGCTCGTAGTTCTCCTCGATGTAAATCTTGACGTCTTCATGCAGCTCCAGCTGCCCCTTGAACGGGGAGTACAGCGAGTCTTCGTAAAGGACGCCGCAGTGAAACACGCTCTCGCGGGGAAGCTGTGGGGATGAGATCTGGTTGGAGACAGAACACACGTACACCCCACACCCCATTAATGACGAGAGCCAACACAGAAAAAAAAAAAAAGTCCCCAAACTGGGTAAAAATACTTATCAAACAAGCACGTAAGAGTATTTCAAAATCTGTTGGCCAAATTCTCGATGAAGGGAGTGCAAAACACCCTTGTGAAATGACCGTGTCTCTCTCCCTTTCTGCTAGCCAAGTCCAAAGGGAAGAAAGGATCCCTTGTGGGATTTCATATGGAGCAATTCAGAAAGGTAAAATGTCTGTCAGTAGGCTCTTAAGTTTCATGACTAGCCTGTTCAGATCCTTTTGTAGATAGAGCTTCTGGCAACTGCATTTTTCTGTATAAGGCATGTAAGCTTAAAGCAAGCCAAGCATCACTTCTAAAGGCACTTGTAGCTCGTCTGTGGCAAATGCACCAAGACAGCATCAGGAGCTGCTGCCCTCTGGGACTCCAGAAGCACAAACTACAGGTAAGAGAGCTACCCCAGGGTGAGCAATTAAGTCTGAGCATCACAGAGACAAATTGCAGCCATCGGGGACCTGGAGCATAAAGGCTCCATCACCTTGGTCCCCAGACCATCTCTGACTATGTTGAAGGAGCTCTGTCACGTAATGGCACAAAAGCTTTCATTTGGTATCACAGGCAGGCAGTGGGGTAACAACAGGCAGCCCCAAATTGAGCAGCTGACATTTCCCAGTGCCACTCAGCACGCATCGAGGGTAGGTTATCGACTGGTTGATGGACCAAACACTGTCCCTCACCCAGTCCTCAACACCAGTGGCTGCCACCCAGTCAGAAACAAATGCCTGCACCCAAATCCCTGCATATGGGCCCATCATATTCATACCGGTGTGTGGGAGGGGCGAGCAGCCCTACCGCTGCCACAGGGATTCCAGACCAGATATAAATGAGCACAGGTAATAAAGAATTGATGCATCTGAAAACAAGGACTGCAAATTAATTTGACAGCACGAACATGTATGGAGGAAGGAAGTGTATAAAAAGCCTGTATTGCTGAGTGGATAAGTGCTGGCTGCAGAGCTGAATGCAGCCGGCAGTCCTGGGAGAGCTCACTCACTAATAGCTGCTCCACAGCAGAATGAGGTCTTCAGTGCAAATCAATGCTCTGGGCTTTCTTAGCTAAACACTCAGCAAGCCACAGAGCTCAGCAGTTTCCTGCTTAAAAAGCAGCTCTACTGTGTCCCAGTCCCCACGCTCTGACCCTTGTTACTCAAATCCACAATGCTGCAAGCCCAGTGCCTCTACCAGGCCAGGCTATGCAAAGCCTGAATGAAGGGAAAGGTGCTGAATTTAACAGAGGCTGTAGGCCCACCTGCCACACCGTCTCCTGCTCGCTTTTCTATTCACTGCTTGCTTTATTAATAGCAGCACCTATTTTTGTTATGCCTACAGTTTCTCTGTGCTAGAGCCTAAGAAAAAAGAACAACAAAACATTGCAAAAAGCTGTTTTGTCTTGCCTGTCCCCCCTGCTCTCTCCAGGGCCTGCTCAATCCTCACAGCCAGCCATGCTTGAAAGCTGGCTGACCGCAGACCACAGTAATGTTGGGTTCACAAAGCAGAACTTGCAGGATATTTTTACACGAGTTAAAAAAAAAAAACACAAAGGAGGAGAAAAGGAGGATTTCCAGAAGGCCTTTCCTGATGGTCAGGATGGAGGTGAGTCTGAACCCACTCCTTCAGACATGCCCATCTGCGGGGCCCAGAAGCACTGGCTCCTGAATCCCCACCACACAAAGGCAGAAACAGCAGCAGCAAACCAAAGGTTGAAGCAGCTTGTCTGCTTGCTCTGGGTCAAGGAGCCAGCAGCCCTTCCTCGCTCACCCATACCTGGGTGATGAAGAAGTATCTGTAGACATACATCGAAGCGAAGACCAAGCCGAGGAGCAGTACGAGGAGACCCATGGTCAGGTAGCACACCCCGCTGAGCGATGACCTCCGGCTCTGCACCGCAGGAGCCTGCTCCTCCTGCAAGGCAAAAATGAGAGCATCGGTCAGCTGCTGCAAGAGAGAGCAGAAAATCAGCAATATTTCATGTAGAGGCCACGCGTGAGCTTCTGCAGTGCAACTGAAGAACGAGGGCAGTGTTCTGTAAGTTGACTTCACACCTAGCAGCACTCCAGCAAGAGTAAAACACTTTTTATGCATTTTCCTCTCTTGCCACCCTATATATATATATATATATATATATATATATATACATGTATATACACATATATATACACATATATACGGATACGTGTGAACATACAAACATACATGTATGCCCTGGTTCCTACAAACGGCCCAGAACAAAATCCAGCTTTGTTTCAGCGGTGATAAGGATCAATCAGAAAAAGGCTATCTGGAAGAAGGAACAGGGATGCAGAAGTTACAATTGGATGGATGCTGGATAAAAGTGCATTGCTTTTGTATTTATACTCTTTTTTTTGTTGTTGTTGTTGATATACTGACACCATTGCAGCATTCTTCAGGGGAAATTTTCGATGTGGAAACGACTGGTGAGAGAAGTACCTGCTGGTACCTCCCTGGTGGGGTGAGCTTACCCAAACAGCTGCGCTGATCGCCTCATTGTCAGGCAGACTCTGTCACACCTTCCAGGAACACGCAGGCTGGTCCGAGGATCAAAAGAAAAGATACCTGCTTTTTTCAGAGTGCTGTCTGACTGCAGGCAGGAGTCAGCTCACCCTGTTACACCCTTCAAACAGGAGGGCAGTGCGATGGCAGGGCTACCTCCTGGGAAGCATGCATCCCAGCCCACGAGGCTCTTGTTTTTCCTGCCAAAATAACTCTCTGAAAACTTAAGCAGGAGGATGTAAGGGCTTTCAGAAACAGATGAAAGAAATCCGTTCACAGATGCCCCAGTTTCCACCCAGAAAATTGGAAAGCCACCCTAAGATGAGCAAGCAGACAGAGGAGCGACGCCAGGGAGGGCTCCTGCAGCTCATCTCCCTCTCCGCAGTCTGTGATCTGAGGCGTTTGATTAGAAAAACACTCTCACCATGGCTAGCTGGGGATTGATGCAAGCTGGAGGAATAGATTTGAAAGAAAACACCAGCCTCTCATGTCTGAGATGCATCGCTAATATACCCATGACAACAGCAGAGGAGGAGGTAGCTTCTCCAGGGCAGCATGGCCAAGGCTCACAGGGTGGTGGTGCAGGAGCTGAAGCCCAAAGGCCTCTGGTCAAAGAGCTCTAGGAAAGCTGCAGCTCTAGCACACCTCCAGGAGAAATTAATCTAT
Source organism: Anas acuta (assembly GCF_963932015.1). NCBI lineage: Eukaryota > Metazoa > Chordata > Aves > Anseriformes > Anatidae > Anas > Anas acuta. The sequence goes on from NC_088987.1 coordinate 18,377,218, forward strand.
ATTTATTTCCTCTTCATCCCAGCTTTGGAAAGACCTGTAGCAACTCTGCCAGCTCCCTACACTGAAGGATCAGCGTTTAACTAGGTTGTGGCCACTCCTCCAGCAAACAACAGGATGAGCGAACTGAAAAATAAAGCATCTGAAGTTCATCTCCTCTTATTCCCTCCCCCTCCTCCTACAGATGAGGGGTGGCAACTGTGACAAGCCATGAAGAAAAGAAAAATCAAATCACAATTCTGTTTAAAGGCTCTCTGCCATGAACTGCTCGGATGGGAAAGTCATGCTGTATGTCAAGTATTTCACAACAACAGATTTCCCCAGATACTTGCCATCAGAGAAGGCGTGCGGACACGGGGGGTGAAAAGGAACAAAAAGCTCTCCTGCTACTAACCACTGAAGCACAGCAGAGAAAACGCTTAATGCTCGGCAAGAGAAGCACATCCAAAAGGCGCCGGGTTCCCGTGATGGATAACGTGCCGGTTGCTGCGTCGAGGAGCTGCAAGTGCTAACTCCCCAGTGAGCCTGGGGAGAGGGTTGAGAGGAGCCCTCTAAAAAGAAAAAAATTGTCTGAAGAATGGCAGGGAGGGAAAAATAAGCCCTTGCTGGTTTGCCATTTGCTAAGCAGGTCTGTGCTCTTTGCACAGCCAGGAACACAGGGAGACATCTCACCCCTTGCTGCAGTAGGAGATGGGTTTGGCTCCTTGCAAAGCCTTCGTAGCTTAGGGAGAACCGCCTGAGCTTTGTATCTGGGAGAAGGTGGGAGAAGCTACTCAGGGCTTTGCCCTTTTTTTTTCCAGGGTGAAAAAAAACAAAACAACTCAAAGTATAAGAGAGAAAAAAAACAACTCAACAGTTACTTTTCTGATGGAGTATCAGTGAAGGCAATGAGGTTCAAAATGGTGTCATGCAGTCCGAGGGGAACAATTAACCACAGCCCTGCAATACAATGTGCAGAAATCACCAGCACAAACCTTCACTGAAATGTACTTCTCCTTCCAGACCTAAAGGCCACCGGCCTTTGTCACTATGCATGAGCCATAACTAAAAAGCAACCAACCACACATCAGCCAGCAGCTGAGCTTCGGGCTGGAGGCATTTTGGTGCCGACAGATGGTGGAAGGAGCTCTGCCCAACCTGCTCTAGCAGCGTTTCGGTTGGGATAAGGAAGCTTCACCAGGCTGGAAGAATCCAGGAGGCTTCTTCCCTAGGCTGCTCCCTCCCCGTGGTGCAGCACACGTCCTTTCCCACAGGACAGCCTCTCCCTACTGCAGAAACGGGAATATTCCAAAACCAGAAAATTCATCGCAGTTGTTTCCATCCATTCTTGCCGTAGGAATGCCTGGCTCCCCGGCATGGGAGCAGTTTTCCCTTATGCTGCCCTTGTTATAAAGGGAACCAGCCTGTCCCAGCAGCAAGCTGCAGGGAAGGCACCCTGCCGGGAAGGTCCGGGCCACCAGCGGGCCGACAGAAGGGCACGCCGCGCTCATGCAGCACTGGGGGTTTTGCAGATCTAGCAGCACTGCCGACCCCCTTCAGTTTTGGCAGTGGGGACGTGAAACAAGACTCAGCAGCACAGTTCTCCTGGAGAGCAAAGAATGCCTTTGAGACACGTGTTTTCACTGAGGGCAAAAATCACAATATTAACACACAAAAGCACTGTCTAACAGCGCTCACCAGATGTTTAACATTTTGTCAGAATTCGTTAGCCAGATGCTCCCCTTGCAACAAGCCACCCCGCTGATCTCCTGCCTCAAGCACATACGGTTTCTTTTGGTCAAGAGAATCGGAAAGGCTGGGGTCAAAACCATCCCTGGGCAGAGGCAGGGACAGGTATTTCAGGGCAACAAGAGGGGGCCACGGCCCGCGGCCTGTGTGTGGGAGTTGGCAGAGCTCCTTCCCCGTGTGGCCCGAGGGAAAGGCACAGCTCGCTCTTCCTCCATATGGGGAAAGCATCCATCTCTCAAGGAGAGCGCCTGCGTGCCTTGGTTTTCTGCCAGGCATTGTCCTGCTAATACTTCATCCCACCGGGCGAGAGACAGAGACAGCTCCAGCATGCGAGCCTGAATACCCAGATGTGCTGAGTCGGCTCCAGTGTGCAGCCGTGATCGCTTTGCAGATGCTCAGACCAGCACTCGGCAGCAGGCAGGACACTGGAATATAAAAAGGAATTCCTTTTCTTAGATAAAACAGGGTATTCGATACGCTTCAGCGCCCTGCCAGCTTGCAGGGACAGTGCAGGAGCAGAGCACAGGCAGCAGATACCCAGACGGGAGGAGGTGAGGTTATGCTAGAGAGCGTTTGGTAGAGGAGGCTTGAAATTAGTCTGGGAACAAAAATATGTCCTAATTCAGTCTTTCAGGATTTTCTTCAGAATTTCAGGGCTTGCTGAAGACACAATGAAGAGAAACCATTATGCCTGTGGGGCACTGCCGAGGGCTCTCACAGCTGAGCAAAACCCCTCTGGCTCCCCAGCTCTGCAGGGATGGGGTCAAGAAGAGCCTGGGGTCAAGCTCCGAGCCAGGAGGTCAGCAGCAGCTGCAGCCCTCCATGGCCAGGGAAGGTGGCAGCCTGTGAGCATTTGCTCTGGGCTGGAAAATGCTCACTGCCTCTTGCTCCCAAGTGCCAGCGACTGGGCTTCAGCACCTGCTCTTTGCGTCCCTCCCCAGCCCGCACAGGGGACTGACATCCACACGGGAGACTTTCTTAAAGGAAGGTCTGTGCAGATTCTGAGTGGGAGTGATGTGTCCTCGTATCTTCCATCTTCTTGAACTTTAAAAAAATATATATTCAAGTCCTTGAAGGTCCTGGGCCACTGGAAACACAATCCTAGCGCGAGCTGATAGCAAGAACTTGATGAGGTGTCATCTTTGATATGCCTTACAAATACAGTACAGGCTTATGAAAAATATGTACTTGATTCAATCTCTCTTCCTCACCAGCATCTTGCTGAAGATGACAAAGTGCGGAAATTAAAGGTGTCATGTCATGCCTTGCTCCTTCCTGACTCGCACACCGCCTCTGCAGGGATGGGCTCAGCTCATGCCCTTTTCCTGTTTCTTCAGCTTTTGAAGCAGCTCTGTCTGCCTCCCTTCGTCAGCCACTGCCAGGAGATCAAAACAATATAGCAGCTTCTCCAGGAAAAGAGTTAAGGGCATGCAGCTTTTCAGAGCTTATCAGCTTTCTCTACTCCATTTCCCTCCAGAATGACATCTAATTACTTAGATAGAGAAACATCACAGCCATCACTTCTCTCAGTCTTTCCCCCTCTGGTTGCTCTAAGATTTGAGGCGTTCTTCCCCCATTTTTATGTAACTTGACATGAGTGTAAAATAAGCACATATATTCGTATCAATAACATAACATCCAAATAAGCCTAAAGCCAGATTTGCTTGTACACAGCTAGTTGATTAAAGGATGCATTTGTTGAGTTTTCCATGAACCATTTTCCCCTGCGTTTAGGAATCACACAGACTTCAAATCTTTCATTTTAGACATAGCAGGGCCTGATGAGCAGGAGACAAAGTTTGGCAAGTGTCTTAATACACACCCCCAACAGGCAAAGAAGCTTGGGGCGACTAAAAATAGTAGATGTGATTTTGATGACTGACAAGTGAGGAGAGAAATATGATGCAGAGTAAATACTCAACGGGATCCAGTTTTGAGAGGAGCTCTATCTGAAAGGCAGTAAAAAAATATCAGCCATCTCTAGGAGGCTGCTTGTTTTAAGGAAGTTGCCTGAGCTCTTGATGTGGAAGATGTGCTTATGTAATTACAGCCATTGACATGAGCAGTTGTGGCTTCCTCAAAGGAAGCATGATCAAACCCTCAGAAATCCACATCAGAAAATCTAACTGATCTAGCTGGTTAGTACTTTTTGGCAACCAAAGGCCAAAATAGAAAAATGAAAAATAAGTTCAAGGTCTCTACCTACAGCATACAAAGTCCCATGTACATGGTACTGCTTCACAGAACGTAAGGACCTGCAGTTACAACACCTCCACTGACTTCAGACTGAGAAAATCAGAGCTGACTGCTGGCAAACTGCAGTGCTGCCACAGTGGGTGTCAGCTGATAGGGACCGACCTGTCGCCAGACCTGGCTTTGAGCATCAAAACGTCTCAGGAAAGTGAACCCCACCAAAGAAGCCTGTTCTTCCTGCAAGCAAAGCAAAGTCACCCTGCGGGCAGCACCCCACGTGCAGCTGCTGGGCACTTTCTGCCGCTGTCTCACATGGTAAGCAGCAGAGTTTGGTGGGGCAAGGAGACGGAGACCTGAGACAACTGCTCCCACGTGGAGACACTCAGACCCACAGCGGCTGGTGCTGAGCAGCTCCCAGGAATGAGCAGAGCAAGCAGGAATGGTTGGCCAGGGCTTGGGACTGGAGTCAATCCCTGACCAAGCCAGAGCCTGGAGAAAGGAAAGGGAGAGACAACGTACAAGGAAAGGAAGGTGGAAGACAAAAAGGGAGAGAGGGTCAAAGAGGTAAATCATCGCAGCAAAGGCAATTTGCATCCTGTATGCATGTAAGCATCTCTCATGTCCCAAAAAGGGCTTCTCTGCCAGATGACCTCCCCCAAAAATTAAAAAAAAAAAAAATATTAAGGAGACTCCTGTCTTCAAAAGCATTTATGCTTGGAGAGAGGAGAGGGAGTGAAGTGAGGAGAAATACCAGGTGACACTATGTGGAGATCAGTGCCCTGGAAGAGAACCACAGGGCTCAGTGTGCAGCACTAGCAGTGGCAGCTCTGAACAATCCTGGGACCTGGAATAGAACAGAACGGGACGCCCCTTACAGGCTGACGGGCCCTCCCGAGACTTTAGATCAGAAAATAAAATAGTGTGTGCATACACACACACACGTATATATATGGCACACAGTTTCCAAGGCAACTTCTGCATGCTGTATTTGAGCAGTGCTTGTGCAGGGCCATGCAGCAGCATTTCCACAGAGAACACAACTGATGCCTGAAAACCAGAGGATGATAAAAAAAAAAAAAAAAAGAAAGGCTGTAATTAAGAGACTATCACAGCTGAAGGCAAAAAGGTTGCAATAAATGAATCTAATCACATCTTTAAACGATACCACCGCACATGACTAGCAACAAAGCCACCTGCCTCAGGAGTCACTCTGCAGCACTGGAAATTAGAATATCAAAAACAACCACTGGCTAATTAAAAACCACAGTGTTGTTGCTATACGACAAAGCCAGCAGGATGTTAAAAATGCAGCCTAGCATGTGAGAGCTCCTAAGCACCCAGCAATCATATTTTCCTTCTCCTCCCTCAGCAAGAGAGACATAAACCTTCTCTTTTCTCCCTTTTCCATCTGATTTTTGAAGTAAGGGGCTGTTTATCCTCCCTCTTTGCGCAGGGATGAGGAATTCATTTCTCTATATTCTATTTTTTGGCAGAGGCACCACAACTTCCAGCTGGAGGTTTTCCAGCCTCCCTCTTCTATTTCCTGGGAGTAAAACCATTCAGGGCATTAGCAGAGCCAACAAAGCCTGTTGTAAAAACAAGGCTGTTCTTACAAGGCACTTAGCTAGAGACCCAAGTGTCACACTGAAGCGACAGGCAGACAGACAAAAATAAACAGTGGTGACAAAGAGGCAAAAAATGTCCCAACCTGTTTAACAGTCTGACTGCCAAAATATGGATTTGGGTAAACACAGCCTGATTTCCAGAGATCAACAGGAGCTGCAGCCGCTCATGGTGACACTGGGGAAAGCCAGCCCTGCGTCACTGAGCCGCAGCAGCAGCCCCAGCAGCCCCCTGCTGCAGCCTCTGGGGCACCTCAGCGCACCTCACCTGGGAGCAGGGAGGAGCAAGCACGGCCAGGTGAAAGCCAGGAGTGAGGAGTTAAAGGGAAGGGGATTTTTCTCAGGAGCAGAAAACAGGCAAAGCTTTGGCACTGGGTCTAAAACCTAACCAGAGTAATTAAAGACAAAAGGCAGCTCAAGCAAGAGCGAAGCAGAGGGCTGCTTTAGGAGTACAGAAAGCTTGTAAATCCAGGGGTTGGCAGAGTTAAAGAGAGAGACTTGATTCAAAGGTAAAGACACGTGCAGGTGGGCTGACACCTGACTCCTTCTAAGACCTCTGACCGACATCAAAAACACTTAAAAACACTGAGAAACTGAGACCAGGAGGTGCCAACAGCTTTCAGCTTGTTCTCAGCATAGCCGGGTCTTCCTCCTCCTCACCCACGAAGGCAGCCTGCTGGCTGCCAGCCGGGACGTGCAGCTCTGGGGGACGCAGGCCACGAGCCCGGCCGCCGCCATGTCGGCATGGCTCTGCCAGCTCCAGTCACCTGCACACCGCGGGGGGAGCGCCACTGCCTTGGGGCTCGCTGCACTCAGGGAACAGCTCTTGGGGACAATTACAAAGGGTTAGTCTCATGTGTGTGCTCAGGCTGGTGCCAAGTGGGAATAAAGTCCAAGTCTGCAGAGTGAGACACCTCCTAACGCGCCACACGTGCCGCCAAAGCGAGGAGCCGCCACACGGCCGGACAGCGGGCCCACGTGCTCGTGTGGACAGACTTCCATCCTGACAGCCACATACTCAGCACTTCCCACACTAACATTGTACAGCTGCTCCAACATAAAAGAAAACACACCTACGAACCCGTGCAAGAGGCACAGGCAGCCACGGACATGAGTTGTGAGAGCTAGTGACTGATTGTGCAAGAGGAGCAAAGGATCAGCTGCTGCCTCAAGACACTTGAGGCCACAAAGTGTGACAGGGGAACCTGCACGCACCAAAAGGTTTCCCACGATTTCATGAGAAAGCATTCACGTCTCACGACGGCTTTGGATGAAGCACCAGAGCAGGGTGTCAGCGGGGTGGCGGAGCTCACCTGAGCACCCTGCCTGAGCTCCAACCACCGCTTCCCCCAGGGAGCTCCGTGTCCTGACAGCTCTGCAGTCCAAACAGATTCGTAATGTAAAATTACAGCACTCACCTCTGAGCTTCTACAGTCAAGCAGGGGGAGACAACCATGAGCAAATTAGCCATTTTGGATGTCTCCAAAGGCAAGCTAAACCCTGCTACCTGGTTGGGGCAAATTAAGCCATGTTTGTCCCTGGTTATCTACCTCACTCCAGCTGGAGGTGGCTGATTCTCAAGAAAGGGCAGCAGAAAGGAAGATGTGGCTGTGCCCAAGATGCTTAAGAGCTGGACCAGCTGAACACCGTAACAAAGAACTGGATTTCAGGTTACAACACTTGCCGTACCCTAAAGATCAGTGTCACAACATGAAATGAAATCACAGCTCCCTTTCGGAAATGTTAACAGCGCTCACCTCTTCCCCCCACAGCAGCATAGGAAAACCCTGACAGTCAGTCCTACACTTGAAAATTCACCACAAAGACATGGTGCCTAGTTTAACAATAGCAAGAGAGAGAGAAGACAAATTTGCCCTTCTCAGCTTTATTGTTTAATCTGACTTCAGTGGGTGGCCACAGCAGCAAGGAAGAAAACTCTGCGAAGTATACCTAAAGGGATGTGTTAAACAAACAACAAAAAAAAAAAGCAAAAAACCAGCCCCTACCTCACTGTCCTCCCTCAAAAGGTAACACTGGCATTAAATATACATGTTTATGTTCTCACACATCAACTGGGAAGAAAACACCAGCTCAGAAGTGAAAATGCATTTTCCACCTCCTGTAAACCCATTAACAATCAAAGATTTGGTAGCACAAAAGCAGGAATCACAAATACACATACAAGAACAACCCCTTCTTTAGAAGTTGTCTCTCCAGCTGTGCAGCTGGTGCTTGCTGCTGTAGAGGAGAGCAGTGATACACAACAACTACCAGCAGACTACAGCGGTACAGTATTTTTACGTGCAGTTTATATAGAGAAGCTGCCACTTGCTTGCATTTTGCAAATGTTCATTTGTTCCTTTCAAATCTGCTTCTTTTTAAAGATGTTTCTTAGTTTTCTGTGTTTTTTTCCAAAGACTTGACTGTGCCCAAAACAGGTAAGCACAACAGCTTCTTTCCACACCAAGAGCACCTACATGCAAAGCTGAGCTGGCTTCGGCTCTCCTCTAGCTTTGGGAGAATACACATCTCGAGATGGAGACTACATGTTTCTCCATCTGCAGCTCTACAGTCTACATGTCTTCGGTGAAAGAGAGCTCTGCGTTTCCAAATTCAGTCCCATTTATAACTTTTCTGCTAGAAGCAGTCATTCCTCTCTCTTAATCTCCCCTTCCAGTTTTAGCCAGATCCTTTGTCATGTTCAGCTGGATTATCAAATATTAATGCCTGGAGTCTCACATTTCACTACAGCAGATCCTGTAGGGGTCCAGAGATGTTTTTCCAATTCAGTCCCCAGCACCCCCAAACCATGCCAAACGGAGACGAAGCGACAACACTCCTTTCAGCCCACGTGGATCCAGGAGGGCTTGGGAAAGGCCAGGAATATCCCAAGACACCAGGGTGCAAGCTGGGGCAGCCCCGCTGCAAGGAGGCTGAGAAACCCCACTAGATAGTTGGGTTGATGTACGGCCTACAGAGAGACCACACAGACAGACAGAAGGGTTGTAGGGCTCCTGCTGTGGCAGCAAACCAGTCCCTGTGAGCAGCATTTTTTGCCTCCCAGACTTTACAGGAAGGGCCCACCAAAAGGAAGAGTCTCAGGGAATGCAGATGAGATGAAAGGCATGAAATCAAAGCTATCTGTGACTGAAGCCAACAGTGAAACATCAATCACACCCACAGGGCATTGCTGCATGCATCCTGGAAAGCCCCTCAAACCCTCACGCTTTGACCTGCTGCCAAGGTGTTCCCATGGGCTCGACAGCATCTGCAGGCAGGGAGAGCTCTGCCCACCCTCCTGCCTTGGTCACCAAGCCCTCTGCTCCCACCAGGCAAAGCTAGCAGCCAGGACCTGAGCAAAAATACTGTCCTTCCCTCCACATTCACCTTCCCAGCGAGCAGAAGATGAAGGACTGCATGCATTGTCTCAGCACAGCCTTTTCCAGACTCACAACAACAGGTTTGGCTTTCTGCTTCCTCTCCCCAAAGCTTTAAGCATCCCCTGACGCACACAGACATCTCCCCATCCTCAGCAAACTGCCCTGGTCCCCACGGGCCCCGAGCCTGTGGTGTTGTGCTTGCTGTGAGAGATGCTGCCCTCGGGTCAGCAGCGAGGCACGTTCAGCAGGGGTCTTGGCACGGAGCTGAGCAGCTGCTCTGTTACGTACAGAACGAGGGGGGTGAGAGAAGTCTCTTCCCTCCAGCTCTTATCATGCACCCCTCACGAAGCAGAAGACTTTAATGAAATACAATGAATCACAAACACATGGAGCGTGTATCCCAGAGCCTTTAATGATACAGCAGATATATGTATTTCCACTCCAGACTCTAAATCTGGAGTTCAATTAAAACTCACTGAATACTATTTTGCATCCAAGAAAATATTTTCCAATAAATACAACAAATTATTTTACTGACTGCATAACCTCAGACTGCCTTCTGCTTGAGGCTGCTATGTCCTCCCAGCTTCTACTAATGGCAGCAGGACTGTTTCTGGTATAAGCCCTTAAAATGTTGCAGTTGCCTCAAAATCACATGGATTTTCTGGCTGAGTCCGGATTGCACGTTCCTTCCAATTCAAAGGGAGCTGCACAGCAGAGAAACACAAGGCTCATCACGTGCAAGCTTGCTGTCAGGGCTCCTCACCTACCACTTTTCAGGACACGTTAGTACCACAGACATCTTCCTGCCTGCCGCATCTTTGCATTTACGAAGCACCTGCCAAAATTCACAGGCTGTGGAAGCTGCCGCTGAATCATTTCCCAGCTCCCGCTCCTATCATTGGGATTGAAGTTGTGAGATCAAAGAGGAAAGGAATGCAGAGCATCTTGTTTGCATGTCACCAATGCCATTTTGCTGCGAGGCAGCTAGAGCGAGGCACACGCAGACAGGAATTATTGGCAGCAGGAGAGAGCATGGCTAGAAAGCCTGACTCCTGAGAGATCAGCCTCGCAGGTCGGATGTTTCACAGAGCAACACCCTCTCGGTCCAGCTATGCGCAAACTACACCCAAAAGACCACTTCTGAAGAAACCAGAGGCATAAATACCCTGAAAAATAACATCAGGAAGGGGCCACCTTGTCAGTGGCTGTGCTCCCCGAACACCCTCCTGTTACACCAACTCACCACAACCTGCTCCTGCTCTGCTGTCATGCTCTGATGCTGATTTCCTCACAAGCCCATCTGCTGGAATTAAGGAACTGTTGAAAAGCCTTTGTTTTAAATTCATATTTTTAAGTTCCTCTGTAGCTCTTGTGGGCTTAAAAGAACAACACAGTGCTCCCCAGGAGTCAGAGAAACGCTCAAGGCAATGACAAGAACCCCAAATATATAATTTGCTACTTAAAACAATTCCATTCATGCAGCAGGACCTGAATCAGGGTAATTTTGATTGCTGGGATCTGGCAGCACTCACAATGGAAATAAGCTTCTGCTACTTTTATTTTTTTTTTATTTTACTGGTTTTAAACTCCTGTTTGCACACCGCTTGTGAGAAGGAGCCAGATCCTGCCTGAGCTTGTGCAGGATCAGCAGAAAGACCAAGTTCCCAGCTGCAGGGAGCTGGTTTGTTGGCTGCGTGAGCTCGAGGTCCAGCGTGACATTCAACTTTCAGGCTGCCTTTTCAGAGCTTGACATCAAAGGTGGGAAGAAACCTACCACCTTCTTTTGTTCGTAACAAGAAAAGACCCAGTCTGGAAATCACTGAGAGAACACAGTTGGCCACGTTCCCCATTACAGGTCTCCAGAGAGCTTCTAGGAGCTACATTAATAGGTGCAACGGCGACAGACTGAGCACATTCAGACCCTGACAGCACAGGCAGTGTGCTGCGAGCACACCAGCTCGTGATGGGAGAGGTCGCTGTGATGGAGGTGACTCCCTGAACCCTGCCTACAGCTGAGCAGCCTGCTGGCAATCCTGCAATTGGCTCTCTGGGGCAGGTAACTGCTGCTCCCCTGGCAAGGCACATGGGGAGGGATGCTCTGCGGTGCTGCAGCAACACAGCACAGCCACAGCCCCTCGTGGGGATTTTGGGTCAGTGAGATACTGGGGCTCTGTAAATGATCAAACCGCGTGCGTAGTGTGAAGCATTTAAGAGGAATCCAGAAGTGCTGTTTAAACCTCATCCTCTGATATCAAAGCTCTGGAACAAGACGGACTTGGCCCAGCTCTCTGGTCGGAGTCTTCACCCTTACCCAAAGCATTGCCTACCCTGGCAGGTCTGACCTCCCAGAGGAGCTTGGCAGCTGGGGGTTACCGGCAGGAGAGACCTTCCAGAAATGCTCAGCCCTGGCCAGGCAGGACAGCGGCCACACCAGCCAGCAGCGACCGCTCCCTCCTGGAGAGGGGCACCAGCCGCACACAGCTGGGGCTGGAGGGGTCCCTGCCCTGGGCCTCGGCCACTCTCGGCATCTGCTGGGGCTGCCCTGACGCCTCTGCCCCCTGTCCTCTCCGACACCCACTGCCTAAAACCAGCAAACCCAACTTCTGCTCATCAATTCCCACCCCGGAGCCTGCAAAGCATCCAAAGAGAGCTGCCTGCGCTCTCAGCCCTTGCTTCTCATCCTGCTCCAGCGCCAGCCGCCGCGTTCCCATCACCTCCTCTCCTCTCCATGCCAACCCTGAGCCTCCCGAGCTGTTACAGCGTGAAATCCGGCTGTGACCGCCAGACCCCAACCACATTCCCCCAAGCAGAAGCCCGGACCAGAGGGACGCGCTCCGACGCCCCTCATCCACGAAGCCTCTCAGCTTCACACCGCCCCCTCCCCACCCTCCGGGACCTCACCAAGCACCCACACACCCTCAGCGCGCCCCTTGGAGCAAACTCGGGAGGGGCACAGATCAGACCCTGACCTGCCGAGCGGGGGGGGTCCCCGAACAGCAAAGCGTTCCCGAGGCCACCCACCGCCCCCGGCTCCCCGCAGCCCCCCGCGGCTCCCCGCACTCACGGTGCCCGGCGGCAGCAGCACGGCGCCCGGCGCCCCATCGCCCCCCGCCGCCTTCTCCTTCTCCTGCTCGGGCTTGAGCGCCGCGGGCGGCTGCTGGACGCCGATCTTCACCATGGCCCCGCCGCCGCCGCCGCCGCTGCTGTCGGCACCGCCCCGGGGAGGCGCCGGCACCGCCCGCAGCCCCGCGCCCAGCCCGCCCCGGCCCCCCCCCGGTCCTTTTCTTCCCTCCCTCGGCCCCCCCCAGGCTTCGTGAGATGCTCGGTGCGGTGCAGACCGCCCCAGGGAGCCGGCCCCTGCCCCGCTGGAGTCCTGCTGGTGTGATCCCAGCGCTGGGGGCAGCCTCGGGCAGGGGATGCCACCGCAGAGCAGAGGGGACACAACGCCCCCAGCCAGGTGCACCCGCAGGAACCCCGGGGAAGAGGCAGAAGGGCAAGGGCAGGGGGCACCTGCCCTCATTTCCTTCAAACTTGGCAGGTTTCTTCCCCCCCGCTGCTGACCGCAGGGCGTGGGGTGCCCCTGAGGCTGGCTCAGCCCCGTGCAGAGGCTGCAGGAAAGGGACGCGAAGGGAACGCGCGGGGAGAGGGGGGCACTTGGGAAAAGCTGGGGGAACACAGCTGCCCTGGCCTCAACCTGGTCTCGACCCCAGAAAGCAGAAAACAGACGGATCATCTTTGTCATGGGGACAATAATCTGAAAAAAAAAAAAAAAGCAGAGCATGGCACGCAGAAGAGAAGGGGGAGAGGGGACAGAGAGCTGCTGTTGTGCCGCCGATGCTGGCCTGGGGCCGTTTGGCTGCATTTGGGGAGCAGCAGGGAGCAGAGCTGCCCGGGTGGGCTGCGGATGCACAGGCTCTCTGAGCTGCAGAAACAGCGGGGCGCTACCTGGCTGGATGCAGGGCTCACTGAGGCACTCGCACAGCAAGGAGTGAAGAACAAACGCTGACGGTTTTGTTAAGGTGACAAAATTAGGAGAAAAAAAAAAAAAAAACAAACATAAAATCTTCATCAAACCCCTCTCGGCCTCCCAGGCAGACACAGGTAGTAAGGAATGTAGCGAACTGTCAGTGGTAAAACACAGAAATACCCTACATCGATTTTGTCCACTTAACCATAGTATTTATTTATAATAAAAGTCATTATGGGCATTTTTCTTTCAATCCAGAAGGATTCATTATATGACTGAGTGCTTTACATCATATTGCAAACTAACCCATTGACAAATTAGTGCTAAATTTTGTTTGCAAAAGCCAGCTTTGGCAAGGATTCAAAGTTGACTCACACCAATAGCACACAGTGCTGACTTGTCATTGTCCAATATTCAGAACCATTAATCCTCCCCGCACCCCACTGCGTGGGTACAGCTTGCATCAGGATTGCAAGTTTCAGCTCACGCAGAGATAAGGGGCAGACTGAGACAGTACGGTCCCGAGCTTCTGCCGTCAGGAGCACTTCCAGCCACATCCAGACACTGAACATGCAGAACACGAGACAGCGATGGCTAACTGCAGTAATAATGCTTATCTTAAATGACACTGCTTGCAGCTCCAGGGCAAGGAAGTGTCCAGAACAGAAGCAGAGGGGCAGAAATTCCTCCCGTGCCTTACTCTACACAGTCCACCAACTTATCCTGCTTTCTACTACATTCAAAACTGCTGGGCATAGACTTGGCCCTACCTTAAAAAAAGTATATTATAATAATAATAAAAGTTGTTTTAGCTCTGCTCTTCCTGGCATACAGCTTTCTGTATGAGAAACACTACCGTACCTCATTTTTCTCCCACCCAACAGTCCACAGAGCACTCTGCTCTCATTAACGAGAAAGATACGAACTCAGGATGCCAGCTGGGGGAATAGGGATGGAAATCTCTCAATACTTCTGGTAAGCAGCAGAGAAATCTTGACACACAAATCTTTAGTTTCAAGGGAGAAGGTGTAGAAAATTGGGTTTTCTTCCTTCCATTTGCAGCAAATACACATCAACCCCCATCCCCAGTCAGTCACTCTGTCAGGCTGGTGGGAAAAGCCTGCAGGCAGGGGGGCAAAGAATGCTCACGTAATATTTGGGTTGTTTGTGAAAGAAACAGAGAAATAAGCACAAGTCCTCTGACATTCACCAGGGATCCTGATGGAACTTGCCTATTGATTTTTGCAGAGGGAAACAAAATAAAAGGCAGCATTGCCCCATGCCAAGGCAGCAGCAGAGCACCAGGAAGATGTGGCAGTGGCTCTTCCCTTCCCTTGCAAGTCAGGTGCTGGCCTGCCATGGACTGAATCAACCCGGGCCTTTCTCTGGAGTAAAACAATTAATTTCCTCTTTTAAATGGAAAGTAGTATTGATCAAATCCATGAGACTGACACCAGAGCGTGTGTGTCAGGGGGTCCCCTGTTCACAGCTTGGAACCAGCAGCTTGCTTGCATCAGGCTCATTATTCTCCAAAAAGCAGCCTCAGGTGATGGCCTGCTGCCCTTTGTTAATGGAAATATGCACAAGTGCCTCAAACAATCTACAAGTTTCAGTATTTGCAAATAGAAATGGAATACTCTCATTAAATAAATAAATTAAAATAACACAAAACTGTCAGTAGTGGTAGGGAAGGCAAGTTACTCTCCAAATTCCAAATATGTCATTGAAAATGTACAGGAAGGCATCCAAATGATTACAAAATTAGTCACATTAAAGGTCTAAAATTTTAAGCATCTTTACTTATTTAATGTTTCAATATTTAGTAACAGTTGCAGCCATGTTATCCTGAAGCACCTCCAGATTTCAATTATTTATCTGGATAAATGGCTTCCTTTACAAGTATTAAGAAAAATCACCCCAGTTATTGTATGCCAAGTTTCAGGCTAAAATAATCTTTCAATAGGAAATCTTCTCCAGATGTGGGCCACGTAGTCTGAGGCTTAGAGGAAAAACACTGACAATGAACTTAGGGTTTCTCACTAACACAGCTTAAAAATTGTGACTCTCACCTTGCAGTGGAGAAATTACATGCTGTCCATAAAATGCCATGCTCAAATCCGCTGTCATCTCCATTATTAAGCAAGCAGATTTCAGTTTAAAACTGCCACCTTACTGGCTTCATTAAAGCCACCTGATACTTTATTAGGCCTTTGTAACAGAGGTTCCATCTCTTGCAGGTAATTAAGTTGAATCCCAGGAACAATTTACATGACTGATCTTTCATTAAGCATAGCAGCATGATAGCACTTCTAAAGTAACAGATCAGTGGGAATTTTATGACCCCTTATTAGAGGAGCCGTCTGCTACCTTGTCTCTTTTCACCTTTTAAAAGTGTACCACTTCATGTAGAGGAAAAAAAAAAAAAGTCAAATGATTAAAGAGAGAGCATAAGAAAAATGCCTTAATACATGCTAAACCAGCCAGAATGTGTTTATCTTTTACTGAGCTGCATCTATTCCAGAGTTCAGCCCAGTGTATTAACAGTCCATAACTATATCAGGCTAGAAGAAAACGTGATTTTAAAGTCCTTAAATCATCCAGCTTTTCCACCTGCAGTTCCAATAATGGCTTGCACTAGATACTGTGCTATAAAAATGAACAGAACACAGCCATGTGCTCAAAGTATACTTTAATTTTCCCTTCCTATTCCACACTGGTAACAGATCAGCTAGGTAGAAAGCATGAAGACAAACTGGAACAAAAAAATAAATCATAATAATTTCTAAAGGAAGAGACCACAAAGAGAGAGGATGCAACAACAGTTTTTGCTAGTCTTAGTACAATCTCCTTCTAAACACCCCAAAATAACTACAAGAGGCAACGCAATTACCTGTAGCCAAAGGTAGAGGATCAATCCAGTAGTTTCCAAGGAAAGTTGCAGTGCTCATCCGCAGCTGAGCTGAGCTGAATTTGTTGCCATTCCTGGGAATTCATGCTGCACCCAGCCGGGGAAGCACGTTGATCCCTACTACAGCTATTATGGATTGAGCCTTTTGTTCCTTCTCCCCTCTCCTTAGGGACAGAACTGATGGTTAGGCAGCAGCAGGAAGCATTGGGCCACCTAGGAAGGGGAAAGGAAATCTATTACCATTATGTTCTTCAAAAATAACAGGTGAGTAATTTTCCCCTAATAGTAAGAATTATCCTGGATTAGTCTCACTCCTGGAAGGCAAGCAAGCTCCAGGTACCTCAGATGTATCTTTTATAAACAAACACTTATCATCCTTCAGTCAGTATTAAAATATTAAAAAAAAAAATAAAGAAAAAGGAAGCACATTTCAAAAAGGATGCAGAGACCAGACATACAATTGATAAATTCAGCTGCCTATTGTTGCACCCACCCAGACCCCCAACAAATCTATGTGAAAAAGTGGGGAGAGACAGTGAAAAAGTGGCTTGCAGACAGCACTGTAAATACCTGATCTATATTTTTATGTCACAGGATAAGCAGGGAGCATACTGGAAACAACAAGATTGCCAAAACTGTTTAAAATGATTTATTTTTTTTTTTTTTTATGACATAGGGGGAGTTTTTCTACAGAGGTGTCCACAATTTAACTGGAAACATGTTGGGGGTCTACAGCTCAAAACACTTGAAAAACTCTGCACAGAGTACTTTGTACCCCTTCTGGAAAGGCTGTGGCTGGTAGGGAGGACATTTGAGTGGGTGGGAAAGCACTAGTTAAAAGAGCAGGATCTAAGCCCAAAATCTGAGGAAGCCCATGAAGCAGAAAGGCTCTAGTTCTTACCTTTACGTTTGAATGCAAGTGTTAGGATAAAGACTACAAGCAAAAGCACCAGAGAGAACACAGGGAGACACTGGTTTAAGATAAGAGGCACGGGACTAGCTTTAGGTAGTGCTGTGGCACAAGGCAGCTGGGGGGCTACAGAACTTAGCTTCAAGAAGTTCTACCCTTCCCCAGTTCCCAAAGATGGACCCCAAAAACAAGAGAAGATGTAACCTGAGCTCTTGCTTTCCCTTTGCTTTCTCCACCTCATTTCCAGTCCCGTATTCAAGAGCTGGACTTGAGCAAGCTTGCAAGGTTCTGCTTGTCTGATGTTGAAAAGACCAGCTGATGTGGAAAAGCTGAGGGCACTTCTCTGGAAGCAAGAAATTGAACCAGAACCCCCTCCTCCTTCCTGCTAGGGACCTGCAAAGAAAGAGTGAAAAGGAATTTTGGGAGGCTGGCGGATAGCCCCCTTGCCATAAGGACTAATATCACAAAGTCATTAGGCCTGGAAAAAGCTGAAGGTACAGGTAAGTGTTCCTTCGTAACGCACACTGTGATCAAAGGCACTCCATCTGCAAGCCTTGGTGCAAATCACTGCCAGCTGGCCTGCAAACCACAGGTTGGGGGCTGTTCTCTTACCCACGTGCTCCCAGCCTGCTAGGACAACAGCAGTCAGCTCTCTACCTTTGTGACACAAGCTGAGCACTTACCACAAGCCAAATAAATGTTCCCTGCCCTCCAGACCATCATACAGCTATCAGATGCATAAAGCTCGAGCGAAGGAGTTAGCTCAATTCAGTGAGCATTAGACGTGAGGCTGAGCCACCAGAATGGTCTGGCCCGATCGATTCCTATTTTCTTTTTCCTTATCTCCCAGTTTTCCTCTTCTTTCATGCCAACAACTAAATGAGGCACAACAGTATCACCATCCTCAGTTTCTACTTCAGGGCTTGCTAAGAGTGAGCGAGCATGCTCAGCCTGAATAAAACACTTTCTGGCAAGAGTAGGATGTGCTGAAGAGAAAGGAGCATGACATTGAATATCACCACTGGAAGATTTCAGGCAGGGAAGAAGGCAAGAAAAGGTGCTCTCTGTGCAGGAGTTCTCTGTAGAACTGTTTTTCAAAGCTCAGAGAGAAGTGCTGTGGTGTTTTGACAGCCATGTCCTCTGAAACAAGTCTGCTGTCTCTTCAAATAGCAGATCTTGATGAACAACTCAGGGTTTCATGTTACATGCTTAGAAAATTACCTCGAACCCAGGAGGGATGAAGAATCACAGGACACCATAATACTATTCATAATCCCTAGGAGATAGAGACTTCAATATTAACCAGCTGCAGGACTGTGAAGAAAGAGCCTGAATCTCCTTTCATACCTCTTTGTCTCTTTCATCTTTACTGAAATTTGTGCCTGGTGCCAGGTCACTGCCCAAAGCACAGCAAGCACTATTTTTTTTATTATTATTATTTTTTTAGTTTTGGCCGTGGTTCCTTAGATTTGATAGTGCTTCTTGGTTGCTTGCCTTTGAACCCAGTACTGAAAATACACACCAGAAAGAACAGGAAAAGCAAGAATATCAAAAGCATGGCCAGCAATGTTAGATGAACATGCAAACAAAAACGTCTCACCGAGAACCCAAGCCAAACAACTGCTTGGACATCCTCCGTTCTCTCCTCTTTTGTGGGGGATAATGCAGTGAATAACCCTTTTGTTCAGATACTTGGGAAATTGCCCTTGCCTTGGTTTGTCATACCCAAGCCTGCTGCAAATTGGACCACACAGGAAGAATCAGCTGTCCCTCCTAGCAACACGCAGCATCCTATACATACGCCTAACATAATTAGCACCTAACCAAATCTCAGTATTTCATGGTTGACAGAGTTCTCAGTGCAAGAGACAGGGGCGCTTTTATTTATAGCATCGGCACCTATTATACAAATTCAAATAAACTTGGAGTCAGCAAATGGCAGAAATTGATCTAGCTTCTGCTGTATAAGTATCCTCTGTTTTGCAGCCCAAATAAAATAAAAGCCAAAGGAAACAAGTTCTACTACATATAGAAATTGCAATGCTCCTGTTCAGAAGGGCCCAGGGATCTAAGAGGACCTTCACCAAAAATAGCATTTGTTCAAACCCTGAGCGTGGACCTCTGTACCTAGGATCGTTGACTTCTCTTGGCTCAGCAGCCTCTTCACCCTGAGGCCAGCTACCTGTGCACAGCACTCAGCGTGGCCTCAGCAGCTCCACCTTCACCCTGGCCTACTCCCTGAAACCACTCTGCATCCTGTGCAGGAGGGTATCTAGGTGGGGTTTGAATATCTCCAGAGAAGGAGACTCCGCAACCTCTCTGGGCAGCCTGTCCCAGTGCTCTGTCACCTCGCAGTACAGAAGTGCCTCCTCGTATTGGGCTGGAACCTCCTGTGCTTCAGTTTGTGCCCGCTGCCTCTCATCCTGTCACTGGGCACAACTGAAGAGACCAGCTCCATCCTCTCGACACCCTCCCCTCAGGTATTTATATACATTAATGAGGTCTCCCCTCAGTTTTCTTTTCTAGGCTGAACAGGACAAGTTCTCTCATGTTTGTCCATGTATGAGACGTGCACCAGTCCTCTAATCATCTTCATAGCTCTCCTCTGAACTCAATCCAGTAGTTTTGTGTCCCTCTGGTACTGGGGAGCCCAGAACTGGACACAGTGCTAGAGATGTGGCCTCCCCAGGGCTAAGGAGAGGGGCAGGCTCACATCCCTCGACCTGCCGATAACACTCTTGCAAATGCACCCCAGGATACCACTGGCCTTCTTGGCCCCAAGGCCACATTGCTGGCTCCTGGTCAGCCTGCTGCCCACCAGGACCCCCAGGTCCCTCTCTGCAGAGCTGTTCTCCAGCAGCTCAGCCCCAGCCTGTGCTGGTGCTTGGGGTTATTCCTCCCGAGGTGCAGGACCCTGCAACTTGCCCTTGTTGAATTTCATGAGGTTCCCCTCGGCCCAACCCTCCAGCCTGTCAAGGTCCCTCTGAATGGCAGCACAGGTCTCGGGGGGTTCAGCCGCTCCTCCCAGCTCTGTGCCACCAGCAAACTTGCTGAGGGTTGTGAGAAAAATCCACAAAAAATTCTCTCTCTAGGTTGTCGATGAGTGAATTGGACACCGCTGGGCACAGCACTGACCCCTGGCGGACACTGCCAGCTACAGGCCTCCCACCAGACCATCACCGAGCACAACCCCCGAGCTCCACCATCCACCCCACTGCCAACCCAGTTACTGGCCTGTGGTTGCTGGGTCCTCCTTCTTGCCCCTTTTGAAGACTGGAGTGACCTTGGCTCTCTCCCGGTCCTCAGGCACCTCTGCAGTTCTCCACGACCTTTCAGAGATGCTGGAGAGAGGCCTAGCAATAACATCGGCCAGCTCCCTCAGCACCCATGGGTGCAGTCCATCGGGGCCCATGGATCTGTGGATGCCAGGTTTGTTTAGATGATCTCTGACCCAATCCTCTTCGACCAAGTGAAAGTCCTCCTTTCCCCAGACTTCCTCTCTCGTCTCCAGGGTCTGAGATTCCTGAGGGCTGATCTTAGCAGTAAAGACTAAAGCAAAAAACACATTCAGCACCTCTGCCTTCTCGTATCCTTTGTCACCAGGGCACCCGTCCCATTCAGCAGTAGGCCAACATTTTCCCCAGTCTTCCTTTTTCTACTGATATATTTGAAGAAGCCCTTCTTGTTGTCCTTGATATCCCTTGCCAGATTTGATTCCAACTGGGCCTTGGCCTTGCTTGTGGCATCTTTGCATACTCTGACAGTATCCCTATATTCCTCCCACGTGGCCTGTCCCTTTTTCCACATGCTGTAAGCTTCCTTATTCTGTCTGAGGTTTGCCAGGAGCTCCCTGTTCGTCCATGCAGGTCTTCTGCCCCCTTTGCTTGCCTTCTTATTCGTAGGGATGCACTGATCCTGAGCGCGGAGGAAGTGATACGTGGATACTGACCAGCTGTCTTGGACCCCCCCTTCCTTCCAGGGCCCTAACCCATGGAATTCTTCCAAGTAGATCCCTGAAGAGGCCAAAGTTTGCTCTCCTGAAATCCAGGGTCGCAATCCTGCTTTTTGCCCCGATTCCTCCTCTCAAGATCCTGAACTCCACGTGGTCACTGCAGCCAGTGATGAGAACGATTGTTGTGTTAAAGACACTGAAAGCAAACACCTGGTCTAGGAACCTTCAGCTTTCTGTTGCTTCAGTTCTACAAAAATATAAGCAACTCAATACAGGCAAGAATCGTTATTTATTCCCACCTATTACAGTTGCCCCCTCTTCCCTTATTTCTGTTATTTACTATCCTAGACAATTTTAAGATTAAAGTTACAATCAAATTCAGCTGACACGGAAGTTGGGTTTATCTTCCAAGGGATTAAGGCAAAGCAGCTGGTTTTCCTTTGGGGAAAAAAGAAGGTGTGTAGTTACTCACTCCTATTTACAGCACATGGTACACACACACAGCAGTGCTCCAGTTTCATGAACATGTCTGCAGTGTCTGAGCCTCACGATCTTACAGACCAGGAATTGAGAGCTGAGCCCCTTGCAGACCTCAGCCGTGAAGGATGTTGTTCCAGGACTCTCAACTTCAGCCAACTTGCCAGCAGTCACCAAATTCTGTCTGCCAGAGCAGGCATTTGCCTTGTAAGGGACTGACAAAGGATTATTTAATTATACATGTAAAACATTTAGAAGAACAGGTTGCTATGAAACCTCTCTCACACACACCTCACACTTTTATTTCTTCTAAAACTGGCCTAATCTCACACGACATGCAGGGCAGCTGTCCACTGATTAGAAGTGACTGATCCATGAGGTCAGCTGGATGCCACAATTAGGAGGCAATAGTGCCAATGGATAAGCAACAAAAATATAATTAGATTAGCTCTAACCCATCTGTATTACATTACCCCCATTACACAGGCCAGATAGCCTGCTGCTAAAGCAAGCCCTCTGAACACCCTCTTCTTGTCCCCATACACCCCTTCACACCTTTCTTCCCAGGAGCAAAGGCAACCCAAATGAATACAAGCAGATGCCCCAAAGCTATGCTGCAATCTGTTTCTCTGCCCATCCTTTCTTTGTAGCATATAGGTAGCAAACCCAGATGCCTTTATGTATGGAACATCCTCCAGCAGCAGCCTCCATTTCCCTGTGTTTCGGTCTTCAAGGCCCATTAAACTGCATCCCTCTCCACAGTTTCATCTGTTCACGAGGTTTGTGAATTTAGTCTTAAATCTAGGAAAATACTGGCTAGCAGATTGTGCGGACACAGCTAGTCCCTGTTCTGCCAGTGAGGAGGCTGGTCAGGAGAAAATTTAAAGGGTCTCATTAACGTCCAGAGGAAATACGTTTGGGTTTAACATTACAGCTGAAGCACCACTAACATACATTTTTCTCAGGATTTCTCAAATCATCTAAAAGAGGTGCATCAACAGCCGCACAACCACATCAGTTGACTGTGCCAGAAGCTGTTGAAAATTCCTTACTGCAGAGGACATCGGAGCACACTTTTGATCAATTCAAGCATGACTCTACAGTTAGCCTCCTGGCAAGCAGTATTTGCACAGATCTGCTGATGATAACTGGGCTGAATCTAAACATCTACTATCTTTATTGTCCAAATTAAATAGATAAGACACTGTGGGTAGTGGAGGACGTACACTGTGCGACTACTGGTAATATGCAATTTGTATATACAAGTCATTTAAAAGAAAAAAATGGTACTCTTCTGAGCTGATATGCCAATCTGTGTTTTGCGGCTTGTTATTTATCACCTCTCTCAGATCTCAAACGAACCTGGTGGTTCTGAGTGCAAGAAAGCCTGGCCCCCAGCAGCACCCAGTACTGCATCCCTGAATGAACGTGCTAGGCTGCAAGCAGGAAGCACCTCTTGTATTTAAATCACTTTTAAGTCACAAAAGAAGTTAGTGTCCCACGACCTACTCCAGGCCAACCACAGAACATCCACATTCCTGACATGCCCCTGGCACATGGCTGCGGGTATGATGTTGGCACAAGTATATGATGGATCCATGGGGATGCCTAAAGATGTACATTGAGTTGGCTCACACTCCCCTGATACAAACTAAAATATCAGCTTCCCTAGCAGGAGAAAAGCAAGAGGTGTTGGCCTCAAAAGGCCAACAATAAGCAATAGCATCACCTTTCTTCAAAAACCTCTAGTGTAAGTCTGGTGGGTAGGCATATACATTTCAGGTCTTTTTCAGGGCATGTTTGCAACAAAAACCTTTACTTAAGAATCTTATTTTATAGTTCCTGTAAACATTTTAAGAGGGCAGCAGACAGTTACAAGAGACAGAAGATACAAACACCTCAAAACACTCCTGTTTGTTAAAATTCATATTTGATGAGTAATGCAGCCTTCGGGTTACTATGGCAGCAAGATCCATCGCCTAGGTGACCAGGCACTAATGATGTCAACATGAACCTACCCCTCCACACACAGAGAGCACATTATTAGACTTCCATTTCTTGCAAGACCTTTATCTTCCTACCAACAGACAAAACAGTAACAGACCACACGGACAACCTCCACGAGGACTGAGCTCTCCTGACAGCATCAGCCTGTGTTGTTTCGGACTGTTTCAGAGGGCATCCCCTGTGTGAGAGCTGGGCAGTGTAGGCATCCAACATGTGCAACCTAATTTACTGATAGAGTAGGAAGCAGCAACAGAACTTACATAAAAGCAAATTCTTGCATAAAAGGCAAAGATTCTCGTGAGCAAAGAGGCAATTTGAGAGGGCCTGGAGTATGGATCTGCAGTAATCTCTTGGAAAATGCATTAAGCATCAGCCCTCCTGTGCCACGCCTTGGTGAGAGGTTGGGTGTCTTCAGACAGCACTGCATCTGGCTGAGAACTTGCTCTCAGTGACAGACACTGCATGGTTTCGCTCCTGCTGTTTAACTCTGGATGTTCGATATACTTGTGAGAACAGATGTGTTTGTATCCGACCAAGCACCATATACTTTCATATGATACTTACAAGCATCATATACTTTCTTTGAATCGCTTTGATTCAAAGAAAGGATAAACCTGAGTCTCCTGACAAACAAATACCGATTTTTTGGTAATACTACATTATCAGTAACTTCCACAGTGTAAGGGGATTTTGGTTGATTGGGTTAAATGGAATGGAGTGGAACTGGGATTTTTTCATTTCGTTAAAGGCTGCCTTTATATCTCACTAAGAAATTAACTGAGGTAGATATGCATTTCCCTCCACTTTAATAAAAGGGCATGACTCATTTATTTCTGCATTTTGCTTTAAATATCCTGTCTTCATTGTGGTTTGCTTTGTTCAGCTATTCTATCAACTTCATACATCCCCTGCTGTAATGATACAGGAACTGAAATTGGTCCTCTGTGGTTCTTCCACGCTTTCAATACCTCTTATCAACAGTGTGCTGACCTTTAACCATCACTCACTTCACTCGCCCAGCTCACGTACTTGAAACCCCCAAAGACAGTGTTTCTTTGATCACGCTTTCCTAGATGGTAAGAGATTATGCTGTCTTGACAAAAAAAAAAATTACTTTTTCAAACCTTTACCCTTACCAACGCATACATGGATTTTGTACTGCAGCTTAAATTTTCACATGTAGAGTAAGCTCTTACAGCATCACTGACACTTCAGTAGTTCAGGAAAACTCTTCAATCCAATTTATTTGTCTGAAATCTGTTTGCTTCCTTTTCTTTTGACCATCTTTCACTGCCTATTGCCCCATGTTTCTTATGTTAAGACCACAGTGTCTTTTACCTGCTTACCTATGCATAAGTTGAGCAAAGAGCATCAGAGGCCAAGTCAATCATAATTTGGGAGAATGAAAGAATAACTCTCTTCCTGATAGGCAAGAAAAGTGGCTTTATCTCAGTGGCTGACGATGGGATAACACTGCAAGAGGAAAACAAGGCCAAAGTAGTCCTAGATCTGAGAAGAAAAAAGACAAAATTCAAAGACAAGGGAACCTTGGGCAGATGAGAGAAACGAGAAGCCTATTTCTACAGCAAAGGTTACTTTACACTGAGGCTAGACAAGGACAAAAGGCACTAGGAGAAAACAGGGACCCTGTTTCAGCAAAGAAGACATCTGCTGGCAAACAGCTGCTGGGCCCTGAAAGATTCAACCTCAGCACAGAGAACACTTGAGCAGTGGAAAACAAAATATAAGGGCACAAATGAATCAATGTTTTATTGTTTGATGAGAACTGCACATGCTTTGTTGTGGATAAAAGCAGACTGAAGTTTGAGAAGCTTTTATATCTGCAGGTCTCCACCACAAAAAGGCCCTTCAGAGGTGAACCACAAACCAAAAAGACCCACAGGCCCCCACTGTGGTCAAAGGAGAGGGACTGAGACTCAGCCCTGGCCTGGCCAGCAGCAGCAAAGTCCAAAGCCCATGGAAGAGAAGCAGCACGACACACATGCCCTGGCTGGTTTGCTGGTATCAAAGAACAGTGTCTTTTTGCCATTTTCAGATAAAATGATGGTGGTAAACTGTATGCATCCACATGGTTAGCTGGCCAAGGAACTCTTTTTTTTTTTTTTTTTATTATTAATTATGAAACGTTGTATTTTCAACTTATAGCCCTATCAGTCCTCCTGAGCCAGAAGGTCTTCACCCAAGGTCAGTATGTCTTTCTGGATAACTGGGTACCTTTAATGAATAACTGAATTTTAAACAGTGAATTTAATTAAAATGCATCACCGTGCTAGAGAAAATACACGGTACTTGTGACTATGCAATACTGCACTCAGTGCAGAGGTACGAGATAAGGTACATTTGGGGCTTGCGTATCACTCTGCATGACTTAACTTCCTATTGCTTTCTACCTTTTTAAGTGCATCTTTGTATTTATATATTCAGAAAAGATAACGCACTAACCAAACATTTCAGAACTGCCAACAGCAGTGGAAATCTTACCATTATGAGACTGGAACCATGGTTAACTGTTCAGAAACGAGACTTCCTTCATTAAGCATTTGGTTGGTCTTTTCTGCAGGAATGGTGAAATGCTGCATGCTTCTTACTCTGTAGCCCTGAGAAACAAAATGGATCCTAAATGCTGCCATTCATTTTGACTTCCATCTTTATCACTCTCAAAAATGAGATGCAACAACAAGGAAAGCCAGCAAGAATGTGCCTTTTCTTTCAAACTGCAAGAGAAGCTTATAATGGCATGTGAAAGGCAGCAATATAAAGCTTCATATTTTACATAATGAAAAACAAGAGAAACTTTCTTTGCAGGGAAGTCCCACACCAGAGAAAACCTAAAAGAAACCAACAAGATACAACCGCTTGAAAGAATCATCAAAGGAGACCAACAAAGAAAGGGGGCACAGAACCTTTGGACTTTTTTTTCCCCTTTTCATAATGCATAGAGGACACAAAAGGTTGTTTTTATGGTTGGCTTCTTTGTTTTGTTTTGTTGTGTTTGTTTTGTTTTTTTTTTTTTTTTAGTAGTTCTTTCTTAATCTAAAAACAATCTGTTGTTCCTACTTCTTTTTTACATTAAATTTTCAAGTCTTGCCTAGAAGCAAGGCTCTGAGGCAAACAGCAAAGATATGCACAAGACAGGGTCAAGCACACTGTCAAGGACGTTTGGTTATTGGTCCATCTTGCATCGGATTCTCAAGGCTGCAAATGGAAGTCAACAAATCTGAGGATTCAAAAACCAAACTAAACCAAACCTAGTCTGGCTGCAACAGAAGTTTCAAATTGGAAAAAAAAAAAAAAAGTATCACTACATTGCTAAGGGTGAGCTAATGGTGGCGGCCTGCAGCTCCCTCCTGAGGGGAGCGGAGGGGCAGGCACTGAGCTCTGCTGTCTGGGGACAGTGACAGGACCCAAGGGAATGGCATGGAGCTGGGACAGGGGAGGGTCAGGCTGGGAGTTAGGGACAGGTTCTGCACCCAGAGGGTGGTCGGGCACTGGGACAGGCTCCCCAGGGCAGTGGGCATGGCACTGAGCCTGCTGGCATTCAAGAAGTGTTTGGACAACACTCTTGGACATAGGGTTTGGATTCTGTGTGGTTTTGGTCTCCGGGTGGTTTTTGGACTCAGTCCCTGTAGGCCCTTTCTAACTCACGATATTCTACGGTTCCATGTTAATGGCCTCCAAAAATTCACAGCTATTTTTGGGCATAGGAAACCTGTCCTTGATACCTGTAGTGAAATTGGTGATAAATAAAATGCCTTTTCATGCCTGTGACAGTAATTTGCATTGATGGGTCTGTGACTGAGTATCTGTTGCATTTTGGTTGTAGACAATCTCTCTAGGCATGTCTGGAAGAAGTCACTCTTAAGGAAAAGGAGCAACCATTTTGTGCATCCAGTGAGAACTCCCGTGCTGTTGGGATTTCAGTAAGCATCAATGAGACACTGCCTCTGTAAGGCTTGGCCTGTTCTCAGGTTCCAAGAAACGCTATAAGCTAACTTCCATCCCCATACTAAGTTTCAAAACTGAAGTTCTGCCTGTAAGCTGTGCTGATGTAGCAGCATCGGGCTGCTGCTAAAAACCAAGCACCGGACCATGACATCAGGCACCCATGTCTGAACCAGAGCTGCTCCTTGCTCAGCTCCTGTCAAAGGGAGGTAGGCAAGCCAGCACTTCACATTGAAACTAGAAGAGGAAAAGTTCTCCAGTGTCAGGACACAAGTTTGAGATACCTGATTAAAGCCTGCGAGTTAAGTTCTAAAAGGCAAGTCTGCATAGTCTAGACAAAAAGACCCATCAACAAATCATGGAAGGTCACTAACGTTCTACCACATCTTGAAGCACTTCACCTACCTCTCTCTCCTTCCCTTCTCAATGTGATACTGTTTACCACTGCCAATCCATGCTGTTTCCTGTCCAGAAGCCTGAATTTTTCCCAGGATGTCTGCTAAATCAGGCAACGTTTCCATGAATAGGCTTTAAGTTACCTTTTGAGGCAGGCTTGAAGCCCAAATCCTTTTTGCTGCTGAAGGCAACAGTACTTTCTCAGTCAGCTGGTCTCTTTTCTGAGTAGAAAAGCAGCAGCAGAGCTGTGGGAGAACTGGAGACTATTATTTCTTGAGCATCAATAGAACCAACTTCAACATTCAAGTCTGTTGTAGCTGTAAACATGCCAAATAATTCTCTCTCCACCATTCTTTTTATAAAAGGAAGAACCTTTTTTCTCTTTCAGATTGGTTGTTGGTGAAACTATCTGCTAAGAAAATGCATCTTTTTTATTTATAAAGCAAACACATCACATTTGGAATTCAGTAAGAGGAAGAAGAAATGGCACATCTGACAACATTTTGCCAGTTTCTTTCTCAGGGTAGAACTAAGCTTTCAAAACTGAAAAATGACTGTAACTGTTTTCCCCGTTCCACATGTATGTTTTTGATGGATTGCCTAATGCATGTTGAGTTGGGGATGCTGAGTGCCGGCTCATGTTCTCAAACTCATGTAGCTATGGTGCCCTAGTTAGGATTAAATGGTACATTATACCCTAAAGACACCCTCTGCTAAAGCCTGCTAGATATTTTCTGGCATCATGCTTTAGGATTGGAGCTGGCTGGGAATTTTCCATAGGGAAGAGCTGAAAGAGAATTCTGTTTTGGGGAAAGAGGCAATTTTCCATTAGGACTTTTTTTTTTCTGCCAAAGAAGTCATTAAAAAAAAAAAAAGGTTGGTTCATACAGAGGACTGACACACAGTGTTTCTTGTTGAATTGACTTAGGCTAACCAAACTGCTCAGTGTCCAAGAGGAATCACATCAACTCTGGGTACTTTCAGACAGAGACAGCCCAGAGAGCCCAGCCCCAGACAAGGCCAGGGCTGGGATGACAGGTTTCTCACGGCCCAGCCCCAAGCTTTCTAGCAGCAGGGGGGCACTTCCTAGTCATCCCCAGATGCCTTCTGAGGTAGCATTCCCACCTCCACGTCCCTTCCTCCCTGCTGAGTGTCCTCGTCCTCCTCCCATCCCCTTCAGTCCCAGCCCCCCTGCAGGACAGCGGTCTCCTTTCTCCCGACCCCTCCCTGTCTCAGCTCCCACCTCTGCCCTCACCCTGGGGTAACATACCTGCTGGCTGCTGCTCAGCAGCTCCACTTCCATGCTAGGAACAGTCAGAGCTCTCTTCTTCTCCTTCACTGGGTGCCTGCACCCACCCACGGGCTCCCCATGCAGAAGCAGCAGTGAACTGGGCCATGGGCAGACCCAGCGGCCACCTCCGTGCTGCTCCCCGTGCCACGGCAAGAAGAGTAGGACACAAACCCACTGGACAGCCTCCAGTCCTCTGCTCCTGCAGCAAAAACTTCTCCTATAGCTGTGAATGTTCCCAGGCTTGGATTTTGCTAGTCCTCTTCTGCATTACAAACAAAAGGAACCCACTCTGAGGAACACCACCAGCTCACAGATGTTCCCAGCCATAAGCACAGGGAACACCACAGGACTCGAAGACATCTGCGAAGTGGGAATGATGCCCTGCTTGGACAACAAGCCAAAGTTAGCCCAACTCTTTTACACTCCCCGCAGGGAGAGAGGAGGATGATCTGAGTCACATTTGACTGATGTCTTTCTGCCTAGGATGACTAATTCTTGGAGCTTTAAAAAAGCTGAAATCAGCCAAGTTTCATTACTTCCATTTTTGTCTCCATCAAAGCACCCCAAATCAGGGCCCTGATCACAAGAAATAAAAGCAGCTGCAGCCTTCCTGGCAGCAGGTTTGTTGCACTGCCTTTTGCTGACAACTGCTGTCTGTTGAACTTGCTGACCAGGGTGGACATTTCAGAGTCCTCTGACTGCTGCTGTAGGGCAGACTTTCATTTCTCTAGCACATGCATGTCTAGCTGGATACCGCTGACCTACATAGCCCACCGCAGCCACAAGAGGCTTCCTGGACAATACCAAGACATTTCAAGCCCTGAAACCGATGTGACCATGAACAAGCACTATCTGGCCCAGATCTGCTTCCACGCCGTCTAATCCTGTCGAGGCAAAAACCAACAGAAAAGTACCTGAACTGACAGAATTTTCTTCAAGGTATGAAGAACACCAGGTCAGAATTACCAGTCCTCTATCTGGGTAGAGATGCCTCCTCACTTAATCTTCTGCCTCCTACAGGTAAAAGCCACACTGTAAGATAAAGGCAATCAAAATTTAAACCATCTCCTGGCAGGCAAAGGCCTTTAGACCCTTGATCTATGGACTTTCTCCCCACCACACATCAAGAAAACAAAGCCTCCCTGTACAGTGAACATAAACCTGGAGACACCGCAGACCTTTCAGAAGCAAACCAGACAACTCCAGAGGTTCAACAGCCAAATGCTGACGGATGTCACTTCAGCAGCTTACCTCTGACAGCATTATTTCCAGCAGCCTTCAAACTGCACAAAACTGTGGCCAAGGGTGAGGTTGGAGAGGTGTGGAGAACGCTGGCACAGAAAGCAGTTTCACAGGCAACAGTGCCACAGGTATCATCACCACCCGGTGCTCTTCAGAGGAGGCTCCGGGCCAGCCCTCGGAACAGCCTTCAGATCAGGCCATGAAAGTCAGTTGTCTGGGCAATGTTTCAAGCTCATTTGTCCCTTTGGTGTACCAATTTAAACAGTCTTTGATTTCTAATTGCCTTTTCTTATCCTGAGCATGCTAATGAATAAGACACAAAGCAGTGGAGGGGAACTGGGTCTGGCTGAGATACTTGCCATGCATGTCAATTGCAAGGGTCAGTCTGAACCTGGGCACTGGGGGCAGAGATTAGTCCTCAAACCTGTCACTTCTGGTAGTGGCACAGCAAATCAAACAGACGCAGCAAAAGCAGTCTCTTTAAGTCTATTGGACTGAGAGAACAGAAAATCTAAGATCTCATCTCCTCTGCAGTGTTTGGAAGATTCAGTGCAGGCTGTTGCCTAGTCACAGGATGATATGAATACAACCTACGTGAAGAGCAAGGTTCACCTGTAGCAACACCCTGTTGGCTAGCCCTAGATCAGGAGGAAGGAGACTGCACCAGCCACCTCCCTACTGCAGAGAAACGAGAAAAGATTGCAAAAGCTCACTAACTGACAGAGCCCATCACTGACACCAGAAACCCAAACACAGAAGCAATGCGTCCACCTCTGGCTTTAAAAAAACAGGAAGCATTTCCAAAGCAGAGGTGAAACACCAGCTGCTTTATCAACCCGAGAGCAACGGCCAGGTATTTATTCAGTGCCCTGCATAGCTGTGTGTAGGCATTGATAGCTCCTGGCTTCCTAACATTACCCCGTCAGCCAGCCCTTAGGCCAAAGCTGTTGCACCTCAACCATCAGTGAAGTTCACCCTGGTGAAACCAAGCTACTGTTGCTCCCATCCTTCTCCAAATCACTGTCAAAATTCTCACGTACCTGATGCGGTGCTGTGAGCCCCATACGTGCTGCAGCCATTACCTGCTCTCCCTTTGCCCATTCGTTATTTTCCAGTGATAAACTGATAGGTGCCCACAGGAAACCACACAGTGCCTGCAGCAATGATATTGGGTGACAAACTTTAGAACTGGGAAAAATGATTAGACATAAATAACTGCACTTGTTATGAGACTCAGCAGTCAAAGAACATTTCCCAAAATATCCAGAAGAGCCCTTCGGAAGAGGACTGAGAAGACAAACAGCAGAAATCAGAAGGGATGGGCAGCAGTTGAAAGAAGTGATTTGTCACAAGGACTTGGATTTTTAAACTGAAGAATCAGACTCTGTAGGAGAGAGATTAACTAATGGAAAACAGTGCTGCTGAAAATAATCCTTTATAGAAATACATATAAACTCAGAAGCAAGGAGTGGAAGCACTGGAAAAGATTAAGATTTACAAACTACCATATCCCCAGACCAGAAGCAGTTCAGCTAACACGGTTCAATTAACAAAGTTATCTGAGTCAGACGGGGAAGAAACCTGCTGTTCACACTGCTGTGTCAGGAAAATGCCGGCAGCTCTGCTGCAAAACTGGATCTTTTCTGACCTTTTTATCATTGCCCTGTCTTGCTCCATGTTCCCATTCTCCTAGAGGGTTGTGCCTGCTGTGGAAGAAGTAGCGTGTGGGATGAAGCTCAACCAGGAGGCTGCAGAGAGCTGACTCCACAGCAAGGGGCAGCTGTACTGGCAGCAGTGCTGCTGCTCTACTGAGCAGGATGGAGCTGGCAGCAGAGCCCACAGAGCTGGAGAAATGAGCTAAACCCAACAGTTACACAGGAATATTTCACCTCGGGTGTTACCTGCCCCACAGATTTATTTTTATTTTTTCAAAACTATACTGTGCTTTACTGTTCATTCTGAAGAGCAATCAGTCAACATCAATATCAATGCCCTTACTAGCAATACCTAGGTTTTACAAATCTTTATTGGTTAAAAAAAAAAAAAAAAAAAAAAAAAAGGACTTCATTTTTTTGGACTGGTATTTTGAGTACTCTCAGTAACTCACCGTTCTCACGAATTCAGCCTACTTTGCTTTTTCACATTCAAATCTTGTACCAAAGCAGATTACAAACTACAAAAACACCTGTGCACAGATGTCACACGTCACTAATTACCAAAAGTGCAATGCATAGTCAAGGGAAATTTAATTTATACTAAAAGAAATGAACTCACTCAGAGCATAATGCTCTTTTATGAGTTTCTGTACAGAAATTTAAACTACCCCATGCCAGTTTTCAGTTTATTCCATTGTTCCAAAGACAAAGGGGAAACACATTCAGACTGAAAAGTAGCTGTGAGAAAGGAAACATGCTTTTCCTTGGTATTTTAGTAAATTCCTCTTCACCACCATTCATTCCTCTCCCCTTCCACCTGCAGGTTCTGCTCAAAGCAAGTAGATAACCAAGAGAAGGTGGGCATTATAAACTTGAGTTTATACATACTTACATATAAATAAACAATAGATATCTACAAGCCATTCACAAAATCCTTTTTCTAAGTAAGAAACTTATCCCATGTTTCCCTGCAGGTTTCTACCTGTTGTGTCACACTGATGATGGCTCTATCTATGCTTTTTCTAAAGCATTGCTCTGATGTGATGTCCAACCAAGACCCAGTGCTGATCAGTATTTCTGCATATCACGAGGGCCCCTCAAACACTAAGGAAACGCAGTGATGCATACTTGTGATTGCAGTTCAGCCCACTGGGTTTCCAGATTGTTCTACAGCCTGAAGAAACACTGTAAAAACCTAGCTCAGCCAATAAATTGTTTTTCTTTGAGAGATTTTTCTCCTACTTCTTTAAAAAATTTTGTAACTTTTTTTTTTGTAAAAATGTATTATTGTAAATCCTTAAATGTGGCTTTTGCGTAATTGTCTGGACATCAGCTGGCACAACCCAGCAGTCTGTAATTCCAGAGATGTACAATAAATGAATAAAAAACAGGGAATTCAGCTGCTGCAAACCAAGTTTTATATCCACATGAAGCTTTTGCAACTTTTGCTCTCTCTCCAGAGTGCATTTCTCAGCCTCTCTAGGTGCCTAAAAGCCTGCAACATATTCCAATTTCTCTTAGTGATGGGCTTTCTTTTAATTCCACGCAGCTTTACAATCTGTTAAAGAGCTGAGACTAAAATCATGGTTTATTCACACCTCAACTATGTTAACACTGCACTTCCAGGTATTGCATTCCTTACCTAGGTGCCTTGAATTATAGTCATGAACTCTTACTTTTCTGTTTCTTGTCTAAATTTAAAGGAAAATTAGTCCTCTCCTTTAAGTTTCCAAATAAGACTAAGCAGTATTAAGTCCTGTTCAACATTTGTTTTAAGAGTAGGTTTTCAATCAAAACTTGCATTTACGTCTCCCTGAATTTCATTGTGGTAGGACGTGAGGCACTCCCAAAGACTGCCACAATAGGAAGAAACAAGAAACTGTAAGGGGAACCTCCACAACAGCTTAGCACCAGGCACCTGCTGTGGAAAAAATGAAAAAAGGCGTACTGTTGACTTAATTTTGGGCAAGACAGTAGGCAACTCCACTCACGGGCATTTATCTGAAATGGTGCATACAAAGCTGTTCACATGGATATAAAAGTACCATAAATATGTCTCTTATTTTTTCCAGATACCACTCCAAAAAAACCAGAATGTACCTTCATATTAGCGCATATTTTTTATCTTCCCTCCTTCTGCACAAGCCCTCTAGATCAATCCTTTAGTTTTAACATTATTAGCAACACGTAAGGCGGTTAGGCTAGTGTCACATCCAGATGCGTGATGCTTTCCCACAGCAGATGAAATACTGTGTACTGAGTCACACTCAGCCTCAAGCCTACATAGTTGGAAAATTCTCCTGCAGTAGACAGTCAAAATCTATAGCATAAGCAATCCATTTATGCGAAGTGACAAAAGACCAGTTCTGGGCAGTGCACTTCTGAGCAAGAAAAAAAAAATCCTTATTTTTGCAGTACAAAACAGAATCTGCAGTATGAGCCTTCTAAAAATAAATTAATAAATAAATAACTTCTCTTTTTTAGACAGTATTTTGTTGTGAATAAAACACACTTGCCAAAAGTCTAATGACATGTTGTCTGTATAACACAGGGTGTTCTTTTCATTGTATCAGTAGATAGCTTTAAATGGGAAGCAGAACAGGTCTCTTTTCCAAAAATAACCAATTTCGTTCAAAAAATGCAATATACTGCTGTCCCTCTCTCCTCTCCTTTCTAACCTAATTCCCATTTTGATTCCTGCCTCCAAATTTCAATCAGATCCAATCAGGTATGCTTGTAAGTACAGATTTCAATGCTGGCAACAGCTCTCACAGAATAAGCTCAACGCTGATTTGAAGAGATGACATGTGAAGTAACAGGGTTAATTTTTCTCACATACAAGACTAATAATCAACTGTAATTACAATATGCTGAAAAACTAAAAGAAACTTATAACAATTTTAACAAATAACTTTTGCAATTGCTAAAACCTTTGAAGAAAGGTATCACGAGAACCAATCAGAAGGACAACAGAAAAAAAAGCCACTGCACCCAGTGAGATGGCAGCAACTCAAACAAGCAGACAGGTAGGGGACAGAAAAATTATTCAGCCGAGTAGCTAGCAAAAGTCCAGAATAGAGAGAGGGCAAAGGCTGGGGAAAGAATAGCAGCAAAAGGAAAAACAGATGAAGTTGTGTCCTAGGACCAACTTGGCAGGCCAGAGAGAGGCAAACTTACTGCATGCAGCTTTGTGTGTGACCTGGTCCCACGTGCTCCAAGGGCAGCTGGTACTCTGGCTCTGAGATGTCAGCTCACGTCCCTATGATCAGGTCTGCTGCGAAAATAAATTTTACAGGTCAATACAGTATCTCTTTGCTTTCCCATGCTTTTCTCCCTCATTTGTTTCAGCCAAACACCCATTCAGGTATCCAGCCTGAGCACTATTTTTCATTACCTACTGGAGCACCTTTTTTCATTAAAGTGAACAAGTTGACTACAGGTATAAATTAGTCCTTCCCTTGTAATATGCAGTCTTAGTCTCAGAAGAAAAAAAAAACATGCTAAAACTATGTATAAAGGCTCCAAGAATTGTAGCTGCTAGTGCAGGCTATAATAGACTCAATATTTTTGTCTGCAGCATTAGTAGGTTCCCAGCAGGAAACCATGATTTTCAGTAATTTTGCTAAACAAAACTCTGAAGAACCTACAACAACCCCCCCCCGAATGTTGCTTTTTTCAATATAACAGTGATCCTCTTGACATCGCTACTTAGGGGGTTACCTGTGAATAACAGAGGCAGACAGGTTCAGAGATAAAGAAACCATAATATTTCCTACGGAAAGAGTTAGCAGTCCCCAGTCCCACACGCTTTTGCTCTGTAAATGTGGAGAGAAGGCAAGGGGCTAAAATTATCAGGGATTCACTTCCACTAATCCTGTCTCTGGATGTGATGCATGACATAGCATCTCCTCTCCCTGCCTTTGGTCATGCCAAGAGGAATAAAATCAGAAGATAATAGTACATATAAGCAAGAGAGGCTACCTACAATTAATTAAAACTGATTGTAACTCTAATATAGCACTTCACCTTAGTTCCTTAGAAATGTTTTTTCAACCCAGAGTCATTCATGACTTAGAATTATTTCCTATTCAAAAGCGAGAAAGCTGAACCCTTCTAAGGCAACAAAGGGAAAAAGATTCATATCCACGAGAAACTTATGATCTTCACAAACACAGTAAAAGCACACACGTTTTTCTTCAAAATTTTATTTCAATTTAAATTATGGGGCCAGCCAGATTTTTTTGGATAAGAAATGCATTTTCCTCAGGGGAAATGAAATGCTACCATGGAAGTAGAATTACAATTGTATACATCTCTTATTTAAAAAAAAAAAAAAAAAAAAAAGGAAAGAAACACACACAAAACCAAAAACCGCTCACATTTAAATAACTTGTAGTAATATCCTTAAGCCTTCAAGCAGATAAGAAACCACTTCCAGAACAATAGCTTGTTTTGTTTTGTTTTAATACGAAGAGCACGTCAAATGAGCTTTAATTTAAATACAACTTCTTTTCGAAAGCCAACATTCAAATGTTTTCACATATTAAAAAAAGTTACCATAGCCATTATTTCCAAGACCTAATATAGAGTAACCTATAACCCAGTCCAAATGTTCTCACTCCTTTACAGACACAAATCTTTTAGCACTTCTACATTTTTCTAGAGAGGAAGCCTTATATGTTATGGTGAGTAACTTGGCAAATGATGTTTTCTTCCACTCAGCTGTGATAAACCAAAAAAAAACAGAGACTGTTGGTACTGAACTATATCGTCATCTCATGGCCAATTTTGCCTGCCTCTGTAAGTGATCTCCATGAAGAGCAAGCTATTTGCTTTCCAGTAGGCAAAATGAGTCTGTTTGCAAAGGACGCATTAAGGAATTTGCAAAGGCCAATTCTAATGTTAAGAGAAATTTTAAACTACTGAGTGAAAACACTTCGTTTTCTGGAGCTGACTTCCCTTGTGAAGGCTTTCAAATCAGCTTAAATGTCACTTAGGAGTTTCATTTTGCTGACTGCAAAATATTTTAATCAGGAAAAGGACAGGAAGCAACAAACATTTTCTATAGCATTCTCAATCAGATTCAGCCATGCAGAATTTGAACTTTCAGACTCCAATCCATATGTTTGGTTGGTTGTGATCTTAACGTTACTATATGATGGATAAATACAACTTTAATAACATTGTTTAGCTATATTTAGTAGATTCCTTTTGTATGGTCACAGTAACAAAAACATGGTGCAAAATCAAAGTTGTTTTTTTGTTTTTATAAATACTGATAGTTTGCAGCATTAAAAAACAAAATCAACAAAATTAAGTCTTTTGTTACCCTAGGACATCTATGTAATTACGTTTATTGAAGTCAGAGGGGATTAAATCATTCACTTTCATAACTACTGTACTGAGTTACCTACTGTAAGAAAGAAATGATGCACTGCAGGCTCCCCAGAAGTAAGAGGAATCAATATTAATTTAGCATAATCTTTGCCATTTGCAGAGCGGGTGAGCACAACACTAGTTTAATTGAATAAGGCCAATAGTATCCAGTAAGAATCTAGTATCGAGGGTTCCAGTTCTCTATTTCAGCCTACTCTAATTGATGGCACCCCATTAGATAAGTGAATACAAAGAATTTGTTGTGTTTTTTTCTTTTAATGCTGCAGTACTTAAGATCGTTAAATCAGCATTTCCATGTGATCTGAAGTATTCAATTACATATGAGCATTCATTTTGCAAAACTCAATATTAGGTAATAGTTACAGACTAATACAATAACATTCCTCTGCTGTACAAATTAAATCATATTTTAAAGAAATGAGCAGCCTAGGAGTTATATACAAAAGAAACCAGCAAGCACTGTTGAAATGAAATGCAAAATGTCACTGCTAGGTCTACTGTCTGAAATACCTTTAAAAGTAAAATTAACAAAAACCCTTAGAACATATTTCCAAGTTTACAAGTCAATTCTCAGAAAAATCAAATCATGTCAAAAAATCTATAAAGCAGTGAAAGGCATATATACATTTTCCTTATGAACCTTGAGATTTCACTCTTTTAAAAGTTGCTAAGTTTCAATATCAGTTTATTTGCAAGACAACTGTTTATCCCAATAAGCTCACATCTTAGATACATTTCCCCTTTGATTACAAATAAAGCACTGCACTTTTTTTTTTTTTTTAAATCAAGGCATATAATCTTATACTAGGGTGCCAGGAATGCACAGGTCACATTGTGCTCATATCTCAAACAAGGTAAGTGCAAACATACAGATTTATTCAGATTTGCAAGCATGCAACCTGTTACTTAACTACATTAATACCTTCTTTCCTAAACCAAACTAGTATCTATATGTTTGCGTTCATGAACCTAGAATCTTTCTTTTCAGGACTCCTAAAACAAGCAGTGTCTTTGAATTCTGAAATGACACAAATATCAAGAAAGTCCACATTGTGCAAGAAAGCAGCAGCTATGTTTTTCAACTTGGACTAAAAAAGAAAAACAAAAACCGTTCACTGAACAGCAGATTAGCAGTAATGTTCCTCATGAATCGATAAGAGTGCCTGATGCTGAATATCTAACAGCAAATGCTGAACTTGGGTTTAATATTATAGGGGTTTACTGGAGATTAAGCTTCTTGCTGTGCTGGTCTCTTCAAATCCCTGATCTGTTTAACTAAATAGGTCTTCTCATCATTAAATTGTTCATCCTCGGTCCTGTCATTCTGAAACTTGCTGAGGAACTCAATAAGTTTGGTCTGGTTCTTTAGAAGGATGTCTAATATAGGCTGTGTCTTGTTAGGATTGGCTACAAACACCTGCAAGAAAACAAATGGCATTTAGTGTAATAGGAAACAGGAGTTTAAGTTAAAAAACAAACAAACAAACAAAAAAAAACTACTCAATATCCCAAAATGTATACAGAAAACATAATGGAGTAAATCAAAGTTTTATTTTAAAACTACCCCCCATTTTTTATTTTAATTAGAACAGAAATCAAACATTACAGTACTGAGGTAAATCCAGTTTGTACAAGTTGATTAGTCACAATACCCTCTGCAGAATCCACTGAAAAATCACACAGTTAAATTCTGTAGCAAATACATCATCCTCTATTGTATACAATATCAGATGGGTATATTAAAGCTCACTGAAAACTTTTATACCTCAAACTGTAACTCCAAGCTCTTAGTTACTTGCTTGTCTGCTGCAAAGTCAAAATGTATCTGTTTTAATATGCAGACTACATTTAGGCTTTGAAATGTTGCTGGCTTGGTTAAAACGCTGCTATCCTTCATAGCACCATGCAGCATGATGAAAACACTTCTGAACTCCAATATGCTTCATGCTTTCACATAAAATCATGGATTCCTCCTTGTCCTACTGTACTCCATCTTTCTTAATTTCAAAATTTTCCAAGAGATCACCCTGACCAATCATATGAAAGTTCTTAAGTGCTTTCCAAACAATTTTTTAAAGACCATAGAATTGTAGAATGGTTTGGGTTGGAAGGGACCTCAAAGAGTCCCTGGCTCCAACCCCCCTGCCCTGGGCAGGGCCCCCTGCCCCCAGCCCAGGCTGCCCCCAGCCCCATCCAGCCTGGCCTTGGGCACTGCCAGGGATGGGGCTGCCACAGCTGCTCTGGGCAGCCTGGGCCAGGGCCTCATCGCCCTCTGAGTGAAGAATTTCCTCCCAACATCTAATCTAAACCTGCCCCCTTTTAGTTTAAAGCCATTCCCCCTTGTTCTATCACCACGCTCCCCTACGTTCCCCTATCACTACGCTGCAGGAGAGCTGGGAAGTCCCTCCCCAGCTCTCCTGCAGCCCCCTTTTGGCACTGGCAGGCCGCTGTAAGATCTCCCTGGAGCCTTCTCTCCTCCAGGCTCAACAACCCCAACTCCCTCAGCCTATCTCCATGGGAGAGGTGCCCCAGCCCTCTGATCATCCTCGTTGCCTCCTCTGGACCCGCTCCAACGGGTCCGTGTCCTCCTTATGCTGGGGCCCCGGAGCTGAATGCAGCCCCGCAGCTGGGGCCCCACAAGAGCAGAGCAGGGGACAATCCCCTCCCCACCCTGCTGGCTGCGCTGCTGGTGGTGCAGCCCAGGGTATGGGTGGCTTTCTGGGCCACAAGCACACATTGCTGGCTCGTGTCGAGCTTCTCATCCACCAGCACCCCCAGGGCCTTCTCCCAGGGCTGCTCTCCACCCATTCTCTGCCCAGCCTGTGTTGGTGCTTGGGGTTGCCCTGACCCGAGGCCTTGTTGACCCCCATGAGGTTCACACAGGCCTCAGGCCTGCCCAGGTCCCTCTGGGTGGCATCCCTTCCCTCCAGCGTGTCAGCCCCACCACACAGCTTGATGTCATCAGCAAATTTGCTGCGGGTGCACTCAATCCCCTAGTCCATGCCACTGACAAAGACATTAAAGAGCACTGGTCCCCCCGACAAATGTCACTCATCACTGAATACAATGATAATTTGTAAAGATGGATCATAATAGCAAACAGTAGTTCTTTCTCATTTAACCACTTAGCAAACATTCAGATAAGCTTCATTTAGACTCAGTAGTTTACTCAACTGAACAGCTCCTGTTTGGTTTTGTTTTGGTGTTTTGTTTTTTTTTGTGCATGTGGTTGTTTTTAAATTTACCTTAAACACATGAAAGGCCTCAAACTGAATGTTACGACTCTTGTCTCGTAGAAGGTTCATCATTAGTTTGAGATTTTCAGGTTTACTGATGTATTTCGTCATAATTGTGAAGTTGTGTCTATCCAGTAATAATTCACCAAGAAGCTAGAAGTGGAAAACAAGGTGAGATAAGTGATGAGAGACAACTTATAACTGCTTTTAAACATGCTGGATAATTTACATCAGTCTGTAAAAGTAGAAAAAGTCACACTAAAACATCCTTTTTTTCAACATGCAACTGAAAAGTATCCTTTTATTCCCCTTTTGTTATGAACTGGGATTTAAAGTAAAAAGACTTTTTCACTCTTTTTTTTCCCTCACAACTTCATTGTTTTTTCTATTTACACAGAACTTATACATCATCTGCAAGAATTTGGTAAGGAAAGAGAGTTAGTATTTCAAATGAGAAGTATCTGCACTTCTTTTACTACCTACTTGGTCCAGAAGGGATGCAAAAACAAAAAAAGAAAAAAGCAGAAACTTCAGTGGATTTTATACACTTATTTCCCCTACCTCCCACACTCTCAAAAGTACACAGAACCTCTTGCTGTGGGGAGCACTGTCGCAGGAGTAGTAAGCTTCCTCACGAGTACCACCCTTGCTACAAGTTAACTTACATTTGTATTTATGTTCAATATTTCTGATTAACTCAAATTGCTGTAGTCACACTACGTGAGTCTCTTTACTAAATAATATGTTGATTATTTGTTGAAGGAAATTAAACGATAAATAAACCAACTCTTGCAGATAGCCATATCTGCATAGGGAGGGAAATGACTTGGTGTGCACTGGATGCCAAATAATGGCAGGACTGGACTAAAAGAAATTAAGTGATCCCAAGAATTAAAACATAGGTAAAAAGACACATATTATCCGAGGCAGTAACTTAAGTAATTTAAATTAGTCAACCCACCTTGAAATTGAAGACATTCTCTAATTTTGCATCTAAGAAGAAAAAATTGCTTTACCTTAAGTGACTGTCTCTTTGTCACATAATTTTCCGAATGAAGTAACTTCTCGTATTCACTGAAGAACTGAACACAGAATAAAGAGAATGGTTAAAACCTTTCCAAGAGCCACAAGTGCTCTTCTTCCAAATTATTATAAAAAAATTGCATGAAAATCCATGAACAAAAATGTAAACAAAATCTGAAATCTCAATAGTTTCCTGTAAGTCAGTGCTGCTTAAAATTTGTATATGCTTTAAAAATATATGTAGTTACACTTTTAGTAGGCTTTAATCTCTAGACTGCAATGTACTGAAAGCATTTCTTGTTATTTTTTGAACTATAGTAGTTCTTGTCACTGAACACTATTCATTAATTTCAGAAGTCCCCAGATATCTTGTATTCTTGGCCTGTTGTGCATTAACATGGACAAACGATAAAGACTAGGAAAGAGTTCCCTCTAGTGGAAAAAACACATTTTCACAGAATTAGATTTTTGCCTTAGCCTATTGCTTTTACACTTTTTACATTCAACTGTAAGATCTTAATGTTAATTGTACTGCTTTGACAGAAATTACTTTAGGTTCATTTGGCTTAATATTGTATATAAATTTTCAAAAAGGAATCTAAATAAGGTGAGAAAATACTGTTTTATTCAAAGATAGGCAGTACTAGAAAATTCTGAATAATGAAATATATTTGCTCACCCTATCATAATGTTGTTCCAAAAATTCTGCACTTAGCAACTTGTGTCTTGTAAGCAAATCCTGTAAAAGAGTAAAAACAATATTTTCCATAAAAACTTGTATGATACATTATATGGTACATATGGTACATTCACATTCTGAATAAACTGGGAGTGCACATAAGGCATCCAACAGACAATGTTGCTATATTTTTAAACAAAGAAGAAACTTAGGATATGGAAGTAGTTACTTATACGTAGGAATTGCAAAGGACCTTCGGATCAATTAGGAAAAGTCTGCTACATATTAATTCACGCAGTTCTGTGGAACTATCATTGAAGAATGGCAGTTACAGATCAAGGGTATGCTCTGCACAGAGCTATACACAGTTGAGGTTGAGACCACTACTTAACACTGATAACTATTATGTTTGTAGTCCTGTAACTGTTTTTTTCTTGTTTTGTTTTGTGGGTTGGGTTTTTTTGGTTAGGACAACAAAAAATACCTCCAGAAGTAGTATCAAATATACTCAATAAACAAACATAATGCAATGAAAATGAGTTCAATCACTTGAATAGCTGGAGAGACAGATTTAAAATTCCCTAGCATGAAAGTGTACGTGTATTAACATGGTAATTTAAATCTTGCTTTCTAGAATTGTTATTGGGAACAGAATATGCATGTTTAAATATCTTGCATTGTGAGAAATAAGGAAGAACAATGTTCAGCTTACCCATTTTCACTAGTATTTTTCT
Source organism: Anas acuta (assembly GCF_963932015.1). NCBI lineage: Eukaryota > Metazoa > Chordata > Aves > Anseriformes > Anatidae > Anas > Anas acuta. The sequence goes on from NC_088987.1 coordinate 18,419,978, forward strand.
CCTCTCTTTAAACCTTTTTGCTCAAGAGTATAACACACATCTGGGTTCACACAGTGGAAAACTATAGAAATAACTTAAATATGGGGTGTAATTTACCTTGAATGTGGCAAATGCATCTGAAGCAATGTCAAATGTTGACATTTCCACATATCTGAAGAAATCATAGAATTGTTCTGACCACAAGATTATTTTAGCAAGTGGTTCATGTCTGATGCATTCTCTAAGCATTATCCCACAATTTAGAGCAATTTCTGGAGATTCGTACCTGTTTAAAAACAAAAGCCACAGATTCTTTATAAATACTTTCAGAAGTTACCATTGCAATTCTGCACTAATTACAGTTTTCTATTCTATTATATAAACAAGAATTCAAAGAATGAGGTACTCACTTCTGTATTAAATTTCACCTTCTAATACTTGTCTGAAATATCACTGAAATCACTGCCAATTTATTGCCAAATCATTGCCAATATTCATTCATAAAGTGAGAAACAAGATTAAATAAAACTATTTTCTTTGTACTCAAAATCAGTTTTCTTTTTACATATTGGTACAATTGCAGACATCTGAAAAGCAGTAAGTGATCTGTCTTGAAAGCTATTTGCTTACAGCTGACAATAATTTACATAAAACTACCCTTAATATGAGTTTTGAAGCTAAATGGTAAATAACACTGGACATTAATTCATGGCCACTCTTTCATTAAACCATTTTCAGCATCACCGTCTGCTCTATACATCACGGGCTTCCAGCTTGACATGTTGGCTGCAGCATCCTCTAATTTTAAGGATTACACTCTCTGCGCTCGAGTATTGCCTTGAGTACAGTATCTGCAACTTCCTACCAGAGACCTTCTGGAATATGACCATCACTGATTTGATGAAAGTGATGAAGCCGTCAGGGACAGCTTCGTTTAGAAATTGTCGCTACACTTTGTTGGCAGGCTTTCCTGCTCAAATACTGGTGTGTTCTCTCAGCTGATTTTAGCATATGCCAACAGCAGCTGCTAAAATCTCACAACAGTGTCTCTGAGACATATTTGACAGAAATACACCTCTGTACTTTCTACTACCTCCTTGAGTTCCCAAGCACACTAATAGTAGAAAACAGGATGAATAAGGGTCTGTCTTTCTGACCCCAAAACTAATCTCAGCATGTTGCAACACAGGCTATCCCAATCCACAGACAAGTTGTGTCTGTTGTTTCCTACTTGCTTCTGAAGCAAAGTCCCTTATACACCTTCCACCTAAAAAGGTGTTGGCCCTAATGCATCTGAAGCCAATTTAAATTCACCAGCTTAACTCCGGAGCAAAGCATCATTGTGCGTACTAAGCACTTACTAAATTATCATACAAAAACATTTGCTTATGAATAAATTTTCACATTAAATGCTGCAATACTCTCCTATTTAACTTGTCACGAAGACTTGGAATCTACTGGACTTTTTGTAATTTACCACATAGTTTAAATTAGCATAAATTGACTCAGTCAGATTCCAGATGTAACACTTAAGTCATTAAAGCTAATTAAATGCCCATTTCAAACATCCTGACTTATGAATATCTTTCAACGATCCCTGTCAGAATAATGCTCTCTGAAGAGTAACAACACAGACCAAGAATTAGGACAACTGTGTTGCAATCTTCATTCAGTCACACATTAAGAAGAGCATGCTGAGAAAGTAGTTTCATCGCTCTACATCTCAAATTCGTCTTTTCGTAAATTGTTTTCAGAAGTACTGAATCAATATCCTCTTTCATATTATGCCACAATTAATAATTGTTTTGCCCTTGTAACATTTAAATCTTCCTTCTCGGAATCATGGCTGCAACACAGGAAAAAGGAAATCAAAGCACCTCTGGCAGACTGTACATCTTACAACGTGAAAATAAACTAGCCCAATACACTAGCCCAATACAATATATTTGGCAGGTTTCACTCTGAACTCGGTGAGCATCTCTATTTACTGCTATGAACTAGGAGGAGGAGGAAGGAAGAACAAAGTAACACTTCCTGTTCAGATGTTAAAAACATATTTGATTATCCTCATATCTCAACGTAACGTAGGCAAATATCTCACTGAGAAGTACGTCCCTTTGCTTCATCTTCTAGCCAATCCAGTAAGTGGATTGAGTACTAACCAACTGTGGTCCATGGAAGCTTACTGAAGTAAGCTTACCCAGAAGCTTTAATTATATAATTAATACTTGAAATGGCTACACTTCAAGAATAGCTTATTAATATTGATGAACTTTTCTATCCTAGAATTAATATTGGAGTTGCAACTTTCAGAACTTTCCTAGTTAATGACAATAGAAACATGAACAATTCTTCTTACATGTAGCACATTCTCATTTTTTTAAATCTTATTTTCACAAGAAAATGCTAACAACATATTCTACTTTCATGTTTGAGATCCACAGCTCTACACGTGCAACCATGTGTTCGGTATGACATGATTCTCCAACACCAAGAACCAGAAATAATCATAGAATGGCTTAGGTTGGAAGGGACTTTAAAGATGACGCAGCTCCAACCCTAATACAAGAACGGAGGAAGAAAGAAGAGGCTAACATGCATGTGCTCTGAGTCATTCTGTTAGGCTGAGTTTGAGCTGGTACATTTATGTGACTACGGGAATATGAATCACTATGAATAAAATGTCTAAGACAAACTAAGACCATGGGGTATGACAGCAAACTGGAAAGGACAGTGGTTAAAGGGAAAAAAAAAAAAAAGCAGCCTTTACTACTCGATAAATGAGTAAGTTCAGAAGGAAATAATTTCAATTGGATCAAACAGTATACCAAAAGGAAAATGTCTGCAGTACCCTAGTAATAATATTTTAGGTTACAATCAGTTCTCAATTTTCAGTTGTATTTCATGCAAAAGTTTATTTCCGGTGTTTATTACTCAAATATTCTTTTACTTAGGGGATTTACAGGCCCTTAGGAAAGGGGGGTGGAGGGAAACAATTATACTGCAAAAGAAGAAGAAGTGTTCCAAAACTCAGCACTTCGCTGTGAATTTGAATTTACAAACTTCTTACTTCATTAAAAAGTGTATTTATGCCTCACAGCATACATACCCTTTTAACAGCATGAACAATATATTCTGTTGAGTGCAGATGTATTCAACTGTGGGAGTTCTTGTACCAATTTGCCTTCTGAGGATGTTGTTGAAAATTTGAGCAACATCTTTTTTGCCCTGTCAAAAACGTAAGTAGTTAAACACATAATATTCAAGTTCACTGTTCAAGTAAGAATTAAACATTACCATCATCTCATACATTCATACCACAGCGAGTTCTGCAGTTCAGTCAGCCTCTGTACTCTGATCTTAATCAGATCACATCCATAGTCTGTTTCTTTATACCCATTTCAAATATGCCAAAACATTCTAAACAGTATCAGCCAGATGTTTCAGCCAGATCACAGGTTATTTATGTTAAGAAATAAAGCCAGTTTATATTTTATCTGACACCTCTGTGTAGCTTCAGTCTCCTGGACTTGCTTTATTCTTGTTTTTTTGCCAATAACGTACCAGTTTTCAACTGTGCTTCTGCCTGAAAGTGTGTTTCTTCAATACTCCATTATCCTCTCCCTTTCTCTAGGAACGTTTAATTCCACCATTAGTTGTCTGTAGAGCACTTCTGACTGCAGTGTTAACATTCAACTTAAAGTTGGAACTTAAGGAAGTAAAATAAATAGAACTACAAAGAGAACTCACCCACTGACCTAAAATGCAAGTCTCACATTTTGCAACAGACAAAGTAGTATAAAAAAGAACAAGATGCTTGAATTCAGCACAGATTATACACACAAAAATGCACAATGAAAAAACCAGGCAGCATGAAAGTGGCTGGGAACGTTCTCTTCTGAATAGATATACACCTCTTATTTATTTATTCTACGACATTTCAGACCACAGCTAAAGATGCCAAATTGGTATGGACTAAAAGCTGGTTATAAATATAAGCACTTCTCACCATCATTCACAGGCATCATTTAAAAGCCAAAGTTCTGCAATTAGCTTTCCATTTCAGACTGCCATAAATACAACTTCACGACTATGTGTTATCAGATGTAATTCAAAATCTACCAGGCAAACTTGTACTAAGATTGGGTTTGCTAAGAAAGGCCTTTTAAGCAATTCCACGTGAAGGCTTCCTGAATGTTAAACACAGACCACACGTAGATCATTTCTCTTGATGAACTCTACCTGGTACTATAAACTTCCAGGGTAACATTTGCAAGCTTTGGAGTAAAATTCAGACTGCATTTAATTAGCAAGTATTTAAAAAACAGCAGCAATTTTTCAAAACTCCTTCAGTTTTCCAATCACCATAAAGAAGATTGCATAAGAAAAAAAAAATTTGAATGTTTGTAAAAATGTAGGAGGATTGTAGTTTTACAAATGGCATGTTTGTGAATTACCACCGACGGTTTGAGGCACTGTTGTTTTCAGGACATAAGAGTTTGTTTGTAAATGCTTGTTTTCTCTATTACAATTCCACTGAACGCCAGCCTAAAGCAACACCAGAACTCTTTGTTCTGAAATGAGTAGAGCAGTGTTTCCAGAAACTGCTTTACTCCAACTCCACATAATATAGTCATCGACTCTCATTCACTAACATTGCCAATTTTGCTCTAGATCTCACATTTTGCTTTGGATTCCCCAGCCAGAACAACATTTTCTTATTCTCCACAGAAGTGAACTGCTAGTGGCACGCAGTAATACCAAGTCAAGTTATTGTTGAAAGCACTGCGAAGTGACCTCATGGGCTAACAAGAGCAAACAGGCACCGAACCTTGTGCCAATAGTCACGACCACGAGAGGTGAGAGTGAAACTGTGCTAGCATTGTCTTCCCGGCAGGATCCAGGCCCCCTCATGCAAAAGGCTTTTCTGGTTTTTTTTTTTTTCTTTTTTTTTTTTTTTTTTTGGTTGGTTGGTTGTTTTTTTTTGTGTTTTTTTTTGAGTGTGGTTTTTGTTTTTCCCTTCATTTAAAGAAGAGCAAGAACAGAAAATACAGTTCCAGAAGGGATGGTATCTCTCTTACAAACGTGTAAGTCAGCAGGAAGATAAGAGCGGAGTTACTAACACTGGTAAATAGATGGTTTTGTTAGCTACAGATATAATTTTTACGAGGTCTTTCCACCCAGCAAGTTTCAGATAGGCAGTTTCCTATGCACAAGATTAAAACATTACGTTTGTTTCGAAAGTTGAAGCATCTGGGTAGACAGTCCCTGTCTATGACCTCAGCATCCACCACGGAAATCTTCTTCTTCAAGAAGAGCAAAGTTCTTGACAAAAAAAAGGTGACATTTACTTCATTGCTGAATGGCCTCAAGCTTAAGGGGAGGCGCCAGAAAGAATAAATGCTGAACTCAACATTCAAGTTTAAAAACCAACAGGAAATCAAGTTTGTACCTCTCTCAGTGACAGAAAAATCATTTCAAATGTAGTAAGCCCCAAATCATTGAGATCTGGGATATAATAGCCAAAATCTGAATCTAGTGCAAGTTTGGAGCACAGGTGTGTTGACATTAATTCTAGGTAAAACAATAGCTGGACAGCCTGCCAGATCCCATCCTTAAAAAGCAGACGTGGTCCAGCCTGGAAACCAAGGTGAATGACTTTTTCTCTCTCAAGGGGGAATGGTTATATCCCTGTGTTACAAAACAGCAGAAAATCTAAAAGCAGGAAACTACTTGCAGTCCTTTCCAGTCCCTTTAGAATAAAATGAATAGTTCTCTTTAATGAGAGCAAGCCTGTACAAATTGTTATCATTCTCCATTACCAGAAGATAATGAAGGTTTCCTTCTCTAATAACTGAGCCGAGTAAACACCAAACTGATAAGAATCTAGAGGTCAGCAAAATCCAGATGACATTTCATCATTTCCTTTCTTCGCCAATTAAAGGCCATCATATTTCAGCATTCACTCTCAACTTTCCCAGGTCTCCATGCTTATTTAATAACCTGAATGCTTTATGTTTGGTGTAAACATTTGTGTGGGTAGCAAAATAAATACCACCACGCTACAATTAAACACATATCAGAGGGACTTATGCAAGGAGCGGGGGGCGAGAGAAGAAAGAACAGGGAGGAAAGCTATTATTTTTGGAACATCATACTACAATAGGACTTTTGCAAAGTCTGTTCCCATCATGAACAACTTGGTTATGAACAATACCATCCTTAAGCAACCTTAAGTGGTATGGCCTTTATGGTCAAGGCTGTGGGGTGAGATACATGGGTTTTGGCTCCTTTCCTACACAACCACACACTTCTTGTGGGACCTCAGGGAAAACAGGAAAATCCAATTGTACTGCAATTTCTTAGAACTAAATAGGGTGATTTTTCACCATGGCAGTGGGAAGCTAGATTATTCTGTGTGATGTGGTGACATACGGCCGAGGTTTGAACAGAGATATATTTGAATAAAAGTAAGCACTGCTATTTTGAAGTAGTCAATAAAATCTTGTATTTGTTTATATAAATAAATAGATAAATATATATATATAAGCAGAATATATAACATATGTTATATATAATATATTCTGCTTATAAATATATAAACAGAAAAAGAGGGAAACAGAAACGGTTACATCATCATTTCTAAAGAGAGAGAAACACTGAAGACTTAGTAAGAGGAACAGCTTTACCATACATACTTTACATTCTTCTTAAACGTTATGAGTCATTTAATATTTTTTTATTTATTATATTTATTTATTTAATTTGAAAGTCTTTTTATTTAATAAGATGAGAATACTGAGGTGGCTGATAGTACTATCGCCTGTGTTCACTGTAATATTAGTACTAAGATTAATCCTTTTCTCTACATAACAATTAAGGATTATTCTATAATTTTAACAGAACTGTATCATAAGGATTAGAGGTTTATCTGCTTCAATTTTCTGCAGCTTAGGTGCCTAAATTCAGTGATTTTGTATTCAGTATTTGCTTAATTTTCTAGATAGTATGGAATACTGAGTTCTTTTTCTAATGATTTGGCCCCAGCCAGAAAATAGAAGCTGTAGATCGAAAGATGTTCTAACCAGTTAAAGAGATAGCAATTCAGATGTATTTATTTTAAAATATACAATACATGAAACATTAAACTTCTCTTCTTACCTCAAAATCAATTAGCTGCAAGTCAGCTACGAGGGTACTAAGGAGACCACTGTTGTACAGCTCCTGAGCAAGCTGTGCCACAGCTTCTGTCTGTGGTTCCTTTTCATTTGTGCCATACAAGATTTCTTTCATGGCAACAAGGTTTTTTGAAACCTCCTCAGTGGCCTAAAGAAAAGGGGAAAAAAAAATAGTTAGAGCACAGACAATGTAATTTTTCTTTGTAACGGCACACACTATTATTCTTATCAACTGCAAACTTCCATTAAGGAGGAAAAAAAAATCAGGAAATGACAGCCTGTTAAGAAAACAATAGATGATCTTTCTGCAAACAAGACTGTTATACGTTATTAAAAAAAAAAAAAAAAAAGAAGGGGCAGAGGCAAGACACAAGCAATTTAGTTGACAAGTTGTCAAAAGTAAAATATCTTCTTTTTTAGTGCCTCTGAACTTCCCATTCAAAAATCCCCTAAAGAATAGTGACGGTATGAAAAGAACCGGACAAAATTTCCATACAGTAGAACAAAGATCACAGGATCACACTGGAAAACATGACAGAGATATGTGCCTGTCTAGTGAAGTGCCCAGACAGACCAAATGTACTCCTACAGATTTTGCACTTCGTTTTCTGGCAAATAGCAGACTCCCATTGCAGTCACTACGGGTGGGTTTTTTTCCTTTCCAAAGGAAAACCTTGAAGAGAACCTCACCTAAGCTCTGGGTTATCTCAGTACAAAAGAATAATAATAATAAAAAAAATGGCAGAGCCACAAAAAGTGGGTCCTTCAAAAGAAAACATCAATAGAGGGGACAACAGAAACGTAAGACGTTTCCTCTCTGAAGTCAATCTTACAGAAGGCAGTCAGGTCTGACTACTCATTCTGGAAAGCCAGTGCGAGGAATTCCTAAGTTGCTGTGTAGGCCTAGAGCAATGTTTAGAAGTGGAAGCAGAATTCTCGTAAGCAAAATAAAATCAACAAGAACACTTCTCAACACCCATTTCTAAATCTTAAAGCACAGTTATCTTGGAGGGGAGAGAGAAGAACTACTTTAATTGTGTGTTTTCATAGCCTGGGGATAAAACACTGAAAATGATCACCCTAAATATCTGGTTTAGCTATATTACGTTAGTCTTTCACGTGCTTAAAAAGTATGAACAGTTTTTAAGTGCACTGATTTTTAGTCATTAGATGAACCTGCCCACAAGGTATGTACAGTATTTATTTGGTAACACATGGAAAATTAATAAAGAGCAAGAATGACACCTTTCTGGATATTGCCTGTCTTACAAGGGATATGCAGAAAGATTCCATTTGTGGACTATATCTAGAGAGGTTTAAGATCTGCATGACCCATGCACTATTAAAGACGAAGCCATTCCAGCTTTGCTAGGTATGCAAGTATGGATTCTATGACCTTTACGGAGACTCCATATCAGTTTTAGCTCCTCCACAACTTTCCACTCCCCACTGCCTCCATTTTCTCACTAATTCCGGTTCCCATTCCCAGTTGTCTCTTCCTTTAATAAAATTCCAAGGGATTTTCTGCACACTGTCAGTAAGACAGCAAGAAGCAGGTGTTCAACGCAACTGCTTAGACATCTTCTAAAGATGTAAAATGAGAAAGCCAGCTCACCATATTACAATGGTATTATGGCATACGACTGCTCTCTTTCTTTAAGAATTCAGAAGAAATACACTTTTACTAAGAAAAGAACGGGAACGCCTGTCAAATCTGGAGCTACAGAGAGATGTTCTTGAAGCACACCGAGAAAAGAGGAAGAAATGTTAAAGGATTCTACTGTAGTTTGTCCCTGCACATTAATTTAGAAAGCAAGATGAAGGAGGAAGGAATGCTGAGGTTTGAGGAGTTATCTATTTTAAGCAAGACAGTGGCAACACGGAGGACACATCTGCAGGTAAGAATGCCAGTGAAGAATTTTTCATACAGAGCACCCTCCCCAAACTTTAATGATCAGATGTAAAAGTTTTCCTTCAGCATCACTCCAAGACACTGTTAGCAACCGAAATACTTACAAACCAACAGGAAAAAATACACAGTGAATGCTTTTTCAAAAGAAGCCTTCTGCCCTAACATGAGCATACAACTCAGGAGCTGCAAGAAGAGACAGCAGGACTTGAATTTGTTTTCTCATTGTCGTCACAACTGCCAAGACCATCTGCAGGTGCTTCACTTGATCTTGCAATGACACGCTGCTTTAGTGGTAATTAATGGTAAGAGACACAAAATTACAGAACAGCTTGGGTTGGAAGGCACCTCAGGAGGCCGCCACTGTCCAACCTCCTGCTTGAGGCACGACCAACCCCAAAGTCCTATCAAGTTGGTTGGGCTCATGTTCAGCTCCATGGCTGGTCACTCCATGACCACTCTGGGCAACCTGTGCCAATATCTCATAATTTTTATCATGAAAACACGAAGCAGACTTGCTTGTATCATCTCATCTTAGGCCAAACTATAATTTTTGGATACACACAAATATGGAAATACGAGTTTTTCTGAAAGTATTTTATTAATAACCTAGGTCTTTTGGTGCACAATGTATCCGTAGATGATATGTCTATATTCTCTCCTCTTCTACTCTAAAACTCAACATCAAAAGGACTAGAAAAACTCTTACAAGCTTTTTCTAGAATCTCTCTCTACTCTCCTCTATTCCATGAGCTCTCTAATGTATTACAGATACACAACATGCAGAGCTATTTTTACCATTTAAGATGCAGAATGGAATTTAGATAGCTACACCTGAAAATATACTGCTACATTAAATATCAAGTTAAGAGTAAAAAATGGTTAAAAATTCAAGACAGAAAAAGAAAGGCTAACTAGTGTTACTTGTAAGATTTCCTAAGATACAAAGATCTAATCAGACATGGCATATATTATATTTTTAATATACAAGCAGAGTATATCTTATATATACAGGATGCATGTGTATTATATAGATTCTCGATACTGAGAAAGAACAATTTTTCAGTTTTAGAAAGAAGTTCTGTGACAAGTCACATTTAAAATTCAATAGTGCCAGATAATCAATAATGTCTGAGGATAAGTCAAACTCTAAAAGTAAAGCTTCAAGTAAGGAAAGTAAAAAGATTACTAAATTCTAAATTCTCTTTTTTTTTTTTCCTGTGATAGAAAGGTACTATATCAAAACAAGACATCATGAAGTCACATACATGATTGTCACTGCAGAATCTGTTGCATGTCTTTATATCTACAAATCACTATGGTTTATTCTATTCTTGAGGGTATTTCACAGATACTCACAAAACACCAAATACTTCACTTAGATTTGTACATCTTACCATAGGCAACTAACACAATTTTAATAGTTCTACTGAAATTGATTGGATTTTAAAACTCCTACAAAAACGCAAAGTTTCTGTAAAATATGATTATCTACATCAATGCCACTAATTTAAAGGCATTAGGTTTAAAAATGATTGCACCAGATTTCAGCAGACATCTGTCATGAAGATAACATTAAAGAGCTAAGTTCAATTAGAAGAGAAGCCTTCTTAAAAAAAAAAAAAGCAAACAAAAACCTTTGTCCCCAACTTTATCCTCTGGGTAACAGCCCCACGCAGTAGGCAGGGCAGAGCACTTAACCTTTAGCTTCCTCTGAACTATGAATTAATTGCATACATGTGCCTAACAAACTTAGAATTTCACTGCTTTGTAAATTTCCCTGTTAACTCACTGAATGAAACCTGATGTCTGTGGGACCATGTCATAATATTACACTGAAACCTGAATGAAATAAGATAGCACATTGCATTTTCCCATGCCATGTAGCATACAGTCCACAGTATTGAACTGTTTAAAGGGAGGGGGAGACATCCAATTTGCCTAAGATCTATGGTGTGTTTCTTTTTTTTTTTTTTGGCAATAGGGAACCTGCACAGGTTAACAACGTGTCTGAGCCAATTATCAGGAAGCCCAAACCGGAGCTGTTATGAGCAGGTTAACCCAAGGTCAGAGGGTAGGGAAGAACAAGTCTATTACATGAGTAAATATTTACCTTCACGACAGTAAATGTGTGCTACAAACTAAATGAACTGGTAGTATAAAAATAAATGCTGAGGTAAGTCAAAGAGGAGGAAGAGATGAGAATGAAATACTAACTAATGTGCTAGCTCAGAGGTAGGTCCCATTTATCTGAAGGGACTTTCCCTTCCTCCTCCTCTTTCTGAAAGAAAAAAAAAAAAATCACTGAAAGGAAAACTAACAGTGTATGTGATGAACACTTTCTCAGTTATAAAGCACTTGTCATTTCAAGTTTCCGAAATTACTCTTCAAAAATAATACGAGAGTAAGCTATTGCCTCTACCCTAAGCAACAGGCTGCATTCAGCACACCCAGAGTCATGGTACTGAAGGCAGACTGTCAGTGGGGAGACACAGTCCAGCTTCTACAGGCACTTCAGATCTCATTTCCTAAGTATGTACTGCAAGCCTAAGCAATGTTTCAAAATGACCTGGAGAATTACCTGTTTACATTTTCTCCCATATTCGCACAGTTCAAAAAAAAAGAAAAAAAAAGTAACATGCAACTAGAATTCACTTCTCAAGCTTCAGGTTTTTGTTCATAGAACAAATTGTGCAGTATTACAGAGAAGAATTTTTCATAACTGAACAAAATGCACCATGACCACTACTGTTGTTTCACATCTTTTGCTGCAAAGAATCTGAGCAAAGAATCCATGCAATGATAATTAACTACAACTTTAACTTTTAAAGAAAATCATTCATGTAACTCTTTTTCAAATTCTGTATTTCCAAGCATGCTTGGAAACTGATGGGAAGCACAGTGGAAGACTAAATACCTTCCTAACAGCATTGTGCTGCTACTGCATGGTTAAGACCTACTCTGAACTACACATATGAAAACAAAGCACTGCCATACTGCAGTAGAAAAGTACTGGTTTGTCTTTGGAACCTCAGCCAGACATACTGTATAAAACAAAAGGGCATTTACAACGAATTAAATTTTGTAGAAGAAATACTTAAAACAATGATTAATATTTGAAATGTTTAGTTCACTTCAACATGTGCTGAAGTTTTTATAAGCTTAATTTACACATTTCAAATACCATATGTTTAATAGTAAAGAAAATATGTAACTGTGTACTTTGCTTTAAGAAACAGAGTAGGACAAATAACACACAAAAAAAGTAACACCCAAAAGGGTGTCTCCTTAATACAAAAAGTAATCAACACTGAATACAAACCATGCTACTTGGGCTTGACAGTTCTGTTGTTATCTGACAGGCTACAAAAGCACACCCTGGAACAAACTAATAGACTGGACAGGAAAAGGGCATGAATTCATCGTATTTAATCACAGCTGGACCTTCAAAGAAATGACGACTGGCCTGTAGGATATTGAGTATCTCCTTCTTTTTAACCAAACTGAGAACCCGAGAGAAACTGCTACAACCACAGTCACCTTCACAGAGGTCTTGGCTTGCCAATGAACCAATTATTTCCTGAAGAACCTGTGCATGGACACATGGGGACAGGAGTTGTGAAAGTTCAGATTCATCTGCTGGTCCTCTTTGTGAACAATGAGGATGACAGAGGCCAGCACCACCCAGCTCAGTATCGTGAATGTCAGTATTTAACCCGCCTCACATTTAACCTAGTGAACACGACTGGCCTTTTCTCCTTCAAGCAGAATGTATTGTCTCCTAGATGACACAGGATGCAACTCTGCAGGCTTGGTACATTACTTCTTGTCAAAGCAGACCCATAAATGAGGTCTTTAAAGAAGATGGAGGTGTGGGATTAAAGGCCAGCAAGAAGCAAATTGTACGTAATAATCTGTAGTTACAGCATCAAGAACAAGGAATGCGATGCCGCACACAGCTATGCACAATGGAATGAAGCTGGCCTGTTCCCTATTAGAGGTCTATGCAAAAAGAAAAAGATGACAAAAGAGCACAGATTTCAACACTAAGCCACGTCTCCAGGAATTAACAATGAGGTTGATATGAAGGAAGCAGTGCCAAGTCTCATCTCAGACTCTTCAGAATGCACCTATGGAGTCAGTTAATGGAGAAAGAAGGAAAAGAAGCAGCAAATGAAAATCCTCCCAGCTTTTATGCTAACGCTCTCTCATGAACCAGGATAAAAAATGCAATGAGACAAGAGCATGCACTCTGCACAGGACCACACAGCCCTAGTCCTAGGCAAGACAGGAAAAGCATTAAGGAAAAAAATACTATGGCACACTGCAAGAGACCTGGAACATAACACATCCTGGCACTGCAGTAGAGAATGCTGGTCCCAGAGAGCATCAAGGTAAAGCCAGTGATTCAGTTAAGACCCAGATTCTGCTACACTTTAAACAGAAGTGCCAAACCTGGCTGAAACTGGATGTAGTGAGGCTGGCCACACTGTGCTTAGAAGACTGGTGAGCACAAAAAAGACTGTGACTAATTCCTACGCTTGACTCTTTAAGGATGCCAAGACTGGCACAAAACAGTTAAATAATCCTGGGAGAAGATCTGAAGAGGGTATCATAGCCTGCTTCAAAACCGGGGGGCCTTGGGAGACAGGGAGTGTTTCATTTTCTTGTTTTGGTTTGGTTTGAGGGTGTTTTTTTGCAAGTGTTAACATCTACGCTCTGCTGCTGAGTTTATCGGGAAAAACTTCACCTAAACAGTAAATGACCCTGTCAGACAAGTCAATAGGTAGGTTGCTGCCGCACACAGTCTGAATCTGAGGGTAATTTTTAGTGAAGCTATCAAGACTACCAGTTGAGAAGTAAATGACTGTTGCAAGGCACAGATCCTGAAAGACAGGTACAGATTCTGAACAAGCAAACCATCCCATCTAAATGGAACTGCAGCAGCACAGGAACCATACCATCTTCCTGTGGACTGATGAAAAGGCAAGAGAGGGTGAGAGTGCATGCTCTGATAGCTATGGAGATGCAAAACTCCTTGGTTTCAATAACAGAGCCGCTCTGCTCTGTGACCATCGGCAAATTATTTTAAGTATCACATCATCTGTCAGTGGTATTAAAATGCAAAGCCGAACAACATGAAACACACCATTTCGAAGGTACGTAACAACCTATCCTTTATCAGAGTGGCATAAAAAATAATTCCTAATTGGCTCAGCATAAACAGCTACACATTTCAGTTTTTAAACAGTATCTGAATGGGAAAAAAGAGAAGTCCCAACCGTACCTTCTCTGCCTTTTTGTCAGAGATATCTTGCTTTTCTAGAACTGCCATACTTTCCTTCAGGTTCTTCACTATGTCTGCAGGAGACTTGTGCGACTTGCCAAAAGGGAATGGCATGGTTGCAAGCCACAAGGTCTTCCTTCTAGGGCTCCTGCTTCACCTGGAAAAGGAGGAAAAGAACAAATACGTCAAAACCAGAAGCATAACAACACATGAAGATAAAGTACAGCAAAGGCATTCGTACGTGGAATAACCATTATAAATAAAATAAATAAAAAATAAATAACCATTCCAGCCATCACAAACTTAAATGCTACCTGTGTTTCTAATTCTTTTAAAACACAAAATACTGCATCTAAGAACTCACATTAAGATCACTCTCTTATGTTTCAAGAAGAAATTAAAGAGAACGTCAATTGCAACCACAGGCACATACTGTATGAATGTCGCATATGGGGAAGACTAACATGGATAAATTATCCCAATTAATGTTGTCAAGAAAAATACTTATTTTATATTAGGTCTTTGCCACAAGTCATCGTGCCTCAGCTGCTCTGCAGTGACTGTCCAGGTACATGCTTTTACCACAGTCACTCCATAACAAATGCAAAGTGGACAGCAAAGCCTGCTGTTCTGCACAGGAGCTAGAAGCGTGACACAGCTGAGCCTGCAGACAGCAGCTTATGCCTATGTCACAGCAATTGCTATGTCCTGCCTTTCTTGTACCAATACTGCTGTAACTTCATACTGAAATACAGGCTCCCCCCACCCCCGACTCATTTCATTTCATGGGAAACCAACTTTGACAACAGTAACAAGGATTTCAATAAGGTACTCGCAACCATTAAACCCAACACCTGGCCCATCATTTCAAAGAAATTAAATTTGTCTTATGGGAGCATTGTTTCTTCCCTGAAATAGTTGGTTCCTGAAACCCAGTACCTTTATTCCTCTGTATATTTACATACATATAACCATTCACTTCTGTGTACAAAATAGACAAGTATTACTGGCATAAATGAGTATACAAAAGCTTTTGTTATTATTTTCTTACATATGCCCCCATTTTAACAATAAAAAATTCTTACAAGTGAATTCCATAAAACACATCTAGCACTTTTATCTAGGTAAAGAACAGGAAATCCTCCCTAAAAAATGGTGACAGTGCTACTTCTGCTAGACACAGGACAGTTGAAGCTGACAGAGCACAGATTACAGTGTCATTACAAAGAAGGGCTATTACCCTGAAAATTAGTAATTCTACACTCACACAACACCAGTAATGTTAGCAACAAGTCAACCACAACTAGGATATGTTATCTAACACCAAGCACTTGAGCGTCAATAAACTTGGTCTTATTCAATTACGTTACACAAGAGTAAAAAAAATATTGATTTTATGCTATTTTTGAGTTATTTTGATTCTTTAATAATTTGGGCTGTTCCAAGGACAACAATAACAAAATGAACAGAAGCAGCCAGATCTTTAGCCTGGAAAGTGTCCATAAGCACATATTTCAGGTAACCAGCTACAGAGTTGAACACCTCACTGCTTCATGTCTCCAGCTGACCTACCGCACCTGATGAAAAGCATAAATTAGGCAGTTTTTACATCAGATTACTTTCAGATAAAAGGAAGAAATAACAGCATGAAGCAGCAACAAGACCCATCCATCAGCTATTCCCATTCTTTAAGAGCCCACAAAAACTTGGTTGTTTCTATTTTGCAGTGTAACTGCCCACATGTAATAGTCTCTCTGCACTAATCCGCACTAAGAAGAGGTCGTAAAACTGAAGTTACAAACACAGGACTGATTCCCTAAGGGATAAAGAAACAACCACGGGTCAATCCTCAGACATAAGAATTTTATGCCTCAGCTTTGTCACATGTGAATGGAAGAGAAACCTACCCTAAGAAAAGCACTACTTATTACTACTTTATGAAAATGCAATGCCATTTTAAACAACTTTTAATGGAAATTATGGCATTTTCACATATTACGACATTTTTCTTTCCTGTAAAGAGACAGGTGGGAAGAACAACTTCCCCACAACATAGATGACATAACTCTAGCATCCCAGAAACATTTGAAATGTTCCCTTTATCCATCCCTTTGATTACCATCCCTGCCCAGCCAAGATGAGCCCTGAAAACAAAGCTGGATTCTTTCAGGCCTATCACCTCTGATAATAACACGACTTAACAACTACCAGGTATATCCATTCCGAAAGATGGTTATGCCCACATAACATGGCAGGATTTGCTCAGAAAACTGCACGTTCTAACCCCCTGGATTACACGTTAGAACAGAATAAAATCGAGTCGAAATTAAGACATTTCTTTTGAGAGAATAAAAATACAGAAAAAAGTTACGGTATTATTATAATACAGAAACAGAATAAGTATCAGACAAGGAAATGTTTCTCCACACTCATTTCTTGGTCACATCTAAGTTACTTCTAACCTAAACAACCACGTGCATAACATAAGATATAAAGAATTGCAGCAAATAATTGTTCTTAAGCTCTGCTCACTATCTTGGCTTGCCGAACTAGGCTTTCCTCCAGATAGTGCTTCAACAACTAAAGCAGCCTCAGCAGCTTCTTTAAATTAACAGTAGTCTAGCACTGACTTACTAAATATTATAGGTTTGCATAAATCATACACACATGTATGTATACACAAGTCATAAACAACTTTATCTACTAGTACAGTCATTATTAGAAGACAATTAATTAATAACAATCCATTAACATATATTTATACCTGATTTGTGAAAAAAGTTGCGTAAGTTTCTATATGAATTTCTTACAGGCAATTTAGAAAATCAGGAACGAACTGCCAGCCGCAGTACAAAGGCAATCTACACGCTTGATTACCGAAGGTGGCATTTTGCTTCAAGACGTTTTATTACAGAAAACTGAATAAATATATCATTTATGCTATTTCACTTTCACTGCTGGAGGGAATGCAGCGGCACTGTCACGAACATCATTTGAGGCCCCAGGACCGAAGGTGCTACCAACCCTGAAGCAAAAATGTAGCACCAAAGAACCTGTGCCACATCCTGCCAGAAAGAGCAGGGACAGTCCTTCGTCCCGCAGAGACGCCCTTAACGCAGCGATGAGAACATACACAAACGGTTCCCTTTTTAGCCCAGTCAAACTACACCAAGCGCTCGACAAACAATAGACAATGACAACATCTGTGTGAGATCGGAAAGAACTGCAAAGAGCCACATCTGCAAAGTGAAAAAAAGGAAACGCCACCAAATGACATTTTCTGTAAATATTTGAAGAACAGAGCTTACATCACGTCAAATGATAATCGTTTCTTATTACTAGCATCTGGTTTCCTTGCAAATTCATTGCAAAATTTTAATTGTAGCTTTCAAAAGTGACCACAGGACTCCTGAAGAGTTAAACCAAGACAAGCACATGGATGGCTCTGGGCTCTGCTGGGCTTCTTTGCTTCATCTTACCTTCTGGGAAATCTCACTACTTTTATTCGTTTGTTAAAAGAAATCCTGGACAATATTACACAAATCTCAGGATCTCTTAGGCATGTATTTTATTTCACCAATATTCAAGCACGTCAAACCTAACGATATTTAGGGTCCTCAAAGTACTGGTGTCACGGTCAAATTTAGAAATCTTACATGACTTTATAAATCCCAACAGGCTGTCAAACAAAAATACGGCAGGCAGCCAAACATCCAGCGATTTAAGTACAACTGACACAGAGCACCTGACACACGCTCAGTCACACTGGGACATTTGGGCTTTTGTGATAACACAATAGTATTCCCACTGTTTCACAGAGTATATGATTTCCAGCCACACTACGCATCAGTATCCACACAGTTTGCTTTATATATAAGGCTTTTTATGTTTTTATTGCCTGCATTGACCACATAACCAATTAAAATCCAATTTAATATGTTCCATATAACTAAGCAAATAACACTTAAAAGTGTTTGTTTCTCTGTGCCAACAACCATGTTCCTAAAATTGCTGCAACAGCAGATATGAGAGCAAAACACACAAATTTCTCTCTTTTTTTATATTTTAATTCTCTAAAGATAGAACCAGTAGCCTGGAGTATGTTCTCTCTCCATTGTAATCTTTCTTTTATTTTGAACAGTGAGGAAATGTGCTGCCTATATAATGGTACAAATAAGCATTATGGTATAAATCATGGCTACTTAACAGCAGAAAGGTTTGATTTTGCTTTTAAATAAAGCACATCGTAAGATGCCTGCATGACTGTTTTCAAGCAATGTCCCGGTACAAGAAACAGTGGAGTAATACTGATGACTGCAGTGACGTGAGGAAAGTTACTCACAGACAGAGTAACAGGCACTGAGGTCTCAGTGATGCAGGCTTCTACAGCTGTAAGGAAGCTGAAGGAACACTGGCAGTACAAGCTGAGAAACAAAAGCAAACTCAGCCCTTCCGCGTATCACATACCATGAATTGTCACAACATGAAGAAGTTATATATTTTCCCCCCTCATGGAAGTATAATGCATAAATAAAGCATCAAATGAATTGAAATATTCACACTATTCCAGCTCAGAAGAATAAAAGTCTGCTTTTAGACTAGAACAGTTTGGTTGGAAGGGGCCCTCCAGCCACCTGCCTGACCACCGCAGGGCTCCCCAGAAGCTGACGCCTGTCAGTGCGGCACCGTCCCAGCGCCTCTCCAACACCGACAGGCCCGGGGCACCAAGCACCTCTCTGGGAAGCCTGTCCTGGTGTCTGGCCACCCTCATGGTGAAGGGATTTCCCCCAGTGTCCAGCCCAGCCTCCCTGTGGCAGTTCTGGGCCATCCTCTGGGCCTGCCTCTGCCTCCCCTCCTCAGGGAGCTGAGGGAGCAGCGAGGCCGCCCCTCATCCTCTCCTCACAGGACGTGTCCCCCCACCCTCCTGCCAGCTCTGCTGCCCTCCTCGGGGTGCTCTCAAGAGCCTCGACACCCTTTTGATGTTGTGGAGCCCAGAACTGCCCACGAGATTCACGGTGAGGCCGCACCAATCCTAAATATAGCAGCAAAGTCACCTCTGCTGACCAGCCGGCTGTGCTGTGTTTAATGCACCCTGAAAGGCAGTTTGCCCGCTTGGCTCTTCAGCCCATGCAAAATGGTATTTGAACAGTGCACAAAAAAAGTCTCATTCTCAATTTAATGAAACAGCCAGGTACAATCATCTCAATTTCTTGTTCTATTGTAGGCCTCACAGTTTAATGTGGTATTTCTCTTGCTTCCCTTAAAATAAATTGCACCATATTAAGCCTTCAGCTAGATCCTGTTGCTTTGAGAGGAGTTTATGGTGACTGCTTTTATTAAGCTCCTAATGACAGAGGAGGGGGAGAAAAAAAAAAAAAAAAAACCTTCAGCCACTTTCTGTTACAACTGCACACATTAAAAAAAAATAAAGCCCAGTGAAAGCATACACCCAACATCCAGTTAACGTGCACCCAAGATCCAAAATTTATCTCTTCCTGACAAAACTTGCTGCATCTTACTAAGGAGAGGTATGTTCACACTAACAATTTAGTGTAGCAAGAGTGTGTGTCCTGAGAGAAGTGACTTATCTTAAGAACCCATTCTTCTGCTGAATGCCTCTTGGATTCATGAGGATCAGTAAGCCAATATTAAAAACAATAACAATGTAAATCAGTTTTCATCTCGTGTTACTGTTATTCCAGCTAGAATTCACCACTCTGAAGGCTGGTTGGAGTAATAAAAACAGAAATAGCTCAAGAAATCATACATTTTTTAAAAGCACTGCCTCACTCACGACATGCACAGCAATTGGAAGGAAGACTGGCAGCTACCGCTTTGATCCAAGAACCAGTTTTTATGCAAGCTACCGTACTCTTTGGGAAAAAAAACAACATCAAGTACTTCAAAGACAGCAGCAGACATCATATGAGCTACTGAGCCCTCCTGCAGAAGACGACAGCATTTTACTGCTCCTCTTGGTGTTTAGCCGTGGTGAAGTCACCGGCTGCCCTCTCCATCAGTACCATCACTGCCAAGAACGGCAGCTGCCCAGCTCAGCTCTGCGGCACGGCACGGCACGGCACCCAGCTGCCTCCCCAGAGCACCCAAAACCCACTGCCAACTCATTGCTGGTTACAGCACATCTTCCAGGAAGGCCTCACCACCCCTAAATGCAGAACTGCAGTTGACCAAAGGCAGCAGCCATCATTTCCTTCAGTGTGAACTTAAACTGGGTACTCGTATTCATCATTAAAACATTCTTCCACATTGTTTGCGTGCTGTCATCTACTGCATCTTTCAGTACCCTGGTTCTGGATATGCGTTTTTCCACTAGATCATGCAATTTTCTAGAGCCTAGCCACAGCACCAAGATCATTTCTCAGTTCCCTTTTTGATGAGCTAAACAAACTGGTACATAAGAGTCTCATACCCAAACACATCTAAATAGCGTAACTTATTAATACAATACACACGCAAAACCTTCATATCATGGAGGAAATGAGACTGATAAAGAGGATAAGCCACACCTCAAACTATTTCAGAGCTTCAGAATAAGCTATTTAGTATAACCATGACTTTACTTGCATAAGCATGCCATTAACAAAATGCCTATGATTGTAAATAATAATTACTGGCACTACCAGCTGGCAAAAATTAAGAGTATAGTATGACTCTAAGGTATTTTTGCTATTCTCTAGGTACTTCTGCACTTCTTTTCAGCACTTCTTTCAAGATAATTTTATTTTGTCCACATTTTAATGTGGACACAAGGACTGTATCAGCTGTCTTACATATATGAAGTAACATACTCGATATCGTCATTGATTGCTTTAGCCATGTACTAACATCAGGATTTGTTGAACAATTCCAATATTAGAACAATTTGGATCTGTTTTAATACTTTGTGAAGAATATGTCATTAAACACTAGCATCTTCTTTAAAATTCATTATCAACTTATTCTATCAGGTCTGCAGCATGAAAAAGCTTTAATCTGATTCAACAGCGGTTTCACAACTCTGCATTACAGAATTCTTTGTGGTCTGACCCATTTAAAGATGAAAATGGGGGGAAAAAACCTTCTATTTAAGAATGGTAACTTATTTCAGAGAAAAATGAAAACGCTGAACAAAACAAAATTCTCTGCTGTAACAGAATGGACAACTGAGAGAACAGAAAAGATCAGTTCAATAGATTCACAAAAGACAGAAAATTGGAAAATAAATGTCTACTTAAAAAGGAAATAGTTTATATGAGACAGCTTCTCCCTTTGTGAAAATTTCTAACAAATTAAGTCCCCAGCAGTTCACAGCCCTGCTTGTTTCTTTAGCACCCAATGCCAGCTGATTCCTTTTCATTAACCAGACTTCTCTCTTGACATTCAATTACTTTACTGATCCTTCTTCCTCTTCAAGAGCCTACTTCTCTAGTAGACATCTGCATCCTGCTGGGGAAGACGAAGGCAGCTGCTATCATTAGTCTCTACTAGCTCCTAAAACTGCACTCTACTTTGAGACTGGTACATTACTTTATTCATTGCATTTTATCACTCTGCTACAAATCTTTTTCAGAAACTGAGCAGAAATTGTTTTTACATAAGGTTGCTGTACTTAAGGGGCTTCAGAGATCCAGCATAAGCACAAAAGCTTGTTAGTACTAATGCCTAGTGTCTGAAATCCTAGTTCTTTCTCCATATTCAAGGAAATCTTATGACTCAGCTTCTTTCCCTGGTGTGCTGTTTAGAGTCACCCCACCCACTCATTTCCCCACAAATCTTACTGCTATACTGCAATATGGTATACAGACAAGCCTCACAATGCCTCACCCATTCCTCAGTAAGCTTAAATATATGTATATATTTATAATTCCACCACAGAAAGTAACTTGTATCTCTAACAAACCGTTCAAGAAGAAAGAACTTACTTCAAGCTTTCAGAAGTGCTGCACGACAGTCATGCCCACTTCTAGTGAGGCTGAAGGTCAGATAAATTTCTCATAACCTGGCATTACAGTCAGCCCCTGATGGCTCAGATGCCTTTACCACATCATCACAAAACCCAGAATATTTGTTACATGACAAAAAACGCTGCAATTATGTACATGCCATTCTACTCACCCTTGGAAGCAAAAATGTAAAGCTAGTCTCCATTGTAACTATTTCTGTTCCACTGAATTGCTCTTGTTCCTTCCTAGAGGTTTGCCTTTCATATCAGATTTTTTTTATATATGCATTTAAGGGTTAATTTTGGGAGGCAAGAACTGGCAAAAAGGGAGGCAGAAAGTACACTGCAAGTTTAATCTCTGCCTGCACATGCTGCAATACGGTCTACAGTGTGCATGTTCCAGTCACTTAATAGGATTGTATGAAGTTTAACATCAAAAACTGCACAACTGAAGCACAAGAAACCCCACTAGCACCACAATAGCAGGGTTTAGTTCTTAAAACAGAAAGCTGTTGCAATGGACACAAGAAAAACAGATTACCTGAAACATGAGTTAAGTACTTAAGGAAAGAAGCCGCCAAACATAATTATTATTACAAGATAGGAAGGTAAAATGTACATGCACTTTTCGGACGTTTTCCTTTTAAGAGAAACTGAAAACAGCTGAGCTACAAGAACCATCCTGTGGCTGCTCAGGGTGGTGCAATTTTCTTTAGAGAATATTCCCTCAAAAAAAAAAATACTCAGTAAAGCCATTCATTAGAAGTACAAGTAACAAAGATAGGAAATAAATTTCAGAACAGATTACAAATTTGCCCAAGCAGTAAGGTGCAGTAAGAACTAGTTACAGTACTGCTTTTTGAAATAGTGTTAAGAAAATCAACACTATTTTGCCCACAGTTCCCTTACTTCCTTTGGAGACCAAGTTTCGTGGCCTGCTAGAAACTGTTAATGCTCAACCTGAGTCCACCCAAGTTCAACACATCACAGCTCTTCGTGTAATTTATCTGGAGAATACCAGGATATTCATAAATACCACCTACACAGGAACAAGATCACTTAAGGAAAGACAACGTTCAGACATTAAGTTAATGGGCTATTAAACAACGATCCAGATGTAGCTCGGGATCAGCCTAACACCACCCAGTGAAGAACTAGGAAGATATTTTGGGGAGTGTCCATTTTACCTAAATGATTCCTACCAGGCACTGGCCGAGGCTGAACACGAGCTACACCTCCCTGCTTTGACATGGCGTGCCTGTTAGGGCTTCCCTTCCAAAAGCAAGAATCTGGGAGTTCACAGTTAAAGGCTATTTATGTTAGACTACCATACAATTCTCCTCAATCCCAACAGTCATCTAAAAACTAGCTGAGATGACAAGCAGTCAAGCGCAGCTTAATGTCTCTAGGCTTACTTTTGTGCGTTAGCCTGACATAAGTAGGGCAGAAACCCAGTAAGAACATGCACCACAAGCTGCACCACAAACAAATGTCGAGTCAATTGGTCAAACCCCGAGAGGTGACTCGGAAACCACAGGAGACTCCTTGTTTCTGCCATTTTTAACTCGATTGAGAGATCTTGTTGGCACGACACGAAGATTAACAAGTAAATTATTCTGAGATCAACTCTCACGAATCCAAGCTGACTCCTGCTACACAAAACCGAAAGAACTTGGCACTTTATTCAATGATTACGTATCTCCTCTGTGCAAGGGAGTTCCTGACAAATAACCTATGGGAGTTACACACTGAGTCACGAAGTGGGAGAGGGTAATCAATAAACAAGTCAGAATCATGACCCCACCGTGTTTGTGAATCCTTTCCTTCTAGTTCATTACATCCTCATTCGGTAAAGAGAAAAAGCTGCTCAGTAGATTTTGTCCTTCAATCATCTCTTATCTAGTGCTGGGAGCTGATGTACAGGCAATATCTGAGCTGCTCCATAAGGTCACCATTCATCTGACAAGCTTGCATTCTGTCAAACCTTTATTTTTTCCCTGACACTCAAGACACGGTGTTGATGACAATACAAAGAGTTTACTGACACAGCTGTGTTGCTAAACCCTAGTAGCACAGATACAGCTTATATGAGTTTAAAAAACCCAACACTGACCGTTATAACAGGACGTGCCTGGTGTAAGCACATTATAAATGAGCGCTCTTTCCTTCATACTTCTAACGAGCACTGGTGCCACCACAAATCCAGTGTCCAATTTGCCCAAGGCAGATGCGGAGATAGTTTTTAGTATGGACCTTCCAGCAAGCTTATCCTCAGATGAAAACCCCTGCTTCTTCCTGAGAGCATTGTATACAGGACAATGTGACAGATGGGAGAACAGTGCTAAGATCAGCAAAATCCGAGGCTAGCCAGAAGAAACCTCTCTTTTTCCCTAAATACTCAAGATCAAGAATTAGTTTTCACATGGCATCACTTGAAACGGCAAAAAAATCAAGACATGTTATAGGCCTGAACGCATCTGTGGCATTCAGATGTACACCTCCTTGCTACCGAGATGTCCTTGTGCTTACAAGAAAAGAACTTAGGAAAAGTAGCTGGCTGAAATTTAGCCTGAATAAAACTGTCATGGGTTCAGGAAAGAGAATATACATTAACAACATCTCCCTTCTTGATTAAGTTTTGAACTCATTATTGAATTGATGATTAAACTATATGCCATGATTTAAAAAAATCAATCAAGAAAGAACTTTAAGTATAATTCTCTTCTTTCTCCCAAGAACAGAACCAGCCCCAGCGATACAGAAACTCCACCAAAGTCATTTCAAGACGATGATACACCTAAATTGCTGTATGGAGGTCTCCTTGATGCAGTTCCCACAAATCAGCTGTTTCCACCACCAGTTCACACATTTGGCCGACATCTGTGAAGCCACAAATGGATTCAACTTCTGCTACCTAAACCACATCACGCCTACAATGCCACGACAGGTGTGTTCCTCTTGGGCAAGGCAGAGCACAGAGATATATTTAAGGGCAAAGACCATACACACTAGCGCTGGGAGAACTGTGTGCCGTAACAACAGCACCAGCCGTCAGGAAAGATTAGGTGAGCAGCAGAATTTTAACACAATGCCGTTGTATTGTCCTTCTGTAGCAAATATTTTGGGCAGAGGGAAGGAAATTTCACTTTAACCCCTCACTCCACGTTACTAAGTGCTATGTAGCACAGGAAACATGGAGAAAGATCTAGACTGCCCACAAAAAAAGAGTCCAAGCTCTTGCCATGCCAACGCAATTATGAGCCACTGTGATTACTCACCAGGCATTAGTTCACAAAACATAACTAAGAGCAGCGCTGCAAACAGCTGGTACTTTCTGTACAGGAGTCAGCATCTCTCCTGCAAAAATGCTTTGAGAGCTACCAGTCTAGAGACAGCAGGTAAGAAATGGGGCTTGAAACAAGAAGCAACTAATATTACGCCAACTAGCACTGGAAAAAATGAAGCGTCTCTGAGGGACACAGTTCCCCTTATCTCATCTGCTATGAAAAGCTGGAATGGAAAAAGGAACTATCAAATTGTTTCACAATACTAAAATAAGAGCTCCCAACTTTCCTCTAATGCTGTTACTGTATAAAGCTACCAAGAGAAACTTGAACACCAGCAGAAATTATCATCTCTAGAAGTATATGCAAGGAAATCGGGTAATATAATCAGCACTTCTAGAAATAAAAAAAATGCACCTACCAAAACTCACAACCTTGGTAAACTGTCAAGTTATTCAAAAGCTTTAATAGTCTCAAAAAATATTTTCTATGCTAAAAGGCTTGTAATCATGAAGCTGAGACAAACCACTCTCCAAAACATTTTCTATACTTGAGTTGCGCTTTCAACAATGAAAGTAATTCCTGTATTAGGAAAATGCCAAAATTAAAACTTCCTTTTAGGACACTGGCTTAAGACCAAAGCCTAATGTTTGGCTGCAGTCAAAATGGACTATTGGTTATAAATTCTACAAGATAATCTGTAACGGTATGCTTAAAATTTCTGAAAATGACAAGAATATGATGCGTGCAGTAACAATTTCAGAATCAGAACTACCCATGAGAGACAGAAGTAAAACTGGGGACTTCGTACAATTCAGGTACCTATTAATTTTATTTATTTTTACTACTAAGTCAAAAATCTTTAAGTAAACTTAATGAAAGACAGTGCATTTTGTTGCTTGTCAAGCTATCCCGATTTCCCTTTTAGCTCCTAAAACATAATCTTTAATTTTCTCATTCAATACGAAACACAAAGTTCTCGAACTGCAGTTTCATTTGGTTATCTAATCTACAGACTTCGCGCAAAGTCAGATTTTCTCAGTTTTGATATAAATGTTGGAGGCACAAATCCCCAACACTCAAAGTTAGAGTACCATAATAAACAGAAGTGACAAGTTGTAGAAACTTCCTCTGTCCTCACCAAGGACATTTAACGCTTGCAAGGCATTCTGAAAGTTACAAGTAATGCATTTACAGACTGAAGATTCTGTGTTTGGGGCCAACAAGCCTTCTCCTTGCTCGCTGAAGTGCTCGAGAGCAGCTAATTCTGAGACACAGATTTGACATTTCTTCCTCAATTTCATACCATTAAACTCCCTATCTGCAAAAATACACGAGGGGCGACTGCCAGTGCCAGGGTGAGCACACAACTGCTCTTCACAGTCTGCTCCTACCACTTGATGGTAGCAATGCAGTGCAGTTCCTATGGGAAACACAACAAGCCTTGCACGGTCAGTCTCAAGGGAAAAGCATCAACCATCTTCTGCTGGAGGTACGTTATAAATCCATGCTTATGTGGCTCTAGGGTTTTTATGTAGAGACACACGTGCACGTATGTACGTGAAGGTTCCCAACAGCAGCGAAAGCTCAGCAAACAGAGTTCATTTTCCTTTAAGCTAGATAAAAAACGTATACACACAGGCAGGAAGGAATAAACACAACCACCATGTAGAAAGAAGAACGAAAGAGCACACAATCCCTCAGCTAAGTACAAAGAACAAAGAAAATTGAGAAAACCTTTCAGAGAATCCAGCACTTCAGCACATCCATGTGCTGTCACCCTACCAACCGTAGCATCCTGTACAACCGCTGTGAAGTTTTTGTGACCTTTCTTGGAAAATGTTTGAAGTTCATGGAACGAAGAGGCTTTCTGGGCTCCAGGGATGTCGATTGCAGCACGTGGTGTAAGAGTCTCACCGGTCAGACGGCACAGCTCGGCCAGAGCCCTGCCCTAGTGCCCTGCGAATGGACGCGGCTCCAACAGGAAAACTGTTTACTCCAGCTCCACCCTGTTACAGAGCGAGCAGAGTTTAAATATTGCTCAACCTCAATTATGGATGTAAAACGGAAACATATTAGTCAATACTGATGAGTCAATACGCTGCTTTTCTTAGAGATTACAAATCTCAATCACCACGGCCAGAGCAGCACTCACCCAGGTACCACGGCGCGCTGCCAGGATGGCACTGAAGGAGCGTGGCCGCTGCCCCTCGCCCACCAGCCCCAGCGCTGCTCAGGCCCTGTTTTAACGGGGGCTGCAGCTCCAGTGCTTAGGGAGCCAGGTCCCCGAGCCCAACACCACCAGATTTTAGTTTCCCTATTTACCTCGATTATTTCGGTTTTCCTCTATCGTGTTTTCCTAAGAGAAGCCTTCATTCGTTGCACTGACAGACTAGCTGCTAAAGAGGTTTTTCCATAGACCTTTTCCTAGTTTGATTCTTAGTTGGAAAGTGCGCAGCAAGGCAGAGGACAGCAAAAACAGGTCCCTCAGTCAAGCTCAAGTGCTGTCTCATTAGACAAGACGCTGACACTACCACAGTGCCTAACAGTGCTCGAGTATTCACCCCCTCCTGGGAGCCCAAAACAGGTAACAACTAATACCACGGCCAAAGCCAATGCATCAAAACAGCCCAAGAGGTTTCCAGCTGCCCCTCCAGAACTTCGCAAGCCTCCTGCCTGTCTTGGGCACACCCCTGACAGCACCTAACACACCACCAGACAGCCACATTTAGGGAACCGAATCTCACACCGTGCATGGAAGCTGCTGGAAATGAAGCTTGGAAAGCGTCAGCTGTCAAGGGCCAGATAACACACTCAACATCAGGCACCCAAACGCAGGAGAAAATTGCTCGTGATTAAGCGTCATCACCTGAAAAAGGGGCGGAGAATCACCACCCTGGGAAGAACAGGAGGAAATTTGCTTTCATTAGTATCTGTGAAACGGCAAAAAAGAGGGACCTCAGTCCTCCTTTCCTCAGAAAACTGTCCTAGTAAGAAACAATAAAGCAAACACCAAATACTACATCGTGACTGAACAAGTCACAATGGGCAAAGGATGCCCATTCACTGCGCATTCCCTCGTGCACTGCCTGAACAAGTGGTCCTGCCGGGGGGAAAAAAAAATAAAAAAACTTTTTATATCACATCTGTGTAAGTGAACGAAATTGATGTTCTGGTTATTTCAGAGTCAACTTTTGAGAGATTAACTTTACTTTCTCAGCATTTTCCTAGTGATGTGCTGAACAAAGCCTTTATTGAGAAGTGCATTAAGCTCTCCACTACCAGCTCTCTTTAAATTCCCCGTGAAGTTTCTCCATCAGTGCCAATCTCTGCTCAGAAGAAACGTAGGACTCGATTAGCAGGTGTTACAGGTTAGAGGAACGATGCATTCATAAACTGTGTGGGAGAGGCTTCCCAGCGCTCATCCACGTTACATTCACCGCACGTCAGTATCCCCAAGGTCTCAGGTAGAACAAAAGCCCCCAGATTTTCTTTCCTAAAGTCATATTTCTCTGAACAAGCCTTTCTTCTGCTTTTCTGTTGATGTTCTGATCTACAGGTGATGTTTTGCACCAATTAATTTTAAAAAGCTGTTAAAAAGCATCAGGCAAAAAAAGATCTTTTGACATATATTAGAAGTATGACCTACTAAAGCAGTGATGTGCATGTTTTACGTGTAGTAATCAAAATAAAATACAATGACATAAATGACTTCTGCCTCATTTCTACCACTGCAGCAAGAGCTCCCCAAGCTGCTTACCCGGGGCAAGAGGTCAGACTCCCCTGCAGCAGGATGCTCTGAGGCACGAGCAGCACACACCCACCGCACCACCCAGAAGGCTGCTGCTATTTCAATGCCTACGGATTTTTTTAAAGCAAATCCCTCAGCAGATACACTAGGAAGTTGAGTACTTCTGAACAAAGCTGTTTAAAAAGGTACCCGACCACGATAAGGCTTTCTAGGCGAGCCACTGGCCAGAGGAGCAAAGAGAAAAGCGATAGTGAAAGCAGCAGCAGTCTCCTGTGTTTTACTGCAGCTACCCTCACAGGAGGTAAGACATTTCACACGCTCCGACAACCGAATATAGGTAATTCTTTTACAATCACACATATTCAATTCTGTGAAAAGTTGCCATTAATTCAATTTAACATATAGCCAAGTCATATCCTAGCTATATTAACGTCATGTTCCCAATCTTGCAGTGTTTCGGTCAAACTTTCAGTTAACGAATTATGTCTTGTTACTGAAATAATGTATCAAGATAAACTGATAGGAAAAATAAACTCAACAGGGTAAGGTTAAAAGCAATTAATTTTTCTAGGTGAGATACTGAAAGTATACCTGAATATTTTAAAATAAGTCCAAGCAGTAACTCGCAACTAACTTCATCAAAAGAGATTTCTGAACTTAGAAAACTGAGTTTCGGTATTACTGGAGCTCTGTACTAATTCCAACCTCTCCTTTTCTGAGCTCTCTTTACAAAGACATATTTAACTTTCCAGTAATTAATTCTCTAAGCATTTGAAGGGAAGGGAAGAACTGCAAAGGAAATGGATCTTTAAAAATCAGCTAGGTATTTTACCAGGAGGAGTAGATTTTTAATAAACAGAAGGATTAGTTAGAACATTCAGTAATGTCCCCTCTCATTTTGTGCCCTTGTGGATGGACTTCAGATGTGCTTCTTTTTAGCATATTTGAAATCCACAGTCAGGAAGTTTTTATAGTGTCTTCTGACTGTGAAACGTTAGCTAGAAGACCCAAAACAAAGGAGTTAGAAAGCAAATTGCAGTTGCTTATTTAAGCCTAAGAAATTTATTCTCTAAATTAATGTTATCTGAGAAAGGCAGGCCATGAAGGCTGCTGAGGAATAACCAGGATTATTCCTGTAGACACGCAGTTTTTTGCCTCTTTCCAGTTTGGTTCAAACCCGAATTCAACCCTTCACAAAGAGCACTTAAAATGGGGACAAGCGAACGTGTCATTTCACCGTGAGGTGGAACAGCGAAAGCATGTAAATCTGCTCAGGCTAAAGAAAGACCAAACTCACATGACACCGGTTTAAGCCTTAAGTCCTACTGAAGCATGCATTTAAAAGCCTACATCAAGTCCGTTAAAATAATTCAAGACATCATCATCTTCTAATTTAACCGGGGGGGGAGGGGGAAGAGGCAGGGATCTCAGCCTAAAGTTTCACCTCCCAGCAGCAGACACTTGTGTCCCTGCGGCCGATACCTCCGCACCTCACAGGGCAAGAAGCACAACGCTGACCGAACGGACATACGGGGACGGGGGGCTCAGGTAGAAGGGACTGAACAAACAACTCGCCCTAATAAGCACCCTAAACTAGAGAACAAATTAGTGAAGTGACATTTCAAAAGCTCTCCTGCTGCAACAGCGCAACCTCAAGCGCTCACAGCAGCAGGAATTTTTCATCTTGCTCAAGGTTTACCTACAGTTACAAAAACCTACAGGTACAGTGAATGCTGAGACTGGAGATCACTGAACAACCTGAGAGGTTTTTGTTCAATGTAATTAATGCCTGGCTACAATTTGCAGATAAAAAGAAGTGGTAAAAGTGCACACAGCTGACTATTTCCATACCAGAAATTTTTTAATGTACACGGTTTCAATTACACAACTTTGAAAATATGCTATTCGAACTGCAACTCCTATTTTTGCTTTGCACGTTATCCACATAAAAGAGCTGCACACTGTTGTGGCACTATTAATTTGGAAGGAGCAGATGACTCAAATCTTATTTTTGATAGAAAGCTGCAAGATGCCTCGAATGTGACAAAGGTAATCACACTTTAATAGCTGCTCTTGTAATTAAACCATATCATAAAGCGTCAGAATTACAGAAAAGCAGGGCCAGAAGGGAATTCAGAAGGTCATCCAGACTCCTTCCTACCCCCTGCTTCAAGCTAGCATCAACCATTAGCGTGTCCTTCCAAAACTCCACATGCGGTAGAAAACAAGACAGCATTTCACCTAACGTCTGTAGCCTCTAAGTACATAAAAGGTACTATCAAAGCTTTGAGAAGTATTTAATACAAAAATTCAGGTCGCAAAGAAGCTCATTAAAAAAAAAAAATCTGCAAAAATTCAAATAACACAGAACTGATGCAGAAGTGAGGACGCTGGGCGGTAATTCCAGCATTCATAAAAACACCTTAAAAACTAGGAAGTGCAGCGCACGCAGCACAATAGTAAGGTCTCATTTGACTACCATGGGTTAATTAATAAGAAGGCAACTCGCTAACTTCCATGATAGAATGCAAAACAGATGCCATTCCCTCCTGAATAAATGTTTCGTAAAGGCAATCAAGGAATTTGAAGAGGTGGAGTTACCTTAATATTGTCGCACCCCCCTGGGAATACACATTTGCCTGTGCTTGATAATACCCAATGAGCAGAATTATCTCTCCAAGACATATTGTCACAAAGTATTGCTTAACTGGCGCTTTTACTTAGTCTCCCTTATTTGTAAAAATACATACACCCGCAGTAAACGTGAATTGTGTTTTGTAGCACTGCTTTTCAACACTCTGTAACCATGCAATAAAAGCCTACAGAAGGCATCAAAGTTTCAGAGCTGGGACTCAACATAAGGGAACGCAACCAACTTGAAAAATAATCACTCTCAGCATTCAGAAACACCCAGCAGCATGTTTCTGCACACACACAAACTCCAGACACAACCTCCTCCTGCATAAAGGCACCTCGTTGGCCTGAGAGAACACTGCCACCTCCACCTGCACTGCACTACCATCAGGATGAGTGCATGCTACCTGGCTGACTCAGGAGGCCCTCGTGTCACAAGACAGCCACGAAGCTGGTTGTAAAATATAATTTCCTACAGCTGTGAGTCAGTGACAGGATCCTACCAAGACATGTGCCCCGGTGCATCAGGCCAGTCTTATGAAGCAGGTAAGCTGTCGGCATTGCTCATGGCAAATAAAAAAGTCACTTCTGACACCAGAACAGGCACCACGCTTATTGTAATTCTCATGGTATTTCTTGGTCTTTTTTCTTCTCTCCAGCTCAGTACATGTGCCACACCACGAGGTATCAGGCTGTACGTATTAACCAAAGTCACACAGTGTCTGACAGAGCCAAAATCTGTTCTTTACAAGTATGTAGATGTGGAGGTGCGAGCTCAGGATGTGACACTTCCTCTGTCACTGTAGGGTTTCAGGAGCTCCTAGGGCCGAAACGAAGACGCGTTTCCTGGCGATGCGCTGCCACGCTGAAAGGAAAACACCGGGCCTGGCCTTGCAGCTTGTGATAGGTGAGTTAAAAAACCGCACGCACAAAAAAGCTCCGCAGTATCTCGATGCTAATCAAATGTCATTTCTGATCTGCATTTAAACTGCTTCTGCCAGCACTGTTACTCGCCTCCCTGGAACGAAGGCGCCTAGGTCACGTCGTTTAATCTTTGGCTCACCCGGCAAACGCATCGGCCCCGCTCTCCTCAGGCAGCACACAGCTTCGAAACACACCACACGCACCTAGCGCGAGCACTCCCCCAAAAAAATTTACGTTATATTTCAGAAAACAAACCAGAAACACCGAACGCTTCCTAGTTGCAGGACCAGCAGCACGTCACAGAGCGGCAGGGGACAGAAAGCACGAAACACTTTTTTTTTTATGACTATTATTTCGTGTCACTAGAGATACAGATCGCGCTGCGTCAGCGGCCGGCGGGGGGGTCCCGCACGGCCCCGGCCCTGCGGGGGGGGCTCCCAGAAGAGGCCTCGGCGCTGGGAGCCCCGAGCGGCCGGGCCGGGCCCCGCAGGCAGCGGGGGAGGCCGCGGCCCCGCTCCCGCCCGGCCGCCGCCGAGCCCCCCGCGGAAGCCGGCGCCGGCCCCGCCCCGCCCCGCTCCGCCGCCCCCCGCCCCGGTACCTGGGCCGCGGCCTGGCGCCTCCTCGGCGAAGCGTCCGTGTCCGGCGGGGCCTGCCCCTGCCCCTGCCCCTGCCCCTGGCGCGGCCCAAGCGCCCGGCTGCGGCTCCGGCTCCTCCGGCGGCTGCAGGCAGAGGCGCGGCCCGGCCCCCGCCCCCCCCGGCCCGCGGTGCTGCTGCGCCGCAGCGGCCCCGTCCCTGGCGCCCGTCCCTCGGCCGGCGGCGGAGCGCGGCGAGCAGCCGGCGGCGGCGGCAGCAGCGGCGGAGCGCGGCCTCTTCCGCCCGCCCGCCGCCCGCCGCCGCCCCCTGGCGGAGCGGAGGGACGAGGCCGCGGCCGCCGCCCCGCTCGGGCCCGGCCTGAGGCGGGCGGGACGGCGCCGAGAGGCCCGGGAGGGGCAGCGGGGCAGGGCCCCGGGTGCAGCCCCCAGCCCCATCCAGCCTGGCCGTGGGCACTGCCAGGGATGGGGCAGCCACAGCTCCCCTGGGCAGCGCCTCGCCGCCCTGTGTGGAGAAGTTCCTCCCACCGTGTAGAGCGAACCAAACAAACCCTTGTGCTTGTTCCCTCGTCTATCACTATCTGCCCATGTAAAAAAAACCCATACACACACACAAAAAAACACTCCCCATTCTGTCTGTAAGCTCCCTTCAGGTGCTGAAAAACACTCCCTCAGCCCTAGTGATACCGAGACTCTTCCAGGAGAAGCAGCCGTCAGCAGCTTGCACACACACTGCTGAGGCCACCAGAGCCGCGACAGCCATGCCGGGGCCTCCATCCTCACCTGGCTGAGGCGCGAGGGACACCTCCCGCCCTGCCCTAGCAGGTTAAGGCACTGAGGTTTTTGTGAGGCTCCGTGTGTGCGAGGGCAGGCTCCAGCTGTTTCTGTGTCCCTGGCAGCTAACACCACTGCATTACCCCCCTGTGACAAACACAGGATAGCTTGGGTGGAAGAAAGCCGCATACATCCCAACAGTCATCAAGCTGATGTTGTCCATTAGAACAGTATAATGCACAACGTGATTCTAAAACAGAAAAATATGTTTTTATGGAACAAGTCATTAATTTCTTTCAAGCTATGATTTGAACACTTGCACCTGCGGGCCTGATGTATTACTGCTG
Source organism: Anas acuta (assembly GCF_963932015.1). Classification (NCBI taxonomy): domain Eukaryota; kingdom Metazoa; phylum Chordata; class Aves; order Anseriformes; family Anatidae; genus Anas; species Anas acuta. Next base: position 18,454,577 of record NC_088987.1, read on the forward strand.
TATGGCAATTTGGGACTCGCTGGCCTGGTTTTCTGAAAAGTCCTTAAGCTCCTCACGTTCTGCTGCGCTGTATATCTCCAGCTGACAGTTTCTATCTTCAGTTTCTTTTTAATTACCTCTGCCGTGTTAGATTTCTTCACATTACTCTCCTGTAGCTCGCCTGTCACATCACCGGGAAAGTTTTTGGTTGGAGTTCTCAGTGTCATTTTTTTCTGCAGAAGAATGTTACTGCTTTGAACTCTGTGTGTTATGCCTTGCCTTTTCTGCCTTTAAAAGAAAAAAAAAAAAAAAAATGTGTCAGGTGGGCCAAGCTGTCCCTTGCTCTCCCACACGTTCCTTACCTGGACACAGCACCGGACACAACAACTCTTACTGTGGGGTTTATTGCATTTTGGATTGAAAAGGCAGCCCAGCAGTTCTGCTGCTGTCCCTGTGCAGAGAGGTCCTGCAGAGCAGCCAGTCCCCCAAATCCCTGCTGGTCTGGTGCCCTCCACTAGAGACAAGCTGCAGGAGCAGGAAAGGAAGAAGTGGATATGAGGAAATGAGACATTTGGTTTTCTTGCCTGCCTGGTTCATATGGTTCTCCTGCCCTGCTTCTGGCAACCTGCAGCACCAGAGCCAGGTGAAGGTCTGCAGGGAGGTGTGAAGGCTGATTTTCTTCCTTCTCCCTCTAGGGAAAGGCAACCAGAGATTTGTTTGTGAAAAGAGTAGAAATGGGAAGTAAAACATAACTCTCATCTTGAGTGGAGTGAGGATGTATTCAAGCCACCAGGAGGTGACTGGGCAGGTGAAAAGTGAAAGCGATTTCCATAAGGGCACCTGAACTGGCACAGTGGGGTTTCCCTGTGGAGCTGCACTTATACACTGCCCTCGGGAACCTTTGCCCCTGCACACTTCTCTGCCCTGACACCTGGCAGATGTTCCCTTCCTCTAAGCTGGAAGTTTACTAAATTAAAAATAATAATAATAAAAACACTCAAGCATAAGCAAAAATAGTTTTCATAGACAACACATACAATCACCAAATAGACAACAAATATGACCACCGGCTGCCTCACTGGGCAGCAACCAGAGGGCCAAGAAAACAGCAGCTCAGCAGAGCTCAGCTGGTGTGCCCCAGCAACATGCTTGGCCACTGCATTGCCCCACGTGTTGCATTTCTGGATCTAAGTGTATTCTGTCCTAACTGCGTCTTTTAGCAGCCTGACAGCAACCTCCAGTATTTCACAGCACAACTTCTCGCCCCTGTGAGACAGATTTTTCATTCCTGGATCCTTTGCATGCCATCTGCCTGTAACATCCCGCTCTCTTCCCTGTTGAAAGTCCCCTTGTTCACCTCCAGTTTCAGACTTGATAGTTCCCAGGGCTTCACTGCAATATACAATATACATAACATAATATACATAATATAGCAATATACAGCATTACAGACAGAAGTGTGTCAAAAAAAAAAAAACAAAAAACAAAAAACCGGGAGAAATCTTATGTGTACTGAGATGGTCAGGGTGGTGGTGGTTGGGGAGACACTTAACGATACAGGTATTCCCCTTCTTTGAGGAACAGTAGCAGTGGCATTTCCTGGTAATGAGGGCATTTAAAAAAAATAAATAAAAGCTGATTAAGACACAAGGAGAATCCTGTCACTGGCTCTGCTACAGAGAGATCTCATGGAACAAGTGAAAGGCTTGGCCTCCTGTGCTGCCCACATGAAGAGGCCTGCTTGGTGGGCTGTGTCCTAGGGCTCAGGCTCAGAAGAACATTTCTGACCACACCTGTAACCAGCCCTGTGCATGACAGTGTCAAAGTGCACATGAATTTGCATTCAGCTACGCAGCCGGGCAGCTGCAGCAGCGCTGCGGCCGTGGGGATGGTTTCCTGAACCACTGGAAGGTGGGACAGGGAAAAAAAAAAATCTCCTTGTGATGACAGCTCGTCTCACAGACAGACAGGGCAGTTCTGGGCCTGAAGTGCGCGGTGGGACATGCCTCTCATGCGGGTGACAAGGTGACAAGGCCTCCGGGTATGGTTTGCCAGGCTTGTCTGGGCCCACAGCATGCGGTCGGCAAAATGTTGGCAGTTTGTGTATCCTGCTTGTGAGCTGGAAATTATTGTTCTCACAGCCAACATCGAAAGGGTGTGTATGTCTGAGCTCGAATTGTTAACCTGTAATTATGTTAAAAACATTCAAGTTTAAACAGATAATATTCGGGGTAGCGAAGAGAGAGAAGAAAGAATTAAAGACAAGGACTGGCACAGTGATTCAATGCCAGCACTTGGAAAATCCATGTAGACACTGCTGCTTTACAAGTGACCGCTGGAAAAAAGTCCACACAAGTGATGTGTTCAGAATAATTACCATCACCATGTGGTGTACTTCGGGGAAATCCGTGAGCAGAGAGACCATGAGTTTTCCAAGCTCTCAGAAATTAAATTCAACATGTGAGAGATCTTTTAGTACAGTAGCCATTCACCAATTCACACCATTGACCGAGACATTCGTTGTGAATTGCTTAATTCTTGCAAATTAGGAAGTGAATAAACATGACTAAAAAATTCAAGTTACTTCGCCGAAGTTAAAAAAAAAAAAAAAAAAAAAAAAAAACAGCAGCTGGGGCCAGTACCACCACCAGCACCAACACCCTGCGATTTGCTGCAGGGCCTGGCGCTGCCAGACACACCGGCTTTCCCTCCCACCAAACGTGGAGCCGAGCTGACGAGCCATTAACATGCATTTCACAGCAGTGATGTAACGGCACCCAACCTCCTTCTGCTGTCTCTGACAAAAAAGCAAGAACCTCGAGCTGCTCAGAGGCGGCGGCGGTGGCCTCCTGCACCCTCTCCCTCCAGTTCCCACAGCCCTGGGGTCCCAGTGCCACCGTCTCTGAGCCCCGGAGCCCAGAGAGAAAGGAGGAAATGGGGGAAGAGCCACACCGGCTGGTTAAGTAAAAGCAGAGAAAGAGAAGTTGAGAGCAAGGAAGTGAAGGGCAGCGCATGTTTTGAATGTGGTTTTTAGTTGCACTTTAGCTCTGGTTCTGCTGCTGACACTTTGTGGTTACTTTCTTCCTTAGTTAGAGACACAGGTGCTGCCACAAAAGCAGGGATCAGGGTGTATTTCTTAATACCTCTGCTGCACCCTCCTCTTCCTTAGTACTTCACACAGGGGAAGCAACTCACCTTTTTTTACCTTGCTCTGACATCTCCCTCATTTCGTTAGGGCAGAGGCACTGGGAACAGGAGCGAAGGCGAGCAGCAGGCAGGTAGCCCAGGAAGGTGGAAACAAATGCCTTTACCTTGTGCATCTCACCACTGCTCCACGTGATATGGAGATGTTCCTGCTAACTACATGGCCAGTCCCACAGTCACACAACAGGCATGACACAGAGCATTTGAAAAAATAATCCGGGTCTTCTCTCCAGCTGCCTTGACACATACACAATGAAGAAATAACATAAACCAATATCCGGTTTATGATTTAGTTCAAGACTGCTTGGGCATGGGGACGCTCTGATAGAATTCAGAGACCAAAACCCAGGTTCATGTTCCCTGATAAAGAGTTTAATGGAAAAGGCTTTGGGAAGAAAATATTAGCACCAGAAACTTCTGCAGTTATGCTAAATATCTTCTACTTAAAGTCTGGAAGAAAAAGAATTGAGTCTTTCCACAGACTGTGGAACAGGCCAAGCTGAAGGGGCTGAATTTAATCACCCAGGTTTCCAAAGTGCCTGTGACTTTTCCTGAGGCTGCATTTCAGCTCTGCTACTGGCTGTGGATGTTCACTGCTGACTCCAGAAGCTTTTCTCAAAGAAACACGTACTGGTGAGCGTGTTGTCATCTTTCAGTTCATTCAATTCACATGTAAAGAACAGACCAACACCCCCCAAAAAAAACATATTTACAGAAGAAAGCTCAAGTAAATGTAACTCTCATCCATATCAGGATTTTTTTTTTTTTCTCAAGAGAATGGTATGATTTATCCTCAATTCAAGCTGCCACTTCAGAATTAAAACCTATTTTTAAAACATTATTGCAAATCACAGGAATTGAGGGTAGCCTGTAAAGGCTGTCAGAAACAGAAAACACAATTGCCAGAAGAATCATAGGAAAAAAGCCTGTTGCAAATTCATTTCCTGGACAGCAACAATAGCTGTATGTCATGTCACAAAACCATGTCATTTTAATAAACTTTTTATTGCTGTAGAACAATTGAAAGCTATCTATAAAGTGCAGCATCCATTCCAGTCAGAATCTACTACTAAAGCCAAAAACAGATTTCCATCAGTTGGTAAACATGAAAGGAAATAACAGCAGTCTCTCTGAAGAACAATGCCATAACAGAATGTATTTCTGGAATAAAAGAAGGAAAATAAATAAATAAATAAATAAATAAATAAAACCACACAGTGAAATACATCCATTAATTCAATCAAACTGGAAGCAAATACATCTACAAATCCCCAATCACATGTGAAAGAAATAAGGCTGTGAATGCTGGTGAAAGGATTAAAAGGGTGTTCCATCTATTGGCTTCTACCTTTGGGTTTTCTCCTTTTGACACTTGCACTGGAAGCAGTGGCAGAACACAGCGGAGCTCCGTAAATCTGTGCAGGGGTCCCTTTGGTGGGTGGCACCCCCAGTCCCCACTGCCCCCTGCAGGCTCCCACAGCCACCTATGCCCCCACAGATGCCTTCTGACCATAGAACCCATAGAACCATAGAATATCCAGTTGGAAGGGACCCATAAGGATTATTGAGTCCAGCTCCTCACACCACACAGGTCTACCCAAAATTTTAGACCATGTGACTAAGTGCACAGCCCAAACGCTTCTTCAGCTCTGGCAGGCTTGGTGCAGTGACTACATCCCTGGGGAGCCTGTTCCAGTGCGTGACCATCCTCTCGGTGAAGAACCTCTTCCTGGTGTCCAGCCTGAACCTCCCCTGCCTCAGCTTGACACCGTTCCCATGGGTCCTATAATTGGAGACCGAAGAGACTGGTGCCTGCCCCTCTGCTCCCCCTTGTGAGGAAGCTGTAGGCTGTGATGAGGTCCCCCCTCAGCCTCCTCTTCTCCAGGCCCACTGCCCTCAGCTGCTCCTCATATGTCTTCCCCTCTAGGCCCTTCACCATATTCATCGCCCTCCTCTGGACACTCCAACAGTTTTTGTACTGTGGTGCCCAGAACTGCAGACAGTGCTCAAGGTGAGGCAGGACCAGCACAGAGCAGAGCAGGACAATCCCTTCCCTTGACCGACCAGTGATGCTGTGCTTGGTGCACCCCAAGGTACGGTTGGCCCTCCTGGCTGCCAGGGCACACCGCTGGTCATATCCAGCTTGCTGTCACCATCACAGATGCCTGCATGACCATCATCCCTGAGAGCTGCCACACAGTTCGGCTATGCCAGTATGCCAAGGCTGAACACCAAGCTCAGCCTTGAACTGAAGGCTCACCATCCAGGGCGATGACTGGTTTTTGTGACTCTTCTTCAGGGTCAGTGTTACCAAAGTGACTGCTGTTTCTCAGATGTGCTGATACAGAAACGCTCCTTTGGAAAGCCAAACTCCACAGAAAGGCAGACACGTGTGCGCTGTCATCCCGTGTCCTGTTGCCTTGGCAAAAAAGGAAGGAAGATGAACCAGCACGAGGAGATGGCAGAGATGCCCATGAGACAGGAAGGGTGAAAGCATCCCTGCTGGCAGCCCCACTGTGTGCATCCCAATCCCCTTTCTGTGTCCCCTGGGGCTGGAGACTGATTTCTGCAGTCCAGGGCTGGGTCCTCCTCTTGGCACGCTGTTCTTTTTTGTTTTAAAGAAATTATGAGCTGTATTTGCTAATGTTCATATTTAAATAGTGCCCATTACGCTTTGAAGTCCACACCCTTTGGATAATACTGCTACACACTTACTTAGCATTTTACACCTTCAAAGGTCTTTACAGAAACTAACTAATTAGCTCTCACGGCAGAAAACTGCTACAATGAATGGCACTAGATTAGTGCTGTTGCATGTGGTTCAGCTGGATTTGGTCTGCTGAGGGGCTGAGTTAACAGAAGAGCCATTGCAGTTTCATTGAAACATATCTGTGTTGAGAAATTAAAAATAGTGTTTTGACTTTTTTTTTTCTTTGGAAATGGAAAAGCTAGAACAAGATCAAGCTCTGCATTTTGCCTGCACAGAGCAGCTCATGGAGCATTAAACACCTTTGTATGGGTCCTCACTGCCCTCTCACCCATGGGAGATGTGCTCTCCCTTCCTCTGAGCTGCTGTGTCCCAGACCCCTTGGTTCCTCCAGACGAATAAGAAATCCTCATAGCTATAAAAAAAAAGACAGCCTCCTAGTTATACTTGGAGAGGGAAAAAAATAAGACAGTATTTATAAAATAAAAAGCAGTATAAAACCAGTAAAATGACAGTACAAGAATTTTTTATCAGCTTTTTGCTCTATTTTGGTTAAAAATAGAATAAAATTAATTAATTAAAAACACATATAGACACAAAAAATGACCTTAAACACCAGAATGTGATTTTATGTGCAATCCAGGCTGGACTTGGCTGATGAAGAAAATATGCCCTGCAGCTCACGCCCTCCCACCCTAAGCTCTTGTGCTTTCTGCTGCCCCCAAAGCCAGCGGGGCTGCGTAAAACTGAGCTGAGAGGCACACAAGCCCTAACCACGCGTTTCCTCACATCCTCCGGTGCTGCAATCGCAGCCCCACAGAACCAGAAGTGAGCAGCACGGAGGAAGTGCTGTTTATAAGCCCACTGCCTTCCTGGCTGTCCTTTCGTGCCCTGTGGCAGATGCCGAGGCGCGGAAAGCCGAGCACAAGGCGCTGGCACAAGGAATGTGAGGTGCTCGTCCCGCAGAGAAGGAGCGGTGACCATCCTCATTGCCTCCATTGTGCTGACAAGGGGGTTTGTGCCGGGGGCCAGGATGTGGTGTCAGCACGCGTATACACGTGCGCTATAAAAAGAAAGCTGCTCTTGGCCTGTGGCCAAGCCAGGGTGAAAGCTGAATTTACCCAATCACAGAAGAGAGACTTATCTCATGAAGGTGAAATGGCCCCAGCTCCTTCTGCAGCCTCAGAAACCAAGAAGCCAAGGAGAAACGGGCTGTGTGGGATGTGCAAAGGCTGCTGTGGGGTGCCAAGCTCTGGTTTCTGACATCTGGGGAGCAAGGCACATGTGCAGAAATTGCTGTGAAAGTGAAGCTGGCTGGATAAACCAAGCACTTGCTGCATTACAGATGAGGTCTGTTATCAGGTGACATCTGGCAAAGTTAGATGCACAGAGTGTGAAAAAGGCCAGAGCTGCCCTTCTGAACAAAACAAATCCTGGGATGCCCAACGAGGAAAGCTCAAGAACTGCTTCGAGCTCTCCCTCGAAGCCCCCTGCTCTTTCCACCAAGCTTGGCTCTTTGCCCCCATCCACTGCTGCAGTACAGGCAAGAGGTTAGGCCTTATCAGAGTGTCACCACCCACACAGCTTATCAGATTTTCTTCTTCCTATAACTCACTCTTGGCTTAAGACTCCATGTTGCAACCAGCAGCTTTCTGGCTGCAAAAGCATGAGATAAGACTTCCTCCAGAGGCAGGAGCTCTGCTAACCTGCCAGACAGGAGACATGTTGAGCAACAGCAGGAACATCAGCTGATCCTTAACACAAAGACTGGAGGGGTGTGTGTGAAAGAAGAGCTGAAAATTACTCAGCTGGTACCTGCCTTGTAATTATTTCCTATACCAGGAGTCCACTTCTGAAGATGGTACAGTCAGCTGATACTGAGCATGCGGAGCTGGGGCTGGTGAGGTTTGAGCATTTAGTAAAGGAGCTGGATTGAGACATGCCAACAGCATTTCTAGAGATGCCCAATACCTCTTCTGGAGCTGGACCTCCAGAATGGCGAAATACTCACATGGCATAGGATAGTGCTGCATGACGTCCTCTCTCTGTCCACCTAAAAATGCTTTTGGAGCAGGAGAACCTCTATACCATGATGAATTGCTTTGGACATTGTCCAGACTGGCCCCCACTTGACCATGGGCGTCACGGTTGGTAACAAGAACATGGTCTTCTCCAGAGGTGATGAGTCTGAGAAGAAGGGAGTCTCTGGTGTTAGCAAGGTCTATTCCAAGACACTGGCCTGAAGGACAACAAGGACACCAAGAAGGACCATATGTGGTGGACACCACCACTCCTGTGTCCAATCTTGGATGGCATCTGCTGCATCAGGGTTGTGCTATCAGGCAACTCTCACTGTAGTCATAAATGACCACAAATACCCTTCTCCACACCCCAGGTAGAGGCTTTGCTTTTCTGCCCAGCTTGCTTGCAGTGCTCTCCTGGCCTGGGCGAGCTGCTGGACACACGGTCCCCACACAGACCCTGCTGTGCCTGTCAGAGATGGCAGATCACGGGTATAATGCCCTGGACCAAGGCCAATCTGGAAGCACAGCCCCGGTCCCCTCTGGATGACCTAGCAGAGAGCAGTCTCTGAGCAGTGCTGCCTGGCGTGCCTCTGCTCAGGGAGCCACCCTACCTGCCCAGGCGCTGCCTGCCCTGCCGGCCCAGCCTCCCCACTGGTATGCCCCACTCCTCCTCACATTCACCTCCTGCTGTAATGCCCTAGGAGCAAACCGGCCTTGTGCAACACGGGAACTCAGTACAGAGTGCTTATGATGTACAGCTGTCAAGAAACCGCCAGATTTAAACTTTCTAATGACTAGAGATAACCCTCCACATTTTTAAACCTCAACTTTGAGCCAGAACCGACCTTCAGCCCCCCTCCCCCCCCCCCGACTAAAAGGCATTTAGTCCCTGAGACCTGGCACCCATCCACTTAACCGGGGATGAACCCAATCCGGATGCAGCCCCAGCACAGGGCATGGTGCAGTCATGTGCATGTGCAGGCCTCCTGGTGCCATGTCCCCAGCTCCACGCCAGGCCGCAAGGTACAGCTTGGGTGTGGGCCTGCACATGGGTCTCTGTGACACACGAGGGGCGTGCGGCATCCTTACTGCTGCCTGGGGGTCTCCTGCCCGCTGAGGGGGCTTCTTTTTCCCCATCTGTGGTGTGGGGGGACTGTTGTCACAGGGGTGTTTGCAGGAGAAACACGGGGGACATCTACAGGGGGTTGAGCTGTTTGCCCTAGCAGCTGACTGGGCAGCTCTGAATCTGTATTTAGAAATATATATTCCTAACATTTTTGTTTTCAATTTAAAAAAAAAATAAAAATCTTTCCTCAAAATTGGTTTCACAGGGATCTTGCAACTGGTTCTAATCAATGGGTTGTGGATTTTTTTTTAGCTATCTTGGCAGCAGCCCTCATTTAAAAGCAATTGACCCCACATTCATCAGCCCACACTGCGCTGGGGATGTGTCGGGCTTGTGCCCCCTCCTGAATCTGCCGCAAAGCCACACGCTCCCATCCGTGTGTGCCCAGGGAGCCGTGCTGGCAGTCTGTGTGCAGGCACCTGTAATGGGTCTGATTTACGGCAGTGTTTGCTGCCTCATCAGGCTTCATGCTCCGAAACCCAGCAAGCCCTGTGCAGTGCAGATGCAGCTCGCCACCTGCGCCTGCCTGGCAGCCTGTGCTGTTTAACTCAGCCTATTCGGGCACTTACGAGTTCCTCAGAAAGCAGTGTGGATTTGATCTCTCCTTCCCGACAGGTAAATCCAGCAGGGGATGCCAGGGCAGCCACCTGGGAACGGTCCTGCGCAAACTGCTGAGAGTGATCCCACAGCCAGTGGGGAGAGGTGTGAAAATGGGAAGGATTGGGCCAGGAAGACAGCAGCGACAATCTTCAAGTTGGTCAAACCGAGGCTGTTGGGCAGAAGGATTCTCCTCGTATCATTTCAAACAAGGACATCTGCAGCCTAATCTGCAGGTGAGCTGAGATGTGGCTGACCTCAAGTACCCCAAGGAAGAAGATCTTTGGCCACCAGGACGTGGAGAGGCTGGAGGCTGCGGGAGGGGAGCACCAAGCAGCCCCACGCTGCCCCTGAGAAACCCCTAGGGGCTGGAAATGACAAGATGTCTCTGCCACCTCACAGGCCAGAGACACCCTCTCCTGTTGTGTTGGCCTCCCACCCACAGCACGGTGGCCCCACAGCACACCCCTATAGCTCTCACACCGGCCCCTCTTCAGTAAGGGCTGCTCCAGGCCTCTGTGATGTCCTCCTGCCCAGGAACGGCTTCCTACGGAGCCAGGCCTCAGCATGCAGAGCATGAGGAGCAACAGCAGGTCATCTGTGGGACACAGATGACACCTGATGGGAAGAGACCTTGGTGGCACCACCCCTGCAGCTGCACACAGCTTCACGCGGCGGCTGCGAGGGGAAATTTGCCTTGCAATTAGAGGCATCGAAAGCAGGAGGCCCCTTCCAGTGGCCATCAGCTGCCCCCAGCCCCGCCAGCACCAGGCAAGGGCTGCCACCCCTCCCTGGCAGGGCTGGAGGCCGCTGACCATTTCTCTGCTGGTTATTAGATTGTTCACGGCTCTCAGGTTTGTTTGAATAAGCTCTTTTGTCCTATAGAGCTTTCCCACGTCCCTTCAGTCGCTAGGCAGTCGCGTGTCCCAAGTCAAAGAGGAGCCGTGGCCACAAATTCCTAAAGAAACTTTTTTCAGAGCAAGACATCTGCGTTGAAGGGAATCTGCCAACATCTGCCACACTTTCCCCATTTTCAAGAGCCTTTATTTCCATCTTAAAAAGTGCAGGAACAGATGTTAAAAGTTGTTTTCTTTCTCCAGGGTGTGAAATGTAGACAAATAGCAAAAAAGAAAACTCCAACCAGCACCGACCTCTTTCTCTTCCCTTTTTTTGGAAAGCTCGGGAAAAAAGGGAGGCTTTGTTTACTAAGGAGAATCCCCTTTTCAGTGAAACCTGGCAGTGCGCAATGCAAAAGTAAAGCAGGAATTTGCAAAAAGCTTCCTTTAATGCTCTGTGCTCATTTGCATTTGCCTGTTTGGTCCATACAATCCCGAGCACAGATGTCGTGCTTCCCCCTGAAAGGCAGGGCAGCTCTCCCGCCTGTGCACCCCCTTTGCTTTGAAAATAAAGGGTTTTGCTCTGAATGAGAGGTGTAAAATAACCGTTTACAGCAAAAGCTGCTCTTCTTTTTCAGTGAAACGCTGTCTTACAAATGAACCTTGAAATGAGCTCACCGAGAGCAGAGGCCGGCAGGGCAGCAAGCGCTCTGCAAGCAAGGGGCTCCCCAGAGTCTCTGGGCTCAGCTGGGGTTCTGGGGCTGGGCACCGGGGGCCACCAAGCTGCTCCCCGCCATCCCCAGCACCTCCCCTCAAACACACACAGCCTGTGCTTGTTTCAATGCACCAGTGCAGCCCCTTGCAAAAGAGCCCTGAGGAGCCAGATGCATCTTTAAGGTCGCTGCCAGCCTCAGCCATTCCATGAAGGCAGGTCGCCAGCATTGGGGCTGAGGCAGAAGGGGGCCCCAGGCAGAGGGGGGAGGTTTGAGAATGGCTATGAGGGGACACAGCCCACAACTTCGCACTCCCAACCCTCCTTGCCAGTCTCTGGAGAGTGGAAAATCCTCCAGTTTTCTGTGCAGGGGACAGATCTGATATAAGGTGCCCATCCCTGCTCCTGTGCTGCATCACCATCACTTGGCACGAAGGACAAACTGTCCCCTCCCATGTCCTCCTGTCCCTGAGAAACAAACTCCATCCCATCTCAGGCTCTCCCTCGTGCACCCTTGCCAAGTAGGGCACTTATAAAACCAAGCAACTGCACCCAGTGCCTGCATTTGACTAACAACCCCTGCCTGCAAGATACCACGTCTGGGGACATGTTTTCATCAGGAGCCCAGGCAGCAGTGCGTGCAGACACACTGCAGTTATGTTTGCATTCACACACATACAAACATACACCCACACAGTGTTTAAGCAAGGGACGTGATGTCCTTGCTTTTATTCCTGGGGTACATCACCACCTACGGTTGAAGGGGTGGAGTGAGGGCTCTGCAGCTGCAGCGCTGTGCCGGGCGATGGGAAATCCCAAGAGCAGCTCGTGGTGGCTTTTGGTGCTTCTGAACTGCTCGAGCTTCTTCCTGTCCATTTAAATAAGGTGGCACATTCAACACCACCCTAAAGGGCTTCACCTCCGTGACTCAACAGGACACTGCCAGATCCTGCTCATTAGCAAAGCAACTGTCAGAAAGCAAAAGCACAGTCATGAAAGATGCCTTCATACTCCCCCTCAAAACCAGACAGAAGTGAGGAAGCATAAAGGCACATTCTCATCCTGTGCCAAGTCTGCTTTGAAGGCCCATGTGCTTCCGCACTAGCATTTCAGAGGATTAGAAACAAACAAAAACACCCTCCCCCCCAAAGCACCCCAGACTCCTGGCAGCATGAAAGGGGGAAAAAAGCAAACTAGTAAAAGTCCCACAGAATTAGCAGGACCGAACTCACCTCTAGGTTTGCTTGCATGTGCAATTGTCTGTAAGTTTAATATTAAATACTACACGGCAGTCAAAAATTAGAAGAGCTTCGTATTTCCTACATCTAGCTGCGTACAGCAGAGAATTTGGGTTCTCAAGAGGCAAATGAAGTGCTTTCCCTAGAGGATTTTTTGATGAATACAATGTTTCTGTAGCTGTCTGCTGTCAACAGTTTTTAATCGATCGTCGTTGCCTTGCAATAACAACTCCCAGGAGCAGGAACTGGTCGATCAAGCACTCTATTATTAAATTAAGAGGCTGCTTCAAAGATTTAAAGTGATTGAGGCTCAGGTTAGCAGGTAAAAAGCAGCGCTGGCTCAAGGAGATGCGGGGAAAAGAAAGACACATGGGAGGCATTTTCCCAGGTGTAACTCGACTGGTTCCCAGCTATTGTTTTCCTCCCTGGGAATCTGTGCAAATTGAGCAAGGAGCCACGCAAGCTGCTCAGAGCGCGCCCATTTTGCTTCCCTCCTTCCTTAACAAAAGATCCCTACAAAGCAAAGCTTTGGAGGCTGGACATCTGTCGCCGTTTGGGGGGGCCGGCGTGGTCATTGAAAAGATGCAGTGACCTGTCAGCTTTGATTGATGGCCACAAACCTCTGGGCTCGACCCCTCGTGTGGGAAAAGAAGTCCCGCCAAGGCAAGGCCCCTTTCACATGCTAATTCTGGGTTATAAATACAGCAGAGGAGCAGAGGAGAGGCAGAGAGCCTGTAGGGACAGGGAGCGACCTACTGCCCGAGTGCCTCCTCCACGTCCCTGTCCTCGCAGCGTGCCAGGGCGGCCAGGCTGGATTACAATGACTGCCGCAGCCACGGCCGGCGGCGTGCACAAGCTCTCCAGCACCAAGGAGGAAAGGAAGGTAGGTCCCAGGGGAAGCCCACGCGTGGATGGACGCTGGAACTCGGCAGGTGAACGATGGGGGCTACGGACTTCTAGGAAAGAGAAACACAACATTTGCATCCTCTTATTATAAAGATGCTTTCTCTGAATTTAACCCACGTGGGTGTTGGTGTTTTTCTTCTGCTTCCTTTCTCTGCCTTAGAAAGGTTTCTGTCTTTTGGTTTCAGTTGGGTAAGCTGTGGTTAATAGGAGTGTAAGTAAGAGAATTCAGACCTAGCACGGCCCAAAGGACAGGCTCTTACTGGAGCTAGAGACCAGAGCTCCCCATCTGTAACTTGCCGAGTGCCGCATCGCTGCGTGCTGGTTTCGCGCAGGGATGTGACCTTCCTGGCTCCAGGGAAGCCCACACAGCCCTGTTAGGCCCTCGCTCCACTGCAGCAGAGAGGTGAAAAAGAAATCATCTGCAATTCTTCCTCCTCCTTTTCTCTTCCTTGCCAGCTAAGGAAGCCTCTCATTGAGCGGAAGCGAAGGGAAAGGATCAATAACTGCTTGGACCAACTGAAAGAGACCGTTGTGGGCGCGTTTCACCTGGATGTAAGTGCTCACTTTTACACAGATTTTGTCCTGCTGATGGGGATTGTTTGGCTTTTGGGGGGACAGGCAGGGGGCTTTGTCTTCTGGGAAACTTGGCATTGCACAAATACATCACGGCCTCTCAGCTGCTGAACTCTCTCTTTATTAGCAGTCTAAACTCGAAAAAGCAGACATCCTCGAAATGACAGTCAAACACCTTCAGAACATCCAAAACAGCAAGCTGATGGGTAAGTGCACCTTCCCTACAGCCCCTGATGCTCAGGGCAGCCCTGGGGGTGTCAGGAGAGCACAGCTCCAAGCCTTTAGTCTGCTGGCAGCTTGGCAAAAGCCTCCTTCAAACCTGTTGAGGCCCGAGCTGAGGTCTGGGCTTGGCTTTCACCACTAGATGGGGAGATGGAGCTGAACACTTGGTAACCCACGGAAGCTTTTTCTTCCAGTGCCGGTTTCTCCTTTTGTTCCTTTTTGGCTCTGCTTGCTGGTGGGCAGCAGGATGCTGGGGCGGCCTGGCCAGGCAGCTCACTCCCCGCACCACCTCCCCCTGAACCTTGCAAAGCACTAACATATCATAAAGCCCAAGCGATTTAAATCAGGCTGAAAACGGGGCAGGAAGCAATCTACCTACTCAACTCCGGGAGCCAGTATCTTGGCCTTACAGAATACATTTTTCAGTGTCTCCCAGTGTCTTAAAAGGGCCCCAAAAGGCAGCTATAGACTGGCAGGGAAGCTCCCTGAGATATCCCTGTTCCAGCGGGATACTCCAGCAGGACACCTGAGCCCTGTACCCGCTCCAGCCTGGCCCCCAGCACTGCTCTGACTTGTACCATTTGCAGAGCTTTTGCCTCACCCTGGGAGCAGCAGGGCCCTGACCTGCTGCAGCCCCCCTGCAATGATTTCAGCTGGAAGCTCAGTGTGGTTTCAGCAATAAGCCCCCACAGGGGCCAATGCAGACAGGACCCTGTCAAATGTTTTTAAGTTGGAAGCGCAGGTTTTACACACTTACCAACTCCAGTTGCCTTCTGTTCAATGCAGCTGATTCCAAAGTGGGCCTTGAAGCTCAGCAGAGGTACAGCACTGGATACATTCAGTGCATGCACGAGGTCCACAACCTTCTCCTCACCTGCGAGTGGATGGACAAGACACTTGGGGCCCGTCTGTTAAACCACCTGCTGAAATCTTTACCGAGGTCTGGTGAAGACACCTGCAAAGCAGCATTAAGATCTTTGAGCCCATCTCAGCAGCCTCTCTTGACGCCAAAAACCCCACTGGGCCCTAAGGGGAACACTCCCAGCACAAATCCATCTCAGGAGCACTTCTACCCAGTGGAGAACAAACAGGCTTTCAAAAATTCATTCCAGCTGCCCTTGCTGTCGGTTTTCAGCCAGGTCGATGCTGTGCCTCCCAGACAGGTCCTGCAGCTGAATTTTTCCCATAATAACCCTAGTATGGGGTCATTAGATATGTGGAGACCATGGTAAAATGTGTTTTCAAATGTTTATCCTAACCTTAGACACTTATGTATGTATCTTATAGATATGTTTCTTTAAAACACTTGTGGAGCAAGTCTGTTCCTGTAGGTGTACTAAAGACCAGGGTACTTCAAGCCGAAGTAAACCTATGTGTAGCCTGCATTGTAGAAGGCTGCTATTATTTTGTATTTATTTAATACATCTAAATTATTGTATAGAATCCTTTCATGTTCTTTAGTGTATATTAATTATATAACTTTCTTGTCTTACATTCCTAAAATAATTATCTTTCTATTAATAAAGAAACAAGACAATGAGCAACAACCCCTCTTACACCAAGCTTACCTCTCGGGTCTCACGTCGCAGCTGAGATCACTTCACCGGATAAAGAAGTAAACAGTCAATTTCTTCTTCCCTTTTTTTTTTTTTTTTTTTTAAATAATAGTATTATTGTGCAACTATTTCAGTTCTGATTCCTGTAACAATGCTGCAATGACTAGAAAAAAAAGAAAGGGAAAGATGTTGTTTAGACATTTTAGACTGTTCAGAAATACTATCTGTATTGCTCACCTTAGATGTGCTGTTTCCAACGCCTGACCTTGCTGATACAACTGTTAAATTAGTGAGCTAAGTGTAAATATATGTTACATATTCTTACATTTAGGAATTTTTATTTTGTTTATTCTAAATAAACTTTTGGAAGATAATGATTGATATTTCTCCCAGCCTTGTTCTGTCTGCTCTGAGTACACAATACTTGGGAATCTGCTTTTGTTTTCTTCTTTCACAAATAGTTTTCCTTGAAGCAATTGAAAGTGTTCAGTTTTTTTGACCCTGATGCTTTGTAGAAAAAGCAGCACATGCATGCTCACACACACATACACAAAGAATCACCTGGATCATGGTAATACTTAAAAGTTACAAAAAAAAAACAACCCACAAACAAGAGTTGGGCTTATGAACCTGGGCCAACACTTGAGGTTTTACTTTTAAGGGAGTTGCAGACAGACTCTGAAGGGCAGAAGGTGAAATAACCTACCAGTAAGATCAGGACAAATCTGCTTAACTTGTTGACAACATTTGGTCACAGTTTTTCAACTCAAAGGCAGTTAAAAGCCCTTCACAGTTAAAAGAAAAGAGCAAGGATCTCTTAAACAAACACTGTGCATACTAAATAATGGATCCCCAGTTCAGAGAGACTAATTATGCAGTGTGATCTATTTGATGATGTGTTGAAAGAGTGAAAAACATCACCTCTGGCTTTAGCATCCTTTTCTGTGAAGCTGTCCCTTTCATCCATCACTCCTGAAGAGCTATTAGAAGTGGTAACATAAGGGTGGTAGGAGCAACAACTGGCTTACATGAAAAGAGGCAGCACTGGTGTGTAGCAGCGCAGATTTCTTGAACTGGAGGGTAAGAAAGCAATTCTGTATGAAATGTAGAACTGCACATATTTTAGTGCAACCTCAGTTCCCGCTCTCTGACTGAAAATAAGGACTCCCCCAAGATGAAATTAATTTTCAGTGAAGGGAACCTCCAGAGGAACAGCAATATAGAAAACATGCCCAAATCACCCCCACCCCAAACATGCCTTCTGCAGTGGGGACTGGGGCCAGCCCATGCAAACAGCAGCAGCAAAGTCCACTGGACACTCACAGGTTGTGAAAACATTCAGGCAAAGTGAATGAGGTCCTGAAAGAGGAAAGACATTGAAGACCTTCAGAAATCAGTATTACATATTGCTGAGCTTCAAGAAAGCCCCACCACCACCTCAGCACCCATTTCTGCACCCACTAGAGAAACCTGTACTGCCCAGCACCGAGGTCTGCACACAGCGCAGCAAAGAGGAACAGATCCCAACCCAATACGGGGCCCAAAACTTAACAGTTTTCCTCCTAGACCATCTCAGTAATTCACCTTATCACACGTCTGACAACCTCCCTGTTATGCTGGGAGAGGGGCTAGGAAACATTCTGGTGTGCTGAAAATACTTTGCTATGTTTTGACAGCATCAACTTAAAGACATACTTTCCCCAAAAAGCTGTAAATCCCCAGTGACTGTAATTGTCAGCTATGGTTACTGTGCTGAAAAGAGATCAGTGGGAAATATGTATTTCTCACCATCTCTGCTTGTTTACTTTATGCATTTGCAAATCCTTTGTGGTTAGTGAGTTTTATTATTTCCTGTTTCTAATCGGTAAGGGTTTTTTTCTTTTGTGGGTGTGGAGGGAAGGGTCACATAGCAGCTGGTGAGAGATTTAAAAATAGAAAAGTGAGACTGTAGTGCTTGGCCAACAATCTCCAGGAACAGTTTGAGTGCAAGACACTAATTTGTCACTGCCTTCATTTCCCACCAATGGCCTCATTTTAAGCCATCTCCATGCCACATACCTACACACAAAACCTGCTTTGGCCAGACAGAATCCTTTGCACGTCACCAGCTGTCAGGAAAGAAAAAAACTACGCCCTGGTAGTGGTGTCCCAGGGCTGCTGGCTGTGCCACTGCTCGACCCAGAGCTCAGACACCTCCGAGGTCGCAGCACAGCTCCCACCTGGGACTGCAGGCCCAGGGCAGGAGCGGTCTGGAGGCGCAGAGAGCGGGGATGCTGCACACCCAGCTCTTAACTCGCGCACTGGAAACGGCCACGACAAGCACCCAGACCAGACTCCCCAGTGTGGGTACAGACAGACTGACCTGTTCGCTAGAAGCGGCCACTGGATGCAGCAAATCTCACGCAGCACATGGAGCACACGCAGGGCTGGGAAGCCTGCTGCAGGTCCTGGGCTTTGCTTGTCCCCTACCAAAGTGCTGATCCAAATGGGCATCTGTGAACTGAGCATTAAAGAGCAGAGGCAGTCACTAAGTACATGGGGACGTGCAGAAGGCTGGATATGAGGCCCAGGACCCCCATGTGGCTTTAACAAGGCGATTACTGACTTATATAAAAAAACCTCTGAGCTCAGGTGGGCAAACCACCCATGTGCATAGCAGCTCTGGTCATACAAACTGTGTTCCCAGAGCAGCTCTCACTGAAACCAACATGAAAACTCCCACTTATTTCTCAGGAAATAGGACCAAGTCCTTTCCCAATTAAGATAGCACAGAGGCTCACAATACATAACAGACCTTACATGCTCCTAGCATGCCTTCTTCCCCCAAGCACATGCAGCTCAGGGGTTCCAGGGCATCCCTTTCTTTCCCTTCCTTCTCCTCTCACTGGGAGGACGCTGGCACAGCCCCTTTCTGACCACACAGTCCTCCAGCCACCCACAGCAACCAGTCCAAAGTACTTCTGGGATGTAGGAGCGGTGCTGAGTCCCTGCAGATCGCTAAAAACAGGGGCCGAACACTTTGCTTAAAAAGGGAACAAAAGGCAAATTTTCAGTCGGTGCTTTCATTGAGCACTCACTTTTGGCAGGATGAGGCCACAGACTGCTGGCGTGACCTCTCCAGCACCCAGGGAGGGGCAGGCTCCTAACCCTTCACAGTTAAAAGCAAGCGGCCTTGCAAAACCCCACATAAAAGCAATGTGGGGGCAAAACATTTTCAAACTGCTTTCACCCACACAGCAGTGACTGCAACTGCCTGTAGCTAGACAGCAAAGTGCTCCTTTGGGGAAGCTCGCTGACAGCAGAACACCAAAAGCTTCAGCTTCCCTTTACATATACACCACTATAAATGTATGTGTGTGTGTGTGTGTGTATACACGTATATACACACACATATATGCCATTATTTTCCAGCTTACAGTGTAGACATTCCTATCTGAGCAGAGACATTCTCATATTTCATCTCAGGAGGAGTAATGCTGTGTTGAGAACCTAACCCAAGGTCTGTCACATTTTTTGGAGTTTTCACACACTCCCGAATAACACAGCAGAAGCTGAGGCCAGCCCTGGGTCTGTACTAAGATGTTTCATTTATAAATCGTAGCCCTGGTAGGAATGTGGTTTGCTGCCTGGGGCACTAATCACAGACGTACCAGAGCCTGGGAACTCAGTCTGCTTCTGAGACTTTCCCTCGGTCCTTGTGTTAGGTGTCACAAGTCTTGCTGCACATTTGGAGTTAAAAGAGCACGTTAGAACATTTGCGTCACATTTTCCATGGCTAACACAGCCAAGGAAATGTTGTATGCTCGATCCCAATTCCACTGCCACAGAAAGCACTGGACTTCCAACAGCAGCTCAAAGGGGTTCATGTCTGGGGCTGGAGAACTGTCCCACCTGCTCTGCCACACTCTGAAATGCTGTCCTGTGCCATAAAGGGCTGGTTCACCAGCTGTCAGAGCGACCCAACAGCGTGCTAGCCTTCCCACATTCATTCTGCATTGATACAGAGCTTGCATCAGCTCCCATGTGCTCCTGGCACACCAGGTGTGTTGTAAAGCACATTACTCAGAAGGCTTCACATTAACCACGCAGACACATCCGCAGGCCTGGCACGGGACCTGGCCAGCCACACCGAGCAGCCATATCGGTCACCGCTGCCTCCCCCCAGCTTTGCCAAGACCTCCGTGTTTTCCTCCCGGTGGCTGTTGAAGCCCCGGAGCCCACCAGGAGAGCTGCATTCCCTTCGGGAGGTGGAGCTCGTACCATGTGGGGCCACAAGCACCAGTTTTGATGGCTGCCGAAGGGAACGGAGCAAATCCTGCTCTAAGTACGTTCTTGCCTCTGGACTTCGCACCAGAGTGCTGCAGTAAGAATAATTCTCAGTTAAAAAAACGTGAAGGCAGAAGCAAGCCTTACACAACCACAAAACTGTAAGGTGACAAAAACCTCAGCATGGGACTGGACGGACACACCTTTGTCAGACACAGCTGGGGACGGAGCATGGATCGCACCAGCCTCTGCAACATAACCCACCTGGCCCTCAACAACCTCTGCCTGTGGTCACACCACCTCCCACTGCTCAAGCTATTTCCTTCCACCTCCTACAAACCCAGGAGAAAGCAAGAAAGCATTTCCATGCAGTTCAGAGGAGCAGATGTTTTGCAGGACGGTGAAGTAAGCCAGGAGAGCCACAGCTGAGCTCCTCAGGACAGAGGAGCTCCCACAGCAGCCTGAACTTCCCTGGGTTGCTGTGGGAATAACTCAGGAGCAACCACAGAACCTCACAGTTCTCTGCCCCCTGCCCTACCCTACAAACATTCAGCCTATGTGAATATTAAAGTACAAAGCAAAACACTTCCAGATACGCGCTGTTCCCACTGGAGAGGCTGTGAGAACAAGCGATCCGCATGGGATAGCGATCACATCGCCCCATCCACTCCTGAAAAGTGCTGATATTTTGATAGGTGTGATAGAAGAGCCATGCAGACCATCGAACACAACTAAAGCAATACAAGACAGACAGGTTCTCCCAACCAGACGTGTTGTTGTCAAAATTCTCTGGGGAAAAGCAGACCAATGCCTCCCGGTGCTTCCCACAGCTCGGCACCACACACAGGAGCACGCGCTCACCAGAAGGCCACTGCAGCAAGCCCTTCTCCCTCGGCCATAAGGCCTGAGGGACGCAGACACATCTGGGGCAGAAAGGTCCATGTGTAAAGCAAGCTTGCCAGCACAGACCCCCAAAAATAGAGGGAAGCTCTGAGCTCATCAGCGCAGCTTATCTCACCCATGGATTTGGACTGGGTGCCAACTGCCCTGTGTTTGTTTCAGGGCAGACACGGTTACAGAGCAGGGGTGTGTGGCAGTAGCTAAAACTCAGGCCCACAAGACAGTTGTAAGCCCAGCTCCCAGTTCCGATTGCTCTGCACCTGAGTTTTGCACATCTCCTGCTTGGGAGCGGTGACTGTGGTGAGATCGCCAGATGAAAAGCACCAGCAAGACGCCAGGGATTGCACAGATTAAAGAGAGGAGCCAGGAGTTAAAAAGCACCTCTCCGAGCAACTATCATGTGAATCACATCTCCACTGACTTTCTAACTCCAGCACTCACCTCTTCAAAGTCCCTCTACACAAACATCCTCTTGTTGCCCCTGGAGCCTCTCCTAAAGCCCCGACAGGGTCCGGCCCAGCCCTCCCCCTGCCCTCAGCCTTATCTGATTCACGCTCCCCACCTGCCCTGCATCTTTAGCCCCACACCCACCCAGCTGCCCTCCTACTTTTCTGTCCTTGTGTTGGCAAGGTAAGGTGAGTTCAGGCCTTACTACCTGATCAAAACTGCCGGGGTCACACAAGGCACAGCATCCGGCCTGCCTGAGCTCATGCTGAAGTGCATCTCCCGTGCCAGACACCAAGCACAGTTCGTCCTCCTGCAGCTAACGTAAAGATAACATGAGAGCATGAAGCTGGCATGAACATCGTGTCATTTTGGGGGTAATTTAAAAGAGAGAGCTGTGTGCTGAGGTCTAGTGCAGCTCAGTAGCACGCTGCCTGGTGATGTGGTACTGCAGACACGTTAGGGATCACGGACCGATGGCGAGTTTTGCTGCAAGGGCAACAACAGGCCAAGGGCTCAAACCTCACAAAAGCACTAGGATTGCTGGATCTGAAACAATGCTGAGATGGAATCAAGCACATTAACCGAGGGGCAATGGAGGAGATCTGAAAACCTGAGATACCCCTCTCACAGTGGGCTGGAGGTTCTCCCACCAGCAGTGGTGGACAGAGGCTGCTCCAAACTGTGGTCTTGTGTAAGCCAGGCTCTCAGCGTGCTGCAGGTGCGGCTGGGCATCCCTATGGCTTCTGCATTCAAAGATCTGCTCCAGAGTCTGGAATATGCTGATACTTCTGAAAGAGGAAACTTTATTTCCCAGCACATTTGTAAAGAGCGTCCTCTTTATATGCACTGCTTGAGAAGATTAATTTGTAGCCTGGAGATGCTTTGCTTTTGCAGAGTAACTGTTTCTTTCAGGAGGAATTTTTTTCCAGCCCTGGCCTCTTGTCAACAGGCCAAGAGATGTTCCTACTAGAGCAGAGGCTCTGCTGAGCATCTCTGCCCCTTCAGGAAGCCCGCGCCATCCCGCTGGAAGTGGTGCACGGTGCCCCTGGGCACCAGTGACTCACTGGGGAAGCACGCAATTTGGGTGATAACTGCAGCTGGGCAAGAAGGAGCAGGAAAGCAGGAACACTGCAGCTTGGCGGTAAGCCTGAAAAGAGCTGTTTGCTGTTCCTTTGACAGCTGCAGTGAATCTGTCACTGCTCTGCCTCCCAGCGCAGTGCCGAGCACAGTCTGCCCCAGCAGGCACCCACACCGTCCTGCCCCTGCATCAGCCTTCCTAGAGGGTCCTGGGATGGCTGCAACTACTTTCTAGTTCACAGCAACCCCAGGGAAACCCCAAATACGTCCTGATGGAGGTCTTAGCAGACAGAAGTGGAGAAAGAAAGTCATTCTGACCATTCCCTGAAACACCTAACATATAAAAAAGCAGCCTGTGTTCTTCCTCGTAGCCCATGCAGACCCTGCAGCAAAGCGGGAATACCTAGCCCTCTCCTGGCACAGTAGAGCCTCCAAACACCCCGGTGTCTGCCACAGTGCAGCTGTAGGTGTGGGACAACGTGTTATGATCTGCTGTCCCTGGAGAGCCAGACTTCAACACCCACTTGAGGCCGCTACTCACCAAAGGCTCAAAGTCACGTAAGCTTAAGGCCCACAGATATCTCAGCAAATAATCGTGTGATAGAGGAGATGAGTTGGCTGAAGCAGTTGGTTTTGAGGCTCCTACATCTGTCACATACGCTGCTCAAGGATTTTACCTCCAGGTAGGCTTGGCCGCCTGGACCAAACCTGCAGCCATGCATGTGCTTCACAGCTGTCCAGAGAACTGTCTGCTGCTTCTGACCGCCACGGTCTTCTCTGCAATCGGAGTACATCTGGTGCAACCTTAGAGCAGAACTCCTGATTCAGTTTTGATTAAAATGAACCCAAGTCTTGCATGCACAGAAACCGAGCTGCCAGCCGATACAGTGCATCGAGAATGATGACGGTTTGGAAATTTGCTTCAAAACCACACAACTGTTCCAAAGTGAAACACCACTATGGTGGGAGCCTGTGATCTCTCAGCTCCCATTGGTTTTCTAGGGAAACATGGCTACTCCAGACTGAGCCTAAAGTGTTTCTATAAACTTTGGGTTTTACAGCTTCAATCCCAGCCCCTTGGGGGAGAATTTACACACCTTTCACCTTTCATCCAACTGTCTGTGTCTATATACAGCTCCTGGCACACAGATCAGAGAGGCCTCACCCAGCACAGAGACAGCTCTCCCTCCCTAAATGTGGGGCAGGCATCGCTCCAGCTGCCTAACAAGTCAATTTAGAAAGTCAGCCCACGGTACGAATGGGTATCTCAGAGCAAGTCTGAGCGGGAAGGGATCTGCCTGCCAAGGGCAGGCTCCTCCAGCAGGCCGGCAGTCTGGAGTTGCATTTGGGTAGTGCCTGCCTGTCCTCGGCCAGACAGGATCCCATTGCAAGCAGTGCTGTGTGGGCCACCTGGGAAAGTGTATTTCTGCTCCATGCTCTGTACCTTCCCAACCACTCGTGTGGATTGGGTGGGTCCTGAGAGAGAAGAGCTCGAGGCAAGCCTTAGGAAAGTATCCACGGCAGAGGAGCAAACAAGGGCTGCGAGGTCCCACTCTGATGGACTGACTGCTGCCAGCTGCCTGCCTGAGAGGGAGGAATTCTCCATTTCTGTGGGATTCTGTCTGAAATAGGAAACAGTTTTTAGTGGCTATGATCAGCCAAAGCAGAAATGCAAAGACAAAAATGAACAACCAGAAGAACACATCCACATGCTAGATGTTTTAGAACGAGGGCTGAAAAACCTTTTGCGGCTGCTGCAATTCTGGGAGCAGGCTCACTCCAGTGCTGATGTGTCTCTGCCATCTGCAGCCAGAGGCCCTAAGCCCTTCTAAAGCCCTGACGTGAACTATGAGGTGGGCCATATCTCCTTCCTCAACAGTAATGCCTGTGTTCCATCTGTGCCTTCACAGCTTTCACAATTCTCATTTCAGCCTCATCCCCACTTTGCAGAAAGGCAAAGGGCTATGGGGGAGCAGGATCTGGCTGCATGTCGCTGATTGGAGCTGCAAAACATCTGTGGCTGAATCGAGTCCCCAGGAGTGTGCATTGCTGTGCAGTGCAGGGCTGACCTGGCAGCAGTTAATCATGCCAGGGCTCTGTGCTCTCCACTGGTACATTGCTGCCATCTAGTAAAACTCCTTCAAATATATGTGAAAAGCCCCTTTCACTAAATATATTCAGGCAATACAGTCCTTTAGAGGGACACGGGACTCAACAACTAACACAGTTTCCTTGGCCCTCCACATGTATCTATATGTGTGCCACTGGGTTTGTTTATATACATACATATAGAAGCATCTTTGTACATACCTATACACGTACATGTAAGAAATATCAGTAAGGCTACACAGAAACTAGAAGGATCAGGAGGCAGCAAAACAAGAGGAGACCAAAGCCAGTACACAAAATAATGGCTTCCCTGAGAGCCTCCCCATGTTTTTTTCCACAACAAAACCAACAGTAATGAGGCAAAAAAAAAAAAAATCAGACCAAAGGAACAGTGAAACCTGTGGCAGAACAACAGAGAGAAACAACAACTGAGAGAAAAACAAAGGGAGCATAAGGCAAACTGAATTGCCTCCTCAGCCTGTCCTAACAGGGCAGTTTTGGTGTGTCCTGACTTCCCAGGTATTCTGAAGGAGTCAAAAATCAGTTTCTCATGTACGCCTTTCAAAAATGCTCATGCATGGCACAGAGACAGCTGACCTGGCCTAGGTAAGAAGACAGGAAAGGTTTCGTATTGGGCTTCCAAAGATTTGCTGGCCTCAAAGGCAGGATGAATTAGCTTCAAAGGTTGCGTAGCCTGTTTGCTGTGGAGAAGAGGACTTGCCTTTTCTAAAACAACACTTCACATGTGTGAGAGGGGGGGACCACCATTTGCAGGAAGAAGAAGGCTAAAATGCAAAGTATTTCCATGTCCCCCCTACTTCTCTGGCACCTTCAAAATTATCAACCCCTACTTAGTATCCCTCTCCCCAGTTTAAAAAACAAAACAAAACAAAGCATTTTGAATAGTGCTGGCCATTCCTAGTACAAAGCACAGTGTGCACACATTATATAAGAGACACTGCATTCCTCCGGGAAGAGATAACAAGCCACAGGGGAGGAATGCTTTCCCTAGCGTGTCTGTGCATGACCTAAACCCAAACAGAATCAGCATGCAACTGGCAGCTCCCCAGCAGATGACTCTCCGCGTGTTTGAATGCAAGTCAAGGTGGCAAAAACAATCAACCAAAATGCCTGTCTGCAGACAGACTGCACAGACCTGCAGGACATGGAGAGAGGCCACTGCACTGCACTGGCTGAGGGTTCACCTCACGCTTTAGGACTTGGGTTCTTCAAAGAGCTCAACTCAGGCTTTAGATGCTGAAAAATCTGGTTCCGAGGCATCCTCAAGACAAATCCTGAACCCTGAAGTTTGATGGAGCATGGGCACTTGCACATGTGTCCATACACACTTACAGTGAGTTTCCTGAAGGATTCTCTTCTCCCAGTGACAGGAAGCCCACCACGCATTCCTGCTTCCAGGCACGAGCAGAGATTTGCCATGCCTTAGCTCCCCAGACACCACACGCGAAGGATGAGGAGGACTCACACAGTAACACATTTGGTCAAAGACTTTACACCTGCCTACAGCGCCATAGGGCTCCAAACATCACTATCATTCAGGAGCAGAAGTTTTAGTTAGATTGTACCAAATGTGTACAATTCTCCCTGAATTAGACCCAACAACATATTGAGGACTGGCTTAGGAAGCAAACGCCCTCAGTCCTCCTGTCACTGAGACAGCAGCAAGTGAATGGGGAGATGTGGTGGATTGGCTGCCAATCCATCGATAGGCAGCCAGCTTCTCTCACCCACACTTACCAGTTTTGCTGGTGCAGCTGTACTGGCAAAACTCCCCACTACAGCAGAATCGAAGAGTGGGATCAACAAATCAGACAAGCAAAATCAGCTTCATTTACCCAGCACTTTTATGCTGGTATAACTGGTAGGGATTGTGCAGCGAAGTGGTGTAATTAGAATAAAACAAATAAACAAACCCTTGCTGACAGCACCCTGCACTGACCAAACTTGGAGGCGTGAATCTGTTTTATCAGTGGTCCTCTACAAACCAGACACAAAGGACTATTGCAACCATCCATGAAATGCTCCCATCTTTGGGGTGAAATACAGAACCAGCTTAACACAGAAGGTGCTTTGGCTGAGGTAAGCAATCAAAAACACTGTAAGCAGCTGGAAATGGAGGAAGGCAGAGAAACAGAGGAGGGCTCTTAGGATGAGATTTTGGCCACTGTTGCTGTGGAACTGACATATTTGGCCACTGGACTGGAGACGCTCCGAGTTACTGGATATATGCATGCTGGGGTGTTTGGTGTCTCGCAGCCAAACTAGAGACGGGAATTTCCCTGTTCACACCATCTATTGGAATACCTGTTCAGATGTAAGAGCAAAAGAATCACTTTAGATGGGACCAAGAGCCTACCTAACAGCATCCTGTCACCGAGGGGCCTAGGCAAGGAGCAGATCAGAGTGAGTAGGGAACTGCTGTTCCACAGCACAACTCCCGGCTCCCAGCAAAGCTGCTGAGGGGGAACAGAGACTGCCCCTACACGCACCTTCCCTCCTCACAGCCTGCCCTGAGCTGCCTGGCCTCAATCTGAGGGCAAACCTCCCTTCTGAAGGGGACCACACTTGAATTGTATTCTCACAAAACAGCCAAACCTTTCTGCTACAAAGCAAAGACAAGAGTTCAACAGTCAGAGCATGTCATACTTTTTTCTTTTTTTTTTTTTTATGGGATCCATTTGCACATTGCCTAACCGAAACCCCTATGTATTGAAATCAGAATTAAGCAGGGCCGAAAATTGAAGACTGTAGAGACTTGAATTTCAGAGGGCTGAGGCTCCTATTTTAAGTCCTGTCAGATCTAAGGCTGCCAGTCAAAGGGTCACATTTGCCTTCAAAGACTGCTGTCCTATTAGGGATTTCCTGATGCTAAGCATCCTGGCTTAGCTGCCCGTTCCGTGGCGGGCTGGGAGCTGCAGGGAGGAAGCTGTGAGACCAATCACTTCAATGTATCAAATACCCACGAGCTCAGTGCTCTTGTGTGGGGGATACAAAAAACTACATGAGCTAATTTCATTTTCAAAGTGGTGCTTAAATTTTGCTCTCCCTGGAGAGGGTATGTGACGGAACAGAACCGCTTCTCTTGTACAGTTATGAATCCTGCAACCATAGCTTGAAAAGCAAACTCATTGCCTCCTCTGCCAGGTAACTGGGGCCTTCTGCCAGGCTTGAGAGCTCCTTCCAAAAGCCAGCTGTAAGTGAAAAGTATGGCCATGGGCTCTACCACCTCAAAAATATTTCTCCTCTTGGCAAGAGCATCCTGATTCTGAGGGGAGGGCAGCTGCTCCCCTTCTGCCAAGGCACAGTGCACCCCTTAGTCTGGACCACAACTTTTGCCCCCAGAAAAAAGGACTCAGTAGCTACAGCACTGGGCACTGCAGAACTTTGGCTCATCCCACCCCAAATCTGGACATAGAGCTGGAGATCTGGGAGGCTGTTTCAGCTGGGATTTGTAAACAGCAAAGGAAAGGCCCAAAGACGCAGGAAGCCCAGTGGTGTTTGGACTTACCCTGCTGACACAGTCCAAGGGCTCTGCTCCTGCTGTCTCTGCCTCCAAGAGGCCCCGTCAGTTTTTGCTTCCACTGTCTCCCCTCTCTCCAGGGTTGGTTCTCTGATCAGCTAACACAGCTCTGCTAAGAGGGAGGAGATGGGTGAATATAGAATATAGAATATAGAATACAGAATATAGAATATAGAATATATAGAGAGGAAGATGGGTGAATATAGCCATGAGACCCCTATACAAGTGCCCTGGGAAGGGGGGGCTCTGCCCAGGGCAGCAGCTGGCACTGACACACCAAGCAGGGCACAAATATCTCCCCTTCTCCTCCTGCTGCCTTGCCAAAGCATTTACAACTAATTTTGAGTTTCCCCAAGGGAAAAAAAAAGATTAAGGAATGAGTAAGAAAACCAGAGTCAGCTTGTACTCCCACTTGCACTTGGGGGTTCAGCTTTGATACCTGCAGCATGTGGAAACTCCCATTTTGACTCCCAGGGACCATTTTTTCACCACACCTTGTACTCCCACCAAGTTACCCTCCTTCACAGATCCGCCCCAGATAGAGTTCCTCTTCTGCCTGAAAGCTCTTCTCAGATCAAACCAGCAGTGCCTCTTTGTAGGGAAAAGAAATGTGTTCAGAGTTCAGTTTTGGCAGTGCATCTGTGCTGCTCCTTCCCCAGCCCAGGGGAATTTGGGTTTTTGTCTGGTCTGATGTCTGCACAAAAAAATCCCTTTACATTCTCCATGATACTAAAGGTACCCACAGCTCAGGCCATCAGGAGCCCTTACTTCCTCTCCAGGTGTTTTTATTTCATTTATTATTTTTTTCATTTGTGTTACATGAAGACAGATTTGTTAAAAAAAATAAAAAAGGGAGCTGAAGTGTCTGCTGGTGAAAGGCACAGGCAGAGGGGAGGGGAGGTGAAGCTCCATGCTGGTCTCTCTGAAAGACCTCCCTTCACAGGTAAATTTGGCATGGCTGACCACCCAATCTGCTTTTGGCTGGCTGATTAACACATGTACAACACATCTACGAGAAAAAAAAAACAACGGTGGAAATGACAGCCATTCCCATACGGACTGTGTTCCGCTCATGAACAACCTGTTCTGAGCAACCCGGAATCCCAACACCAAAAACACCAAAGCAGACCTGGGCATCAGCCCAGGTATTGACCAGAGGCAGCCCTTTCCAAACAGATCTGAGAGGTCTGTGGAAGCGTAGAGCCCAGCTCCCTTTGCCAGCTCCACGTGCCTGCACTGATGCCTGCTGGAAAGCCGGAGTGTAGGCAGGGTTTGTCACACCTCCCTGCTGCTATCCCAAATCAGAGCCCAGCGAGGGGCTCATCTTCTGTGGTAACTGGTGGGGAATATCCTGACGGGGAATGTGTTTCTGTGTGGTGTGACGCTCTGTATTTACAGGAATACAATATCCACAAAAAATACACTGGGGACTCACCCAGCTGGCAGAGCCGTGGCGGTCTCCTGCAATTATACATGACATACGAGAGATGGGATGCCAGCTAACACCTGCCTCGTGTTTATACAACACCACAGTACAACAGCTGCTCTATGCCCCATGCATCCGAGACTGCTTGGAAGGTAAATACACCAAGTACAGGATAACCTGAAACTGCCAGGCAGCTACGGCAAACACCTGGTGCAATTGCTGTGCTCTGAAAAGGAAGGGCACTCATGCAGGGATCCTTACCAGTGCTGACAAGGTTATCTGGGAGGGAATTCCCAAAATATTGATGCCCATATGTGTTTTCTTCCCAGAAAGCCGCATCTCTTCCTTCTTTCCTTCAAGTCATTATGGTATTTGCAAAAGCCAAGTGAAACCTTGCAATCACACTTGAACAAACTCCGAGAAACAAACCTCCACCGACAGCTTAGCTGGAAGCACTGATTGCAAGAGCAAGCGAGGCCTCTAAATGCTGAGCAAAGCCAAATTTCAGCCCAGGTGAGCTGCTGTGTGCAGTGTAGGCATTCGTGGCTCTTGCTGTTGCCTCTTTACAGAGCAGGAATCAGATGTTGCGGGCTGGGCAGGAGGCACTGTGTGTAGATGACACTGTTTTATGATCTGGAGAAAGAAGAGACAGTAATTCACAGAAGAGAGCAACTCCTCACTGTCTTGCAGGACAACACACAGTTCTGCAGCACCACGCAGGGCAGCTGGCTGCACCCTCAGCTCTGCTGCTGGTTTCCTCCGTGATGCTGCAGGCGTGACCCAGGGTGGGGATGCAGAGGGCAGCCCCCTCCCAGCTCCATGCTGCTGCTGGTCCCAGCACCGCCCGGTGCCCGCACACAGCCAGGCCAGCTCTGCCCTCCGCCTGCTCCTACGCCGACATGCTCGGGGCGAGTACTTTGCCCCATTCTCCTTGAAAGTGCAAGCAGGTGGTTAGCTCGTGCAACCCCAAACAAAAGCTCACAAACTTTCCCCTGTGCATTTTTAATTGCTGTGTGTAGCACAGTGACACTGAAGAAAATGAAGAGCAAGGGAGAGAGCAACAGAGAGAAATGGGCCGGGTTGGCTCTGAGCCGGCCAGATTCTGCCAGGCGGGCTAATTTAGAGTGTGCAGCACTCGGTCCACATGAAGCCCTGTTAAATTTAGCAATGCTACACTCTATGAAACAACAGGTAAAAGAATATTCACAAGTGCAGCTGCCAAAATACATCCCACTGGGAGACGTGACAAACACTCCATGGATTTCCTTGGGATCACAGCAAACGTATAGCCAGGGCTGGTACACCAGGATTTCAAGGTGACCATCTGATTTCAGTGTGTACCTTTAGTGTGGTTTCAGAGACAGACTTCGCCAAGAAAAAACGGGAGGAACTGAAAGACAAAAACAAAATCAGCAAAGGGGTTCCGGGACCTTCAAATCAGCAGATGCCTACGGATCTACACCACGAGGGTGGGTGGATTCTCTCCCTGCTGCCTGAGAAAGGCTGAGCCACCACTGCAGCGTGCCCTGCAATGGGGCCGCAGACAGAATCTCTTTGTTCCACCCAGCCACCTATATCCACAAACCTCTAAGAATTTAACGCATTAGAGGCCTCTGCTTTTCAGTCAGACGTGGTTGAAACTGCTCCTACAGGTTCCAGTCACTTGGGGTGGAGGGAGTTACCGAGGGCCTACACACACACACGGTGTGGTGGAACTGCACTCCTCACTTCTTCAGGCCCTGGGCTGGAGGAGAGAAAGTAGGGGCTGCACAGCACCCAAATACATCTGCTCGCCCCAGCTCCTAGGCAGATGAACGGCTGAGCCCCAATGGGAGGGTGGCAAAGAGCCAAACGCTCCCACTTCAAAGCTCAGCAAGGCGACCAGATTGTCTGTTGGCTTTTATTGCGCTGCTATTGCTTGCGTGGTGAATTCCAGACAGGGGATGTAATGATAGACAGGCTAGAATTGCCTCGCTAATGATAAAGTTCAGGTACAATGTGTAGCCAATAAAGAACAAACCTCTTGAGTTTCATTCGGAAATAGCTGCTCTCAGTCACAGGAGTTTGCATAGCATGAATTCAAGGCATAATGACCGGCAGCATTTGTCATTTGGGGGGAGAAGGTGAATTTTTAGCACGGAGTAAGTAGTGCAGGTGGTCAAAATGCAACAACCGAGTTTATTCTTGGTAAAGGCTGGCCAGGCTGCTGGAGTCTTTGAGCAGGGTGCTATCAGTGAGTGCAGTGAGTTGTGGAGCCTTCTCTTCCAGGCAGAGCTCAGCAACACTCTCCTTACAAATCTTTCTCTCCTCCACCTCTTCCCCATAGGATGGAAGGAAGAAAGAACAAAGGATGGGGATACTTAAAGAAATAGCATGGGACAAGTCTCAAGAAGGAAAATCATAGGATCACAGAATCATTTAGGTTGGAAAAGACCTCTGAGATCATCAAGTCCACCCGTTAGCCTCACATTGTCAAGTCTACCGCTAAAGCATGTCCCCAAGCAACACATCGACAGAAAAAGGAAAAGTACAGCAGCAAGGCACTCTTAGAGAGCAGAGCAACAGAAGGGCTGGGCCATTACTATGCCTGCCAGTTGTCTACTGTGTGACTTTGGGGGAAGTCATGGCATTTCTCCACCTCACTTTTCCAGTCCATGGATTTATTTAGACAGCAATGTTTGCAAACCAAAGAACAAAGGTACGGTATATATAATAGGCCTATTCAAGCCCCGGGAGCTTCTGTTTGCTGTGTTTAGAAAAGGGCCCATATCTCGCTGTGTCTTTCAAAAACAAAAGACAGCCAATCACCTCTAGCTGAAATTAAAGACCTGTTTTCTTTGACAACAGCTCTTACACATATCTAATGCCCAGCAGTGGCCCAAAGGTGTAGAGTTCTCCATCAGTCCTTGTAGTATCACACCACTAAAGTGCACAGCAAAGGAGAAAACAGCACTGAAATACTATGAAGAGCCAAAAATTATCCCACACCATATTCACGAGCAGGTGATAAGTGAGTAACCACATAGCCTGAGTATTTGGGACTTCTGGCATGCCTTAGAAAGTGAGCCTATGGGCTAACATCCCAGAGGCAGGGCCTGGCACAGCAATGGGTTCGGTCACAGGCTGACAGCACCACTCCATATGGTGCTGAGGCTCTTGGAAAGAAAGGTGCTGATAGCAAGAAGGGGATGCCTGCCAAAACGAGCCTGTACTGCAGCTCGCTCACTCAGAGCTGTCAGGCAAACACCACAAAACATCACCTGGGGAGCCAGGCTGACAAGGCTGCTGTGCACAAGGGAACAGGCCTGCTAACAAAATTACACAGCACAAGCAGCCCGGCTCAAGGGACACCTGAGTCCTGGCCCAGCTCCAAACTAGCTCTGGTCCCTTTGAGATGTGGGGACAGCTCTGTGTGGCTGGGCAGCACCCGGGGTTTCCTATAGGACTGTTAACATGGAGTAGGCAGCAAGCAGAAGTGACACAGCTGATTCCATCCCCACCTGTCCCTGGCAGCACCCTCACACCACCCCTGCGCAGAGTTGTACCCAGGCTCAGGGGGCTGCCAGGTCACTCATCTCCACGCACAGCACGGTGAGGCAACAGCTGGAATATCCAGTAGCAGAGATATTAGTAGCCAGCTGTGCACATCTGGAGCAATAGACACAAGGAGGACACTCAGACACTCCTCCTCCTAAGACAGGCTGGAAATTCCTTGGATCCCCTAAGGCCACCAAGACCAGCACTATTTGCACTGACATATCCTCAAAAAAAGCTGGAAATATGCCCTCACTTTGCAGGAGTGACAGGCTGGGGAAACGACCAGGGAATATAGGGAATGCCCAAAGTCAGACAGAAGTGAGCATGTGCTGAATCGGCTTAGACAAAATAAATCAATAGGCACTAAAATGGGAGGGTCCCTCACAGAGCCACGCAGCAGACAGAAACCCGCTGGAAGGACTGGAATGTGTTACTGGCAAATTAGCAGCTCTCTGTAAGATATGATCTGAACCTGAAGCAGCCCCAGACAGATGCACCATCTGCTCAGAGCATTCCACAAGGACATCACGGTGTCAAAACCAGCAGACAGATCAAGGAGCGTTAATACAGAACATATCCGTGAGCCAGCCGGCAGGGAGAGATCGCGGCAGCCCTTCGGAAGGGCTGTCTCAGGACCATGCCTTCTGCTCGAGCCAGACTGGAATTTATCAATGACACAGTACACACAGAGGTGTGACTGCTGCTGTAATGCAATGGCTCTCTTGGAAGATGGAAAGGAATGGCAGGATGGACGTCAGACAGCAGCTGACAAATCATTCAACAAACGAGACGGCTGCCGCGAGACAGAAGATGAGGCATCCAATTTTAGTGCTCTAACAAAACAATCCAACAGTACAGGAGCCCCCATACAGGATCAGGTTTCACAAGTATCGTTGGTACGCTTGCAAAAAGGATCACTCAATCAGATGATAAGAGTAGCAATGAATTCACAGCATTCTTCTCAAGTTCACCTACTTGGTGTGGTCTCCAGAGAACTCCCGAAAGATGCAGGACATGGCTAACAGGACCACGTGGCTCACAAGAGACCTGCAGATCTCCCGTCCTGGATGCAGCACAACCTTAAGATCCACTGTGCATCTCTGGAAGAGGCAGGTAACCTCTGCTCTTCTTTTCCTCGTGTCAGCTCCTGCAACAAGAAATTCATTTCTGAGATCTTGTGGGCAGGCAGTGCAAGTCCTCCTGTTCCTGGGCCCTTTGCGGCACACAAAGCAAGGCGGGATGCTGGAGCACTGACTCCTCTACACCTCGCCTCCCCACATGCTGCAGCGAGCACAGGGTTAGACCTTCAGTCTAAACTCCATGCACCAGGCTTAGCCCCACAGGCTCTAGAGGATGCCACCCAGCAGAGATCCCTCTTCCCCTCACCTGTGCCCCATGGACCTGGCAGCATGGTGATTCTCAGACACCCTCAGTTCCTTCAGCTCTCTTACCACCATCATTGTTCAGTTGTCTCAGGTCCAGCAGCAGACAAGCAGCACACGTGCTATTTGCAAACCCAGCAAGCAGCGAGGCAAACCAAACAAGTTAATTTTCGCTCCTGCCCCTCAGCTCCTTGGTATGTTTGATGCACTAGCTCTGCTGTCAGTACTCCACTCTGTGGCAAAGGGGGGGAGCAGGAGTCACGTTACAAACCCAGTTTTCTTCCTGAAGGATTTTGAAAGGGAATAGACATGACTGGGGAAGGTGAGGCTTATTCCTCATTTCTTTACAGGAAGGCTCTATCAGTAACAACACTGGTAATAACCAAAAGAGGCAGCTCAGGACTCTGGCTGAACATGTTTCTTATATCTTACAAGTAAGACGTCTCAGTGTAAGTAAAACAAACAAACAAACACTGGAACCAACCAAGGGCTAATTAGAGCTGTACAGCATTTGCCAGAAAAGCCCCCTGCTGAGATACAGCTTACCCTGGCAAGGGCAGTTGTCTGTCTGGACAGACAAATCGCATCCTGGACTAGCTCACGAACAGCTGATGGGCAAGACGGCTGCTGGGGCAGCTCCCTTGTGGCAGCTCCCTGCGACATCCTTACCGGCACCCTGCAGGGAGAGGTGCCACTTTTACTCCCAGAAGACAAGGCTACACTGTGAAAACTCATTTAGGCTCAAGGAATGCAATCGCTGGAGGACAAGCCTCTTCTGGCAGCCTGGATTTTAAGAGCAAAATGTGGACGTTTTACAGGCCTTGCAGGAAAAGCTGGAGCACCCCCCGCTGCTTGCAGTGCAGCCAGGGGACACTGCTGCTCAGTGCAACTATCTGCTCAGGAGGGCTCAAACACACAACATGTTCACGCCTGGCTTCTTCAGTTGATCTTATTCATATCTGAAAACAAGGCAGGCTATGGGAACCTAGTGTATTTAGTGTTCGAGGTGCATTTTAAAAGCTTGATTCCTACTCCATTAAAATTGATTAACTTGGCAGAGAGTCTGTAAAAGACTTCATTTCGAGACATACGAAGAAATGAAGATGGTTAACGCAATTATGCTGACAGTAAAATGTTGAACTTAATTAAGATCTCAGCAATGATGACATATTTGTGATGATTAAATTCAAGATCTGCAGATAAGAGGACAAAGGTAAATGTCTTGGTTCCCTGGACTCTCTTCTCTTGCCTTCTATCCTAAAGAGAAAAAAAACTCACTACAAACCTCAGTCTCTTCCTCAGCCTGTCATTCCTTCCCAGGGATGTTCATAATCCCTAGCTAAATTTAACAAAGGATCAAGGATCATCGGAAAAAAACAACAACAAAACAAAACAAAACAAAACAAAACAAAAAACAAACAAAAAAAAAAAAAAAAAAAAAAAACAAGTCCTTGTAAATTAGTGAATATGGGCACCTGGGCTGAGGTGAGCAATCCTGCAAGAGGAATTCACCTTTTGCTTGGCTGAAGAGGAAGAATGCACGGATATGAAGGAGAGAGGATCCAACCAGATGACACAAAGCCATGGGGAACCAAGCTTCATCGTTCCCAGAAAAGCTTGCCAGATGGCAAGTGTGAAAGGAGACTTTCTCCTGGAGGCACACAGTACACTACAGATGACATTAAAAGATAGCTTCATCTCTTTTGATGGCTACTTGTATTGCACAAGTACTAAACAGGCAGCTTGTTACTGCACACAGTGCTGCACACCCAGAACAAGAATCCTTCTGCTTCCACAGCAACCTTTCCCTTGCTTCTATTGCAAAACTAAAAGTGAGTTCCAACAAAATTCCAGCCACCTGGGGCTGCTAGAACAGCCCCCTCCACTCACGCTCATCTCCTGGCCAGGGGGCAAAAATGACTGCTTTCTACACCTTTCCCTTTATTAAAAAAATAAATAAAATAAATAAAAAATAATAATTAAAAAAATAAATAAAATAAAAAGGAAAAGAAAAAAAATCGTACTGAAATAATACTACTCTAGTAAGCTGGAGCAGACAGCTTCCATCCAGACCTGGGTTACTGCGTTAAATAAAAAAAATCAAAACAGATATTTATATCGAGAAGCTCTTCTTGAAAACCCTGACAACACACTGGTAGTCCTACCAGCATTAATAGAGTCATGGAAGTGATGGCTGTAAGGGACCTCCTTGAAATAGGGCCATTGCCAACGGTTGATCAGAAATGGTGTCACTTTGTCTAACTAAGCCTCAAAAATGACAAAGGATGGAGATTCCCTGATCTCCCTGGAAATCCTCTTCCAGTGCTGGACCGCTCTCCCTTGTGAGAGGCAATTTCCTAATATCTAATCTGAACCTTCCCAGCTGTGATGTGCAGCCACCGCCCCATGTTTCACTATCTGCCACTAATGAGATAAGCCTGGCTCCCGCAGCTTTGTAACTGCTCTTCCAGTCACTGTAGGACGCTGCTAGATTGCCCTCAGCCTCCTGACCAGACGGAACAAGCCCACCTCCCTCAACCTCTCCACATACCTCCAGGTCCTCACCACAGTGGTAGTTCCCTGCTGGGTCCCCTCCATATTCTCACAATCGTTTTCACCCTGGGGCCCCAGAACTGGACATTACTGCCCTTGCCATGGGCACAAACCCAGAGCCCTGTGTGTAGGCTGGCAGTCAGCATTTCTGGAGCAGTCTGGCACTGGGTAGTCTTACATGGGTGACTTTTATCCAGCAGGATGACAGAAGAAGTGTTGAAGTGAAATACCGGACAGTCTAGAGGGAGAAAAACTTCTAATGATCTGTACTAAAGCGTAATATTATCGCTGAGAGTTACCCTGCTCAAACACAAAGTAGGCAAGTGCGGGATGCCATCCCTGTTTGCAGTGCTGTGCCGGGACAGCAATCTGCTACAAGTACCAAATGGTGCTTCTCCTGCCTGCCCCAGACACTTCCAGCACACCATGATGGAGCCCCTCTAGCCTTGGGGACCCTCAGGTAGTGGCTCAGTTTAAAAAAGGAAGAGGAAACTTTTATTTAGACCAGAAACTTTCAAGATCACTTCCTCCTTCACATGAAATCTGGGTAAATAACTTTATTGATACAACAAAGAGGCAGACGTCACTGGAGTAAATCAGTCAAGCACCCTCCCCATTCAGGCCTGAATACAAACATCATAAACTTTTTCCTAGGAAACACAAAATGAATAAAAGCAGGCCTTGGTGTTGAGACCAGATCCCCTCTCTTAACCACTAGCCTACAGGTCATATTCCTCCTCCTTCCAAGTTCCTCCTTGGAGCTCAGCTCTTCTCTTCTTTATAAACCCATAAGACATAAACGACTATTTAAAATCAAAATAGTCAGACTAACTTTTCCTAGAAGAGAAAATCCAAGAAAACACAAAGGGTTTTTGGCGAGATGACTGTGTGCAGGGAGGTGCTGAAGGAACAGCATGCACTCATGGTACCCACTGAACACAACCCACACGACAGCCAAAGGGAACTTGGGGAAGTTTCTCTTGCCTGTTCTTTGAAATACATTGACCACCAGAAGAGTTTCATTTAAAAACACCACACACTTTTAGCAGCATAGTGAATACTAAGGAGTATGTAAGTAACACGTTGATTGAGAAAATGCCTCTGAAAAACATGAGCATACGTCCATCTGACCCAGCTCCAGAGGGTGTAAAGCTGTTTGGGAAAGATGGAAGGAAGAAATGTGACAAACTGAGGCAGTTCAAGATGAGGTGACATGCCCAGAACGAAGGCTGGAATCACAGCCCCAGGTGGAAACAGTACTCATCTACAACTACCACAGTCATCCCCAGCCCTGCTGGGCATACTGCTCCTCACCAGTCTTGGCAGCAGCAGGGCTGGCAGTGGAGCAACAAGCACATGCCCTGCTGCTACAGGAGGGCCCTCACCTTGCAGAGTGCAGTGCCAGGTCTGAGTGGCCCTCCTTGCTCCACAAAGAGCAGCACCCGTGAGCACTGTCCCTCAGAGGAGGCTATGACCTGTTGACCACGTTTGACTCTGCAAACCTTGGTCCAACCTTCCCAGTTGGCCACCCATGGCTGGCGGTGCCCTGCAGTGGTCTCGTGCTTCACCCCCTGCGCTGCAGGTCCCTGCCATGCCCTGGGCTGAGCTCTCCTTTCTTGTCAAGGTGAGGCCCAAGCTCTTTCTAGGCAGCTGCAGGAAGCAGGCTCAATCTGTGCCGTTTGCATTTCAAGCACCAACAGGTAGGGACTTGCACTTTTGCCCATGGTTTCCATGATGAAAGTCCCTAGGGGATCTGTTTACATTCACATCTGGGGTCAAGCCTGAGGGTTGGCTCCACTCAGCTTTGGCCTACCTCAGAGTTTGCACCAAAGCCATCCACTCTGTCCTTCCTGACCCTCCAGATGAGCTCTTCAAGGAATCAGGCTTGTTTCTCCTTCTGGGCTTGTCTCTACGTGTAGGTGTCAGTGACAGGAAGCGGGCTCCACAGCAGCTCTAAGCCAAGACCGGGCAGTTGTGGATTTGTTGTTGGCCAACTGCTCGAGCTTGTATCTTGCAGGTGAATGGTTTGATTCCAGCGTGAAGGCATGAGACTGACAAGTTGAATTCTTCTCAGACCCTGGAGTCTAGCAAACCTGGGCCAGAAAGCCTCCCAGAGCAAAGCTGAAGGAGGCATCAGAGAAGATGGCTAGCAAAGCAGGAACTGGAAGTGTCTCTGAAGCCAGACTTTAGGGATTTCCCTGCTATGGCCTGAGACCACATCCCTGACAAATTTTGTGGTATATACCCACAAATGCTTGTATTTGCCTGACTATACAGCCTAATAATCACAAGTTGCTTGCTTCAAAGATCGGAAGCCCATCACGGATACTCCCATGACTCCCTGTCCCACCTTTCAGACCTTCCACATACATCTCCCCCACTAAGCCAGTAGTATTTTACAGACTACCTGGTATTTTACGGACTACCAGCTTCTGCACCTTCTCCAGCATATGCTTCTCGTGACACAAATGAGCACAGGGATTCACCAGCCAAAATCCCAGAATTCTTGCTTCCCAACATGTTTCTCTTTCAAGTTACTGTTACTTGCCAAATACTTAATCAGGTACAAGCAGCTTTTGAAGTGCCTAATCTCCTACATTTCATTGCATTATTTTTATCCACAGACAGTTTAGGTAGCACAATTTTCAAAAGTGCTTGCTGGGATCCCTGTGGCTGACTACAAGCCATAGGCCACAAATCTCTCTTACTGTGGGCATGTTCCAGGCTGTCCACAGGCACTTCCAGGAAACACATCTACACAATTTGAGGCATCTCTTGCCATAGAGTCAAAAACAGGATTTATACAAAACATGAGCTACCAAAACGGGTACCAGGACTCTCAGGTAAAGGGTATTGGTCTCTGATTCTAAAATATTTCTCATTTTGGCTTAGAAAAGACCGTGTTTATCAAAATTGACCATAAAATATATGCTATTCTTGCTAAACAGATGTGTTATATGCAATGTGAATGCACATCTGCAAGAGACTATGAAAGGAGACATTTTCTAGAGCATTTCACAAAACACACAGGGGCAAAGTTCAGAGCCTGATTATGTAGGTGTTAATCTGATAAATATAAAACCTGTGTCCTGTCAACAAACTTGGAGTGTCATTGCCAGAGGTACAGACTGGGAGTAATCCTGGCCATGCACTGCATGTCAGAAACAATGTTCTGAAGGGCACATATTTAAAAAAGCTTTCAGTCTTAGGATTGTGTTTAAGGGCTTCAATACCTTGTCTGAAGAAAAAGTAAATTAACCAGAATACCTGAAAGTCATTTAGGAACTGATGAAGATATCTTACAAAGGAGAACTGGTGATGTAAATATCATTGTTACAACGATAGACTAACTTGCATGATGAAGTAAGCTCCCTAATTAGGATAACTTTCAAATACCAGAAATACTAGAGAAATCAAATACAAGAGGCTTCCCCAGAAGTACCACAGAACTGCTCCCTCAAACACTGCAGGCAGATTTATTTTTTTTTTAACCTGACTAAAAGCACTCCATACTTACTTTAGACAATTTATTCTCACTTCCCTGAAGTAACTTCCACAAATACAATTAGATAGATTAAGCAATGGCCTTTCTAATCTCAAACGACATGGGATCCTGCCATTGTCACTGACAACAGACCGCAGTCTCAGTGGTACAGGTTCAAGCAGTTTGCAGTGTTGTATCTTAGACTTCTCTCTACTGGAGCCCAATAGGTTGAGGAGAAAGAATGTCAACATAATAAAAATGTCTGCTAAAATCTTTCAAAGCCAGATCTGTATTTAGGACTATCAAATATCTGAAAAGAACTGGTGAAGGTGAGCTGTCACCAACAAACTAGTGCTTAATGCTCAAGGATAACCTGAGATGGAAAGTCTCTTGGTAGAAACAGAGTCCTGTCCCAATGGACTTAAAGATACAACCAAGATACAGCTGAGGCAAAATAATGATGAACTTGAGGTCTTGGGAATGGTTACCATTTAATGAAAACAAAGTTGTGCCTATTTGTGGGCAAGAAGACAACACTACCACAGAAAAATAATTCACTGGCATGGGAAGCCATTACCTAAACAAGCCAGACACCAAAGAATGGGCAGGCACCCTTTCTCCTGGTCCCACCAGAGCCCACTGGCACACAAGGCTTTTGTCAGTGGAGCCTCACTGCCCAGCACCAACCCAAGCCAGCAGAAAGAGGCTCCTCACTTGTCCTCACTACAGCCCCTGTCCATGTGTTGCATCTGAGCATCAGAAATACCTTTGCAGTGGCAGAAACCAGGGCACATCCTCACAGTCAAAGGGGATTCCCAGTTTTCACAGGGAGTGAATGTAATCTTGGAGCTCTTTTGTGAGTGGACATAAGCCCCTTTTGAATGTTATGCATTAACGTTGTTGCTGGCATGAGCCTTTCTTCTGTGCCCCAGAGAGGAACGTGAGCATTGTGCCAAGTCTGATGATAAACAACAAGGGATAGGAAAAGCCTTAGGGTTTTTCAAAGGGGCAACAGATCCTCAGTGCTCAAGGCAGCAAACGTGATTTGCAGTGGCAAACAGATTTGAGTCCAAGAGAAGCTCAGCAAAGACTGATATTTAAGCAGATTTTCCTCTTAGGGTTAAACATCTCTTTTTAATAGTAGAGAAATCAATAGCAGTAGAGGGAACTACCATCAATTTGATAGGGAATGCTGCAATCCTCTCTGTACAGCTTTCCTCATTAACTTCATTTATTACCTATAACCTGTAGCTCTTCCAGATCCAGCATGCTCCCCTGGTCCTTGGCTCTGCGGAATGGACTAGTTTTCATCAGAGACTAGGCAGGAGACTAATTAAATGTACGCATTTCATTTGTGAAGGGACTCTGGGGAGATGAGGAGGGAGATGAGCTCTTTTCTTGTTCTGCCACCTAAACAGTTTGTATTTGTAAAAGTAATTCGGATGACAGCAAACTGATGCCTAAGGAGCAATTCACTCATTAACCTAACATCCACCACAGTTTACACCCACCACCATTTATATGCACCATTAATATTTATAAGGATGACGTGTCTCTTTGACTAGAACTTTTTTTTTTTTTTTTTTACCTCCAACAACAACAGATGTTACACCATTTATGAAAGAAACTACTCAAGCATTTCCAAAG
Source organism: Anas acuta (assembly GCF_963932015.1). Lineage (NCBI taxonomy): Eukaryota > Metazoa > Chordata > Aves > Anseriformes > Anatidae > Anas > Anas acuta. The sequence continues at coordinate 18,496,626 of NC_088987.1, forward strand.
GATCCTGTCCATGCTCATCATGTCTTTATCCTGTGCTCTGATTATACTATGCACAGAGAGCCTGGATGACCTACTCAAAGTTCAGATCATGTCGGTCTCGAGCCCTAGAATATGGATGGTAGCACATTTGCTGACAGAGTCATCAGAACTTCTCGAGTTGCATTATATCTCTGTGGATTTTCTTTGGGGAGCTGGAGAGCTTTTAAATGCAACTGATAGCTCAAGTGTGCAAGACATTACATGGCAGACTCTCCCAGCCCACAAGGATTTACCACTTACCCCTGGGTCTCTAAAACACACAGCGAACAGCCGAGGCTGCAGGATTGTCTTTGCCACTGCCGCCACAGCTACATTAGTGACCGCATATGATCTGCGAGGAATTAAGAACTGTTATTATATGCTGCATTTTAGTGCTCTACATACAGACTTGCAGGAAAACACATTCTGCAAAGCTCTGATCCCATTTATCTCTACATAAATGTGCTTCTCTTTGGCTAAACTGTAATTTACATCAAGTGTGGGAGGTGCAGCCTCTGGCAGGACATAGATCCCACTTTAGCAAAGTTAAACTCTCACCCTCCACGCAGGAGAAACCACACATGCCTCACCATCAGCAGACAGCAGTATGGCTTTAACCCATAAAGAACTGCTTGGCTATGTCGAGGGGCTTCTGAAATCTCTTTCAGGCACCACAATGCACAGGCAAGCACTGAGGTATTAGACAAGGTATCTAAGGTACATTTTCTTTTACTAGATTGCAGTTGACATTTACATTAAAATGCATGAGGTTATCATGAATCACTTCACCTGATGTGATGGAGCTCATTCCAAGTGGCACAAAAATGTCATATTACCCCTGTGGGCTAGAGCAGATAGCCCACAGTGACTTCTTCCTCAAAATGGCAGGTCTTGTAGTGCCCTGATATTTGTGGCACATACATTTTTAATGTACAGCACAAATGGCTCCAGCGCTTGTCAACTCATCTGACCTGCAGCTTTTCAAAGGAAAATACAAACAGACATGTTCCACAGCAAGAGCTGGCCATGTGTAAAATGTGTGGCCATCAGTAGCCACCAAGTCAGAAAACAAATAGGAAGTTATATGGTCTCCAGCCATTCTTGGCCAAGCTCTGCTAGCAGGCCACCGTCTTCAGTGCACTTCAGGCTAGATCCTAAAATTACAAACAGGTGAGACAAATCTCCAGGTGAATTCAGGAGCTCCTTCAATTCCTATTTCCCTAGTTAGACAGCACAGCATCTCTAAGCTAGCTCTGAATCATACCTGATACAAATAACTGTGATTAAGAGACCTGACAGATCTGGGGACTGAGTCTTCAGCCACAACAGCACAACGTTGCTTGTGTAAGTCAGCAGAATTCACAACAGCATAAAACCCACTGTGTGTGTCTCTGATTACATGTACTAGGACATACTGAGTTTTCTTTGAAGGGAAAACAAGCTCACAGACTCTTTTGGAGTTCAGCTGTTACCACACAACTATATACATTCAGTGTGTTACTACACGCTTTATAAAAGCGTGCCTGTGTTTTTGTATGTTTTTATGTGTGTCTGCTGATGTTACATGCCCAGTTTTGGCTCAGAATAAAGACAGTTCTGTCCAAATTGACACCCATCACTCCACTGTAGTTTGCATCCACACATCTGCCTTTTTTTCTTACGCTAGGCCAGTTACGAATAGACCGGACACAAATTGCAGGCACAGGTGTCTCTACTTGTTTGAAGACCAAACTGCCGTGCACCTGGCCCGGCCTAAGCAACACCTGTGCTTAGTCTGCATTAATCGTATCAACAAAAAGGATCAGCCCAGTTCAGCCTTGTGCTAGGTGGTGCACCGAGCTCGTTGGATCTGGCAGGATGGATTTAGCCAGGCCTTCCCAGATACCGTCCAATTTTGTTCCTGCCTAGTGCAATGAGATGTGTCACCTGGAGAGCGAGCTCTTTGCCAAAACCCAAGTCACCACCGCGTTAGCATACAGTGACAGGAGAGAGCAACGTAACACAAGTACCTTTCCGACAATGAGATCTGCCGGCTGTGGCACAGAGCGGCTGAAGCTCAGGTCTCCAGCCGAGACGTGCCATGTGCCAGCTTTATCTCTGACGTGCTCCTCTCTGTGGCCGTGAGGGACGGCACCAAACATCTCTATCCCGGGTTCCCTTTACCGAGCAGGGACCAGCCTGCTGCAGGCAGCATTCACGCAGTGCCTCAGAGACAGAAAGCAGCACGAGGGCACGGCGGAGCTGACTGAGAGCGGTGTTACCCAGCGGGACAGGCACCCACAGGTGGCACAGGCCTGTGCCAGGTGGGGAGCACACACCAGCTCACCAGAAACACTGAGAAGCTCAGGACCATGATTGCAGACACAGACCACAGAGCAAGGCCATGGCGTGGGGTTCGTACACCCCGGGGATGCTCTGGCTACCCCCTCCCCCGGGGGCGCGCAGCCCACCCACACGCAGCTTCTCTCGTGGCACTCGGGGAGCAGCAGCAGCAGCAGCTCCCCGGCCCCAGGAGCAGGCTCAGCCCGCTGGGGCCGCCCCCGGAGCTCAGCACGGAGCAGGGCAGAGTTATGCCGAGCACGTCCAGGGAGCCGGGCTGCGGGGGGCTCGGCGCTGCCCAGCCGAGCAGGGGATGCTCTCGCCCCCCCCTCGGGCGGGGAGGACGGGGCACGCATTAGCGAGGGGAATAAAAGGAGGGGAACAAAGGAGCGGGGGCGAACACCTGTCGCTGCCCTCGGGGACGAGCCCCGATGCTTTTATTCGCTGCCGTCTGTCGGGGGAACTGCAGCTGCCAACTGTCAGCAGCGTCAAGTTACCGCACAAAGCCGCCCGAGGCCTGGAGCACGGCGGGGCTCGGGGGGCCGGGGGAGGGCCGGGGGGGGGGGGTCCCCGCTGCCAGCCCCCGGCCCCAGGCGGCGCTGCCCGCGGGCTGTGCTCCCCGGAGGGGACCGGCGTGCCCCAGCGCCCCCCAAACAATTAAAAATAAATAAATAAATACGAATTTAAATAAATAAATAAATAAACGAAAATCCCAAATAATTAAAAAATACCCCAAATAATATAAATAATAATAATAATAAAAAACAAAGAACGAAAAACTTCCAAATCATAAAGCCCCCGATAATAATAATAATTAAAAATCCTAAATAATAATGATAATAAAACGCAAATATTTAAAAACAAATAGAGACACCAGCGAGCCGCCCCCGCTGCCTTCGCGCCCCTCGCCCCCCCCCGCGGCACCCAAGGGCGCCCCCGCCCGCTCCCCCCGCCCCGCCGCGCCCCGCCCCGCCGCGCCGCAGACAAAGCGTCCCGCTCCTATTGGCCCGTTCGCCCCACGCTCGGGCGGCTCCGTGCGCGCCGCAGCCAATGGGCTCATTGAGATGCAAATGAGCGGCTATAAGGCGGGCGGCGCGGCGCGGGGCGGGGGCCGGAGCGGGGCGCAGCGGGGGCAGGGGCCGGGGCCGCCATGGCGCCCGCGGGCAGGGGCCGCCCGTCGCGGGGGGACGGCGACGGGGACGGGGACGGCGGCACCGGCACGGGGGGGGCCCGGGCCGACAGGAGGGTGAGCGGAGGGGCCGCGGGGAGGCGAGGAGGAGCCGGGGGGAGGCGGCGGGCGGCTGACGGCGCCGTGTTCCCGCAGACGAGGAAGCCGCTGGTGGAGAAGAAGCGCCGGGCGCGGATCAACGAGAGCCTGCGGGAGCTGCGGCTGCTGCTGGCGGACGCCGAGGTGAGGCGGGGGGAGGAGGAGGAGGAGGAGGAGGGGACCGGGGGGTGCTGGCGGGGGCCGGGGCCGTGCTGACGGCCTGGGCGCCCCGGGGCAGCTGCAGGCGAAGCTGGAGAACGCGGAGGTGCTGGAGCTGACGGTGCGGCGGGTGCAGGCCGTGCTGGAGCGCCGCTCGCTGGGTGAGTGGCGGGGCCGGGGGGCAGCGGGGGGGGGCGGCGGGGCCGGGGCCGGGCAGCGCCTCACGCCGGCCCCTCTCTGTCTCTGTCTCCCCCTCCCCGGGCCGCAGAGGGCGGGCGGCTGCAGCGCGAGGCCAGCGAGCGCTTCGCCGCCGGGTACATCCAGTGCATGCACGAGGTGCACACCTTCGTCTCCAGCTGCCCCGGCATCGACGCCACCACGGCGGCCGAGCTGCTCAACCACCTGCTGGAGTCCATGCCCCTCAACGAGGGCGGCTTCCAGGACTTGATCGCGGACGTTGTGGCCGAGCCCTCGCTCGGCCCCTGGCCCGGCAGCGAGGCGAGGGGACCAGCAGACGAGGCCTCCCCGGGCCTGGTGCTCCCTGCCTCAGCGCCCTCGCCGGCCCCCAGCGAGGAGACCTGCTCCGACTCTGATGAAGCAGAGGCCGAGCTGGGCCAGACCTCCACCGACGGACTGGATGCCTCCCGGACACGCAGTGTGCCATCGCCCAGCTTACCCAAATCCATGTGGAGACCCTGGTAATGGAGCGGTGCGCCCAGGAGTCGACGCGGAGCTGCCCGGCGAGGAGAGCGGCCGGGCACTGCACGCCCCTGTGGCTGTCGGACCTGCACGCCTGGCACTGCCGCGTCCTGGGGCTGCGTAGATGGCACTCTGACACTGTCACCCCCCTGACAGGCTAATAGCAAAACACGTTAACATTTCAGCTGTGTGTATGTTGCGTGTGTGTGTGGTGTTTTGTAACTCGGGGGTTGTTTTTTTATGAGAGGTCGGGGATGGGCTGGGGGAGGAGGGGGCTGGTTTTTTAGTAGCAAAGCTCTTTGGTGGATGCACACCAGTTATCTCATAACCCTGTCTCATGCTTTTGGCCCTTATAAGTGGCCCAAATCTCACTACCTTTTTCTCTTAAGAAAAAGCCCTTGTGCATTTTAAAGCTTAATGGTTAAATCCATGAGAAGTTCAGTCTGCATGCACAGTTTTAAGTGTTCTAGTGATAGCAAAGATCCCTGAAAGGGGTTGGTGTGGTTAGCATCTGTACGTGGTAGCAGTCTGGAGTCTCACCTTCAGTGAAGGAAGAGAGAACTAGAAACCTGTTGGAGTTAGATGAACATCTAAAATATTGGTGGCAGGGTGCCTTTTAGAAATGAGTGTCTTTATGCACATTTTGCTTTTAGCACATCTGAGTTTATTGTGACTTTATGTATATTAGGGTGTCAAATGTTTTTTTATTTTAATCTTTAATAAAAAACTAAATTCACAACTGATTTCATGTGTTTTGCAGTATGATACACTTTAACTAGTTCACAAACCTGAGTACAGTGCCCTATTGTTAACTACTAACAACACTATGTATATGTCTTGAAACAATGCTGGTAACTAAGCACTTAATTCACGTACTAAGCATTGTTAGCTCAAGTATTGGAATTCAAATGTTTCTTTTGTTTAATAGTAGCAGACACTTACCTTACTGCAGTGGGCTGTGTAGTACTGGTGTAGGGTTATCTCATGCCCCAGGCTGCTGGGCAAGCAGTTCATGTGGACACCAGGCTCAAACCTCATCTCCCTGCAGGGGGTGGTGGTCATACAGCTGCAGTCCACCTTCAGAGGCACTGGACAAAGCTTCTCCTGGTGGAGTTTTGTCTTGTGTTTTTGTTCTTAAATGCAGAGCATGCAGTGGACTTAAAGTATTTCTGAAGAGAAAAAAAAAAATTTAAGGGGGCTGAACTTCAGCCCTCCTGTACATGAGGTTTGTCATACCTCATGTTCCTACTTCTGGGAGATACCGAGTTACTTATGCTGTGGGATTACCTTTGAGAGCTGCCATTGTAAAGAAAGAAACAAAAACAATTGTGAAGTTATTTAATACATGGAAGTTCCCAAACACAGAACAAGCAAAAAAGGAAGCAACCTAACTACCAGGGGACTGGACCTGTAACTTTCTTTTGTTAATAACCCTCTGGAATAATAAAAATGGAAACTAAGATATCAGTAGGCCTCCTTTGTAATTTATTTAAAGTTACCTGAGGTGGGGGGTTCTTATTCAAAGATTGCCATCAGATTGGTTTAGCACAAAAGCCTCCCTGCTTTTCCCCAATTTCCCTTTGAACTGTGAGGGCAAAAACCAGCTTAACAGGAGAGCTGCTGTAATGACCTTTCTGCTTTAGGGAGGAAGGGAGGTCAGCATTTTGAAGTGTAAATGAAGGAGGAACCTGGGACACTTGCACTAAAAGTAACACCCTACACTCAAGCTGACCTCTTGGACTCACCCTGCACCTCTCTAGCTCCAGTGCAATGTCACTTTTTTTTTTTTTTGAGCAAAGCTGCTTCCCCAAGCTGTTAGTGTTTGATACTTCATTTTTTGCTTCTGCTCAACTAGCCCAGGTAATGATACCCCCCTCAGTAACATGGTATGTATTGTGCTACGTGACCCTGCTATGCCATGACAGTCCCTTTCAGTACCTAGAAAACAGCCCTCCTGTCAGGTGCCCTCACAGGGGAGGCAGAGCCACAGCCCCTGCCTGTAACACACAGGGCCAGGCAGCCTGCGGAGCTGGGCAGCTCGTGGTGGAGCACAGGACCAGAGGTAATGGCCACACACAGCCCAGCCTGTGTTCCTGCAGAACTGCAAGCACAGGGCTGCAGCCACTCGCCTGAGCTCACTGAAGGTTTGAAACCTAAGGTTTGACATCCAGGGCTGCTCCAGGGCTGGCTGCAGCTGCTGCGGGCACAGTAGAGACAGCGAGGCTCAGCTTCATTTCCATGAGATGAAAGGCGGCCGGGTTAGGGCTCTTCTGCAACGCTGCGGTGAGAGCAAGTGCAAATCCTGACACTTTGGTGACAGAAACACAGCTGAGAGTCAACATAAAAGCGCTAGCTTTGGTTCAGCAGTGGATTTGGGGGGCTGGCAGCAGAGTTACCACTGGTAAGCAGCTTTGCAGACCGGTGAGGACCCTTCCTAGTTGAAGCCAGCCTTACCCATTTACCTGTTCCCTTTCAAAACCCAAAGTGCTGTTGTCCTTCCCAGAGGGAAGCCACTGGTGGGGCCCTAAATGCTCCCTGCACACTTACACCACAACAGGACTGGAGAACCAGGCAGCCCCTGCTACCTGTGGTACTGCAGAAGGAAACACAGAGGAGCTCCGGGCTGGCTGCAGCCTCCTGGCCAGCCGCATCAGCTGCTTTCCAAAGGCCACGATGGTCAGGGAGAGCCAGGGCAGGAGGGCAGCAGGACTTTCTCAGGCCTGTGGTGGTTGAAAAGAAAAAGCCAGGTCAAAGTGCCGCTATTACAGTTTTTTAGAAAGCATCAAAAGCATTTCCAGAATGTGTTAGCAATAAGACTTTTTTTTTTTTTTAAATCCACAAATTAGGTTCACAGAATGTTTACATCCTCTGATTAGGTGCCGCTGGATTTCTCCATTTGCATTTCTGTACCTTACTGCAAAGGTGTCAGATCTGACACTTCCCCGACAAAGGCAGGAAGAGGTGAGCTTTGTAGGGGCTGGACTGGGGAAGAGGGAGGGAAAGGAAGGTTTCCAGCGGCTCTGATGAAAAAAGAGCGAACCCTTTCAAAGCCCTTCTTTACAGAAAGGACTGCCTTTACTCTTTTCCATTCCAAAGTAATATGAACAGACTGACTGATCTGACAGTGCGCTGCATTGTAAAAGGAGAGAAGAACAGCACACAAACAGAGGGACTTTCGTTTGATATGCAGTTGAAGAATAATTGAAAGGACTCATCCTCCCCTCTCTTTGCATGTCAGTCACCCACACCTGCTGCAGGAGAGAAGCACTCCGTCCTACACCAGGTCAGCTGGGAGGACTTCTGTTCAAATCTTCTCCTGAGCTGCTGGCAACACAGAACAGAGCTTTGTCAGAGCCTCCAGCCAGGAGCAAGATCAGGCTTTCAGGTTCTCCAAACCAAATGTCATCTTCTTTTGTCACCCACTAGCAAATATCATGTAGTTCTCTGCAGAGTCTTTCACCTCCAAATAAGTAAATCTTTTAGCCTCTATTCAAATAGAAGGCTGAAACAGACAAGATGACAAAAAACAGATACAGAAAACAGAAGAAAATTAAAAAAATCACTCCAGAACTCAGCAGCAGGGCTAGGGGAGGAGGCCAACTTCCATGCAGACATCTACAGAGGGAAATTTCTGCTAGGCAGACAATTCATTCCTGCCTGCAACACTGGCAGCTTATGGCTATTACCATCCAAGGTGCTGTAATTAAGCAAAGTGCTATTGAAACAAATCACAGAAAAGGGGGATTTATTTCTGAGATATGTGCTGGGATTAACCAACGTTATCCCTGGCATCCAGAGCTTTGCCACGTTACGGTAAGCTCTCCACAGGTAACATCCCAAGGGGCCATCCAATCTTGACATCTCCAGCTGTTGGAGCTCAGTCTTAGGATTCAGTTTCTGGACCCACCTCCAAACATCAGCAACCTGCACATGAGCGCACACAGAAGCAGGTCTCCAGCCCTACTTCTCCTCCCCACGAGGATGTGGGTGCAGATCCTTAGGTTTTACAAATCAAGCCTTTAGCTTTTGGAGCACACCAAGACTTTTGCCTGAGCAGTTCGTCCTTCTCTCCACTGAAGAGGATGACCAGGCCAAACAGCATGTCCCCTGCTGAGCTTCCCCCACCAGCCACAGCTTGGCACCACTGAAACACACGAGATGGTATGGATAAGACCCAGGAGAACATCCTCTTGTTTGCATCCACAGATGGATGCAAAGGTTTGAACAAGGTCACGCAGGATCAAACAATCCACCAACCCAGCTGGCTGAGCCAAAAGCCTATCCTTCTTCTGCTTCCTAAGACTTATTTCATTTTGTTGCATGAGATCCCTGGTTCAAAGCTCTTTTTTTATGCACTCTCATACAGATACCCTGAGCCCACAGTAACCTAAATGGATAGGGTCACTAAATAGTGTGCCTTAATCCTGTAAGGCTTACATGAGCTAAGAGAAGGAAAAAGGGGGAAAAAAGCCAGTCTGTTTCCTTCCATGGGATTTTTAGCTGCATAAGGAATATAAGCATTTCTTTGTTGTTTTTCATTATTGTTTTCAGCAACTGTAATCCTTATTTCTGCATTTTAAGAAAGTTAAAATACATCAAATCTGGTGCAGAAAACATTCAAGCATGAAAATACACATTACAGTAGGAAATTTTAAGCTTACTTTAGTTAAACAAGATGATGATTGATGGTGATCTGATTGGTCACACTGCATACGTTGTGTTACACTGCACTCCTTCCAGCTGAGTAAGTCATGGGTTCAAAAGGCCTTTTAATCCAACAAAGTAGAGTCTTAAATGCCAAGTGCTAGATAGGGGATTCAAACTGTTTGAAATGAGAAAGTAAAAGATTGAAGTCAGACACTGGAAAAGCCACAAATTCCCTTTTTCACTATGTCAGCAGGTCAGATGAGACAGTATTCTTCCAGAAACATTTTTTTTTTTTTTTTTTAAACACAAAGGACTTAGTAAAACTACAACATACTGGCAATTAGACTAGATGATCCCTTCTGGCCTTAGATTTCTTAAGTATAAAACTACTTCACTTTGTAGTCTTTTAGTTTTTACATTGATCTCAGACTAAAATTAGAGTGAAAGTACAGTGAGAACATTTTAGTGTTGGCTTTGTTGTTTTTTTTTCCATCTGGGAAAGTGCAGACCTAGGGCACCCTGAAGCACACTTTTGCAGACAGCTTCAGGAATTGCCCAGAGTGAATTACCCTCAGTTGAACTCTGCAAAAGCATAAACCATTTAGGTACAAAGCAAAGCAGCTGAATTTAAAATCACCAAAGACACAAACCTTAAAAATATCCTTAAAAGATGTGCTCATTAAGAAGAAAAGGAAGTTACTGGGCATCGCTTGGAGTTCGCGTATCTGCTCTGTTATGTGCTTCAGAAAGGACTGCATCTAGTGGCCTTCTTTGTATTCATTGTATTTGTCCATTTGGACTATCCATGAATGAGAGGCACACTAGCAAAACTTTAGCATTTCATTCTCACTACACTGATGTTGCCAGAACCAACACAGGCTGCAGAGGGTCACTACCATATCCCTTCTACTGTCACCCTGCAAGTCTTCACAATTGGCATTCCACAGATGGAAAAGGGAAAACAAACTCCTGAGACATTGTCAGCCCCGTAACTTTTCCACCAAGGCAGAGGGGTTGTTCACAGCACCAAAATGTTTTTTTTCAGGCCTCAGTGATGCAAGTCCTAGCCAATTTGCCTCCTTTGGGTCAGCAAGCACTAGCTGGTGTTTACTACCTGCTTTCTGTAATGAAGACACCTTTGTGTGTCTTGAGCTGAACTGGCCAACTCAATTGAAATACCCCTTAAAATTCATATTCCAAGTTCTCCTATGACTGAAATAGGAGACTCACTGGTATTGGGTGAACTACTACAGTTTGGCATAAAGTGTTAGCATACAGTGTTTAGCATAAGCATTGATATACCTCGGTCAAATGACAAAGGTACATGCTCGATCTTCTTGCTTTATTTGCTCACCCAAACAGGTTTATTAAGTCCTATCCATCTCTGCACACTTCAGAGAAGTTATCCTTGGCCAGCCTGGCAATGACCACACTGAGTCAGCAGCACACATGCATGTAAAATTAATAGATGTAAATGGCATAGACCATATGGGAAATGAAATATGCAAACAAACATAAAGAGAATCAGTGTAGTGTAAAATAGGTAGATCAAGAAAGAACAGTTACATGCAGTCAAGCATGAAAGGTCTTGTTGGTTTGCTTTGGTTGTTTTATGTTTTTTCCTCTTCTACTCACAAACAGCATACTTTGAAGCAAACTGGGAAATTTGGGGTCTGCCTACTTTGGAAAAATGGGTTCCCAGAGTGCTGGCAATTATAAGAGGGTTCTCAATTATTATCTCTTTCCTTGAATAAACTAGATGCTACTCCAAGTACTTCTAAGTCTCCTGTACACAAACAGGTGGGCTCTTTGGTCTAGTAATCAATCCTCCAGCAAGTTACCTTCACAATACAGCAAACACAGTCACCACATTGAATCGTCAGCAAGAAATAGATCCTTGCTGCAAGAAACCAGCAATGCTTGGCCAAGCAAGAACTAAAGGAGTTAGGTGTGGATCCCAGTGTTCCTCTGAGTACATTTCCTCCAGAAATGCAGCAGAACCTTACACTGTAATGGGGAAGACTCACCCCTCTGGCCCAAACCGGAAGATCTGGCCATCTGGTCCCTTCTGTAGCTGAAGAAGATGTTCAGTGTTCAGCCTCCGTTGGTTTCCTATTGGAATCCCACAAACTGGCAGAGGAATCAGTATTGCTGGAGCAATGCAGGGGAGCCTACCTGGTGCCACTGGTTTGTTTTCTGTAGTACTTGTAACCATGGCATCTGAGCAGCAAGAAACAAACACGAACATCAAGAACGGAAGTGCTTCTACTTCCCCTGTCCTTCCCTTGAAACAAACACTTCACACGTTTTGTACTTACTGTTCTTGTTGTTAAGGAACATCAGTATTAAGAAACTGTCTAGACAGAGTTATTTTATACATTGATCTAAATAAAAACTACAGATGGATTCATCAAATGGCCCAAATATCTATTTAGGTTTTGGTTCTCAAGACCCCCAAAATCTGAAGTATCTGGAGACAAAACTTTGATTTAACTTAGTTTTTAAATGTTATTTCTGAGTTCCGATCTGTACTCGGACTCTGACCATTCTGGCATTTGGGAATTTAGTTTACCAGAGAACCCAGGTGGACACAGCCCTTCTTGGGGGTTGGGGCTTGGTGCTGTAGCTTCTTTTGCCAAGTGCTCTAATCCTCACCTTTCTTCCCATCCCTTCTCCCCCTTTCTGCACGTCCACCCCCCCCCCCCCCCTTCCTTTTGTCTAGACAATTGTGCAATTTCAACCTTCCCTGTTTTGGCTACCTGCTCATTTGTTATGGTCATAGCCCATGGAGGTGCTCAGATTTAACCCCTTTGTCTACCTTTTGTGTCTGCATTTTAAACACTCCCTGTCTCCATTCAATTTAACTGATTTTTAAGGTCCAAGTATCCACAATGTCAGAGACATTCATCTCCATCTTTTTCCTCAAATTCTGACAAATAATCGTTATGTCTCTCCTGAAGAAAGATAAATGGTGTTTTGCTGTTGATAAAACTATTTTTAAAAAGGTGGTAAGTGATTTCAAAGAAGAGGCAGTGCCCTTTGGACCTCTGTCATTATCCTCTTCCTTCAATTCTTTCTTGAAAGTCACAAACCAGAGTGCAGCAACCCAAATGTTTCCAGAGCAACAAACTGTCAGGTTCTATATATAGCCCAAGTGTCACAGTTCAATCCTCATCTTATCTAAGAGCCTTAGAGGTATGACATACACAATGCTTGAAAAGTTGTGGATACATTTAATAAAGCAGTTTACTCACAGTAAGCCTTGGCAATCAGCTTCAAGTAACTATTACATGCGCTGATGATGCCATGAAGTCAGGGAAGGCTGTAAGCACCCATACACCTGGAGAACAAATAATACATGTCTTTCCCCTACATGCCCCTCTCAAGCCAAAAACATGTTTTATATCCGAAAGTTTTTAACATCCCAAAGTTTTTAAAGCCCTCTTCAGAAATAGTTGAATAAGCAAGTTAGACTGGGCAAGTCAACCAGGTGATAAGAACTTGAGTCTATAAATAGAGATGGTATTTACAACACATTAGGACACAGTGCTATGCTTTTTGGACCTAATTTACTGCCAACCCATTCAGACACATCGACCACTTACATTATGCTGGCCAAGATATCCCAACCTTCCTTTGCATCACTTTAATTTGTCCTCTTGAATGGCGCCATGGGTAGCATTAATGCTCACCAGCTTCCAGAGCATTTGGGACCCTCTGATCCTGTCAAATACATTCAGAAAGACTCCATCTGTAAAGCCACTTATCAGTGTAACGAGTAAACGTTAACGCCATAAACTTCACAAGCCTATGAGCACTAAATTAGGTGACAGAGGCAGTCCTGTATCACTTCAAACTAATTCTGTCAGTAAGTGAAACCTGTAAAAAAAAAAAAAAAACAACAAACATTTACAGTATGTACTGTGGTCCAATCTATATCATTCAGCTGTGAAATTGATGGAAGGTGATAAATGTTTTTACAGATTAGGATATAGACAACCTTATTTTGCTGTCCTGTTAGCTTGATTATCCCCCTTCTCAGCCAGCATTTTCCCTGAGAACCCAAACCACAAGTCCTGAAAACTCTGTTCTTTAAATTTAAAGATTTAAGCATTGCCTCACAATGGCAAAGTACATAACAAGAAAAGATTTTAAGTGGACTGGTAGGACTGATAACACAATGTTGTTTTAATAGTCAGGCCTTTATATTGATTTCACTTAGTTTCAGTGCTCAGGTAACACAAGGTTGATTACCAGTAAAGAGCTTTAAATACACTGCCTAACTAGATCCAACGCTTTAAGAAGGTCCATTCAAAGCAGTTTGGTAATTACCTTTTTGGTAATCATCTCTTCATTTGTACACAAATGAAGACAATGGAAGAAAGATTTTAGTTCTTTATATTGTGGGACTCCTTTGTTGTTGTCGTCAAGTGATTATGTCAGCTACCAATTTTAACATACTTCTAACATAGAGATATTTTATACATAGATATTAGGATTTTTCTTATACATGTATACTTGAATTTTTCTCTGAAAGGAGATCAGGCAGAAGGGAACTTCAAGACAACCAACAGCACACAAAAGCCTCCCAGTGAAGCAGCAAGCAGGGAGGTGGCGTTTCGGAAGAGGTACACATCTTCTAGTGAGCAGACCCTAGCAGAAAGCACTCCTGGACAGCCCTCCCCATTCTCCTGGCCCAAAGAGCCTGCCCAGAGCAGCTGGGAGAGTCTTCAGTAGTCACAGCCTCACAGCAGCACTTCAGAAATAAAAAAATGAGGGGCTGGTAAATACAACAGCATACAGACACCGGAATTAAATTCCTGATCACCACATTCTTCACATTGTCACTTCCTTTTGCACCGTGCCAAACTTTGTTTTAGTTTCCCATACCCAAATTGCAATTCTTGAAGCCGCTGCTTTTGGCTCCACTCTGGCAACTGAGTCTCTGTACAAGAGCCTGAAGGCATGGATGGAGCAGCCCCGGGGCTTTGGGAGCTCAGGGCTAGGGTTGTTAACCAAGACTTCCATGCCAGTCTGGAGAAAATCATGCAGCCAGAGTGATTTCAGGTCATTCTTTCTGTTTTCATGCCCTGCGGCAGCCACATACTTTTCTTTAACTCCACTGCTTTAAAAAAAAAAAGTCTACAGGAAGTAAATTAAAACATCATTTATCCCAAAGAGAAACAATTCTAGTAAGTAGTTATTACATTGCACAATCCAAGATTGTAAAATTGATTTTAAATTTGACTTAAAAGCAATTATATGAAAATATACTGGTTGGCACAGTGAGTTGCATTTTATTCTTGCAATGACAATACATAAGATGTTATTTTGTTTCTCAGAATTCTGTATAGCTGCAGAAACAGCATTTTAGGACTCTAAATATACTGTACCTCTGGCACTACAGCTATCACAAGACTTTGCTGCTCCTGATTGCTTAGCACAAACTTGCTCTGCAATTTAATTAAATATTTTCATTGTAAGCCTCTGCTTTTACTAAATCTAGAAATGCAACTGAGCCACGGAAAACCATTTTTTTTTTCCAGAATATGGGAAGATGTGTCAGGATTCAAAATTCAAACTGAAAGTTAAGGAGAGTAGGAGAAATGCATCAGCACAAGCACAGGAACACTCAGACCAATTTATGTATTACCTTCAGTCTTTAAGTGCTCCAATAGATTTGCATAAGCTCCCAGTAAAACAAACATTTGATGGTTGAAGAGATGCAGTCTGCAGGAGCACAAGTCAGAGCACACAGACCAGACATGGTGCAGAGCAAAGCCTTAGTATAAAGTGCCTGCCTACAGGCCGTGCTACAGACACAATTCTTACCTGGGCAGCTGGAGGAACTGAGCAGGTCTTGCCAGGACTCCACAGAACTGAGCCACTCCAGCGCTTGAGATTGTCCAAATGAGAGAAGAGGCAAATGCAGACTGCCCAGCCTTTCTGCCGGTTCTTGCAGTACTGCCTGGCTTGAAATTTGTTTTCTCCTTCCGTAGCAAAGAACAGTAACAAAAATGAGATTCAGTTTCAACTTATTCACAGGGCTAAACATTAACGTGCTACATGTTGTGACTTCGCCTTTTCACTGTACTGAGAGCACAGCAGCACTGGTTCCGTTTCAGCTGCCAGGCCTCAAATTTTATTTCTACAAGTACTCTCGCACTACAAAGCTTTCTCCCACCATATTCAGTTTCCTGTTGTCACATAACAATGCTAGTTAGTTCCCGGCTATGGCAAGAGTACTTCGCCTGGCTTCCAAGGGACACAACACAGACAAGATACAATCCTGGCAGCAGCAGCAAGAGCTGGAATGCCATTATCCCAGTCAGGAAAAGCAACAACACAAAAGTTTGGGGAGCAAACAAAATACACCTAAAAAAACTGAAAATTAAAGCCACCTGGAGAAATGCATTTGTTAAATTTATCCAGCCAACTTGTTATAAGGGCTTTTATAATTAGGTTGCTGGGTTCTCTGGTTTCTAGGTTTGCTTTTCTTTTGTTTCCCCTAGGGATGGGAAAAACAAAAACAAGAACACAAAAACACAAAACAATTTAAAAAAGCCAACACACAGGAAACGCAAAAGTGAGTCAGCTAGTGACAGCAGAAGGGAACAACAGCAAACCTTACCTTGTACAAGCAATGGTCAAATTCATTTAAAAGTACATCAATATGTGTTTTTGTTTTTTTTTAAACAGTGCAACAGTAATACAAAGAAATGGCTTTTAGACCATTTGACAATTAAAAGAGGGTAATAAGTTCGCTATATCCTGTATGCGTGTATTAATACAGTATGCCTTGACAAATCTTAACACACCAGGAAACTCTACTACATCTTCAGATTTATTCTTGTTTGGTCTAGTTAAAACACATGAAGTGCAAAGCAGCATGGCCAGCTAGGGCTGGTGTAATGCCATCCCCACCAAAGACAGCTACCCCAGTGGCAGCAGGTGCTTGAGATCCTCCTTGCTAACTTCCTAATTCTGTATTACACAGAAATCATCGTGTGCACCACAGGAAACACACGTTTTACCACAGCACCCACTCATTTTGATTAATCCAGTGTTGAAAACAGTCCAGTTAAAAAATACCACAAAAAAAAAACGAAAACAAGTGTAAACTTGTGTCCTGTAACTAATATAAACAGCAAAGG